>NW_028115960.1:0-375000 GCF_964273445.1 Streptopelia decaocto
CCTCTCCTCTCCTCTCCTCTCCTCTCCTCTCCTCTTCTCTTCTCTTCTCTTCTCTTCTCTTCTCTTCTCTTCTCTTCTCTTCTCTTCTCTTCTCTTCTCTTCTCTTCTCTTCTCTTCTCTTCTCTTCTTTTTCTCTCTTCTCCTCTTTCTTCACCTCTTCCCTCTCCCTCTCCCTCTTCTTCTTCTCTCTCCCTCTTTTTCTTCACCCTCCTTTCACTAGCAGTACATGTTGACGAAATCCCCGACAAACACTTGTAACCTTGCCCAGCTTAGCCATTCGCTCCATCACCTTGTGGGAAGGAGCCATGTACCTTCTGGTGGCCGTGAGAGCACCGGGCCCCCTTCAAACCACTCTGCATTCCACTTCCTACAGCTGCTTACCCTAGCTCCCCAGTCCATGAGGACAGTGAGTTCTGCACTGCTCCTCAAGAAGGCATTCCCTTGATTTTGCTACTGCTATGCAGCTGAAAAGGATGTTCATCCATCAGATGAACTTGGAACGCGGCCCTGCTGGGAGATGGTCTTGCAGCGGAGAAACTCCAGCTGCCTCATTCAGGTCTTCCTCCTTCAGCCCCTGTCAAGGGATTCCATCGACTCCTCAAGGACTTCCTCTCGCATGTCTTCAGGCTGCCTCCAGGCCAGCTCTGGCAGCAGACATGGGAGGCTGCTCCCTTTTATACTATCCCGGGGCATTGTGAGCTCAGCATTGCTGGCTGGTCACACTGTGACACAGAGGTGACATGGGCCCCCAGTGTCCCACCCCGTCTGCTGCCCATGCACCCAGCACTCCTTGGAGGAAGGACTTCGGGGTGCTGCTGGCCCCAAGGCTGTCCTTGTGCCCAGGAGGCCCAGGCGGCTGTCCCTGCTCTTGGTGGTCATGCACTGGGCATGGCTGAAACCACCTGGGAGTGGCGGTGTCATGAAATTACTGAGGAGGTTATTCAGATACAAAGGAACTTCTTCTCTTTTCCTGTAACCTTACTAAAAGAAACTATGAAAAGCAATCCTCTAGTACATGCTGGTAATGAATTGCTCTGCAAAAGTGCTGCCATGGGTGCAGGAACTTGCCAGCCTACGTCTATTCCATTAAAGAATCTCAGCATTTTGGTGCCAGCTCCATGTGAAGCCAGGGGCCCTCGCACCTCTCCAGCCGTAGCTCTGATGGATCATCAGGCAGAGTGAGGCTAGAGGCGAATTCCTTGCCAGGAGCGCCCCCTGTCCAGAGGGCTGTTAGGAGAAAGTCTGTCAGGAGCAAGGACTTCATATCTCAGTGCCTACTTCTGCTGCCTTTTTCTTTCCCAATCCACACACATGAACTGGAAGAAAAATGTCAGGAAATCCATTTTGGTAACACCCATATGGCTTACATAAGCTTGCCATTTTAGCCTCAAACCAGAGTCTTTTACAGGAATCTCTCTGCATCACAGAAAGGAGGCAAACTCCATGATTATATCAAACCCATAATATACAAATGAAGAAATCTCAGGGGTAGCATTTCCCTGCTGATAAGCTGTACTATGCTTTGCACATACAAAGCATTTTTGGCACAGGCATCTCAAAGCATTTTTATAAATTCAGAGAGCTTCCCAACACCACCCCTGCACGGTGCTGGAACAGAATTCCTGGTTTAGGGGCAGAAAGCTGAAGCACAGCAATTTGTTCCAGTTGACACAGTTGACATCTGCCAGATCAAAGCATCTGAGTAAAGATTTCTTACTTTGGTTTGGGTTTATTTTGTGCTGACAGCATGAGAATCTCCACGGCTATTACCTTACATAGTCTTGGGAAAGTATTTAATCTGTTGGCATGGTAAGTCCTTTATCATAAAATTGAAAAATATTAAAATTCCGATTATGTTACTGGACTAATGTATTCATTACCAAAGTGTATTTTGAAGAAAAAAATCATAATAACTGTATAAGAACACAGATACATCTAGTGTATTGCAGACGGAACTACCAAGTGTTGGTAATAGGCACATTATAAACAGATGGGCTAGATTATACACTATTTTAATTTCTACCAACTTTACAAAAAAAGTTATAGAGCTCATAAGTTGAAAATAATTGTATTAATGTATTATCACCTATAAATAAAGCACATTAACATTGATATGTAAAGCCATGATAGTCTGATCTTTTAATGTTTTATAAAATGCTTCACACAGCATAAACTATTTATACTTGAATCCACATACGCACTGCTGTTGCTGTTTTTGTATTATCCATCTGGTTTTAAAGATAACTATTACTGTGTTTTCTGTTTGCTGCTTTGGTTTGAGTTGTTTGCTTTATGGAGCACAAGCAAAACTAAACTTAGGAGTGTCCAGCTTTTTTTAAGCACTAACCATAAGGTATGCATCTGTGCAACACTAGAACATTATAAACAAAGGTCTTTAATAATTTCTATCATCTAAGAGTTATGAATCTGTATTTAAAAGCTATTAATCTTGTCTGAGCCAAGAGTTTTCTGCGTCTCTCCAAGGAAGAGACACCAAGAAGTCACTGCAAGGCCACACCTGGAGCGCTGTGTCCTGTGCTGGGCTGTGCTGAGGTTCTCCCTCAGACACTCTGCTCATGGCCATGGCGTGGCCAGAGAAGACGCAAGTGCACAGGTGCTGGCACAGCAGTGGCAACACGGACACGGACACACACACACAGAGCTTCCCTGTCATAGACTTATCAAATCACAGAATAGTTTGAGTTGGGAGGGACCTTCAAAGCTCATCTAGTCCAATACCATCCAGGTATCACAAGTTCTGTGGGCCACAAACCCTAAGAACTCCTTTCAAGTGACATTTCTACCCCTATTTTTAGTCACTACAGTATTTGTAACATATTTTGTATCTCAGCACTTTCATGGCTAAACATGGTAGATATCTGAACACGGCACTTGAGCTTCCACATCTAAACACTGTTCTAAACATTTCTTGGTTATTTCTTTGTCAGAGGACTAATTTGCACGTTGAAGTGTCTAGACTGTCACTGTTGTTTCCTAGGAACTCAAGTACTGTGGCTTCTTTTGTTTGGCCCCAGAGCCCCTGGCCAGGGCGGTTAGGAGAAGGGAGTACCGAGGCGCCAGGGAGCCGCTGGGCACCCGCGGCCAGTGTGGGGGATGTTTGGAAGCTTCAGGGGCACCCCACAGCCAGTGTGGGTGTGCAGAGAAGCTTCTGGAATGCCTACAGTCAGATCTGATCAGCCAATATAAAAGACGGGCCTCTCGTCAAGACTCTCCCCATTGTCACGGTTCTCTTGGAGCACAAGCGAGATGCTGCCAACTGCCCACCCCCCCCACCCGGGATGGAGACTCCGCTTGCCTTGCCGCCACAGGTGTGAGTAAAATTTCTCCTCGTAGGACTGCAAGTATATTTATACTTTCCGTGCACATATACACGCGTACTTTCCGTGCTCAATACGAGCAAGTGTAAAATTAATCCTCGCATAATCATGGGTGTATTTTCCTCCCATGCTTCCACATAAGCACGTGTAGGTTTCCATGCACATTTGCACGCATACTTTCCATGCTCAATACAAGCACGTGTATAAATTAACCCTCGCAGAACCACGAGTGTATTTTCCTCCCGTGCTTCCACATAAGCACGTGTAATATTCCGTGCACATTTGCACGTGTATTTCTCCTCGCAGGATTGCAAGTGTCTTATAAATTGACCCTCGCAGAATCGCAAGTGTACACTTTCCATACTCACTACGAGTACGTGTATCCCTTTAAAATAATCCCACACTGTGTTCAGGCAAGTGTGTGCTCTTCCCGGACTCAGGGGCAGCTCCAGCATTGTTTTTGGTGAAGCCATGTGCATGCACTCTGTGGACCGCCTGCTGTATTAGTTGCTGCCCCTCAATAATTTTCCTCAACTGCTATCTGAACCTGTATTCAAGTCACTTTTGCAGTGCTAAAACCCTGTTTCTCACCAGTTAATGAAAGTTGTTTTGGACCCTCTTGTCTCTTAAACTAACCTCGGGGTGCCTCCGTGACAACACTACACTGAATTCTAAACAATGTAGCCTTGTATTAATTTTCCAAACATTAACATAATGTATTTTCCAGTAAAACATAGGCTGTGTTGTAAATCCAAAGTGAGTAATGTCATGGTTTGCACAGTTCTGATGTGAATATTGGTGTTTGTACCCAGCAACACATTGTATTTCATATTGAACGTGCCAGAATACTTCCGGTATGACTTTGTGTTGTACAGATAGCGTCAGATAGTTTTTAGCTCATGCGGGTTCAAGGTTTGCACAGCTGAACGTGCTGCCATGGGCTGCATCTGTCTGTCTAGAGCCGGTAACATGTATGTTTGTATAGCTTGCTGTGTGATTTCTGTTTCTTGCGATAAAAATTGTTTGGAGTGTAGCTTTTGCCATTTTCACATTGTGTCACTCAGCTCTTGTTTTTCAATGCTTTTTTTTTTTGCCTAATGGTTTTTGAAAAAGTTATCAAAAACCACTGAGAAACCGTTATTGTTAAACTTGGTGCTGTTTCTTACTTCTGACTTGGGGGTTCAAAGAAATACCCAAACCAATACATCCCATATGTTTGGAGGGCACTTCTGTGCAGCTAAAAGATCCCTTTTCTTGTCATTAAATATTTGGGTATTTGTTCCTAAAACTGTGTAACAGAAGTGATATTGTTGGTGCACCTCTGAGTATATGTTTGTCTTGAATAGATGCCATGAATTTAGACACTGTTGCTCCACAAAGTGATATTCTGAAGATCTGCATTTGATCTTTCCACTTCATCTGATGAAGTAGTGGAGTTTAATAGTTTGTCTGTAAATGAAACTGCTTAAAAGGCAGTGTACAGGGAACTTGCAGCAGGGAGCTCCTGATTCCCACCTGACTCCTCCAAAGGTCTCTCTCAAAAGTGAACAAAAGTCAACAAAAGCTGCAGCCCCACCCTCCTGGGGCACTGTGGTGGGCACCTCCCCTGGGACCACAGGAAGGTCCAGAATCCTTGTCCTGAGTGGTCAGGGCATTGCTGGCAGGTGGGCAGGGAAATGGAGATAGGCTGGGGATGCAGAGATTGGCTGGGACATGGAGACACCGAGGTGGGCTAGGACACAGAGATAAGCTGGGATATAGATGGCCTGGGTCACAGAGACTGGCTGGGAAATGGAGGTGGGCTGGGTCATGGGAACGAGTCAGACCCAGCACAGGAGCAGGGAGGTTGGAGCAGCTCCATCCCTGGAGACATGTGCTTGTCCTGGACATGCCAGCCATAGGATACATGCCCCCAGCATAGACACGTACTCATGGGACACACAGCTGGCCCCCAGGGACACCAGAAACACACGTACGCCTTATGTCATCATTCCAGTTTTATTGGTGGAGCTGTGGTGGTGCACTGGTGTGGCGGTGGTGCTGGCCAAGGCTCTGCCGGTTCCGCAGACGCCAGTGCTGGGGTCGGCTCAGCGGCGGCGGCGCCGTGTCCCCCTCCGGCGGCGGCTCCTCCTGTACCGCCGGCGTCGGCTCCGCCCATAGCGGCGGCGAGAGCGGCTCTGGTAGCGGCGCTGGCCGCGGCTGCGGCTCCTGCTTCGCCGGTACCGGGCCATGGTGGGGTGGCCACCGCCCTGTCCTGCCAGAGGATGCAGCTCTGCACCCCCGGCCCTGCTTTTATAGGGGTGCCTGGGCAGGGGCCCTTTGTGACGTCACCAGTGACGTCACAATGCCCCACTGTGGCAGTTGCACATCCCCCATGATCCGGAGCCTTCAACGGGGCAGGTGATGGCTCCTTAGCACCTTTTGTGCCCCACTGTGCCTGTCCCCATGTACACACTGAGGGTGGTACCAAGGCGCTCACAGTCATGTCCTCCCCTACCCCGGGCAGGGTGACTTCACCTCCACCAGCTGGGGGGACAGGAGGGGTGGGACCCTCAGTCGGTTGACAGGGTCCTCAGCAAAGAAGGTGCCTAGAGAAGCTGAGAAGCCTCTGGACCATGTTGAAATGCCCACAGACACATCTGACCAGACTATAAAGTGAGGCCCCCACCGAAGAGCCCCTTGGAGTGGTCTTCTCAGAGCAGCGGGTCTGTGACCTGGAGCCCTCCCCTTAGACTGGGACGCTGTCTAAGGAGACTGCCTGGGACTGAGAGCGCCTCACCTTCTCCTGTGCTGGGTGGTTATTTTTCTCTACTGGATATATCCTGGAATGAGTCGTTGCCTACCCCAGGCAAGTGAGAGCCCTCGCCCATCCCAGGTGAGTGATTGTTTCTTCGGGGCACCCATGAGTGAGAGGCCTCTAGTTGTGTTTCTTGTGAGTGAATGTGGGCACATTGTTGATCCTTGTTGTTCTTATGTTGTCGTACCCAAATAACCTCCTCAAGTGATATCTGAACCTGAATTTTATGTTGTTGGAGTGCTAAATAATTGTATAAACCCTGTTCCTAGTTTATTTGCTATGCTTTCCCATCTAGAATAAAGCCTGTTTTGGAACTTGTTGTCTGGCTAAAACTGCCTTTTGTGGTGCCTCCGTGACACCCACAGTGCTACCTGGGCTCCATGGCTACCGGCCATCCCACTGCAGCACCGGCCCCAGGTCACCACCACCATGTGCTGGCAGGTGCCTGGTCACTGCCGCGGTGCAGGAGATGCAGGTGGAGCCCCTGGGCTGGCCAGAGCCCCAGGGGTGCGGCAGGAGGAGGCACCACAGGGACAGAGGTGCTGGTTGCAGTGCCAGTGGCAGTGGTGCTAGTGCCAGTTTGCTTGTGTGTGTGGCTTTTACTTTCCTGATTAAACTGTCAGACAGTGAGCTTTATCACTTTAAGTCTTCTGATTCTCTCCCCCATGCTGCTGGATATAAAGATAAATATCTCAAAAAGCTATGTTTTCATACCAGATGGACTATGGGTGAATTCCCAAGGCTGTTCCTTAATATTTAGGACCTGTGATTTATTATATTTCTGCCACTGCTTGGGTTGTGCAGCAACTCCTGAGATTCTTCAACACCTTGCTGATGATCACAGTAAAATCACAAAGAAAACTCTGCCCCAAACCCTGAAATTCATGTGCTGTCTGGACATACTTAAATTCTTCAGTTCTAATGAACAGGGATTTTCAGGGAAGGAAAAAACGTCCCTGAGGTTCGTGAAACAAGACTCACAGTGTCAGCACTCATGGAATACATTGCCAATCACAGTCCTTGCTGTGGTTAAAGAAATTTGAATAAACAGCAAGCTAAATACAGGTCTCATGAAAAGTAAAGCAGAGCTTCACAATTCAATACATAATCCCTGTGACTAAGTGGATTTTAGAACTAAAAACTGAAAAGTCTGATTCAACATACAGCTGTGAAAGCCTGATACGAATTCTGTAGAACACACATTTGTGGCACAGCCTGGAGTGATTCGCTTGGTTTTTCAATTTCACAAAGAACAAAACAAGTTGATATTTACTCATGTTTAGCCCACAGTCACCCGCAATCCCCAGACCATTTCTGCAGTGCTGTTACCAATAGCTCCTCTCTCAGCACATAGTATGCTACAGTTCTTTATTTGGCAAAAACGATGTGATTCTGTCCAGCACAACCCATCATCTTTATATTTCCACCTCTTTCTGGCATTAATAATGACTAGATAGAACCGATCAGGACAGATACTGAGTGTGATAAATGACCAAGACTCCGATAATTTGCCAAACAAGAGTCTGTTTTATTTAATAGGTGAATTAAACACACACACCTTAAGTTTCAGATCGACCTGTTTTATTTCCTTGGCTAGTCCTTCTTGCACTCTGAGTCCGTGGTTGGTTGTCACTAGGGGTCTTCTCTCGCTCTGATTGGTGGTTGAAGAGTTCCTTCTTCCTCAGTGCCCGCCCCCTCACGTGTAGACTCCAGGTTGTTACTGAGGGGTCTTTTCTACCGAGTTCTCCCCCACTTCCCCCGTGGCAGCAATCTCGGGGAAGGCCACTTTCTCCTTCACGTCACTCCCTCCCACTTTTCCTATACACATATGCATATGGTACAAAACAAGTTCCACAACTTTTTACATAAAACTTAACGATCTTTTCATATTCTTAAGAGCCCATGCCTTATTTGGTTATATCTGTAAACAACAGCATGAATCACAGCTGCATTTCTCACAATTTCCCCTTTTTCTTTTTTATCCCCTTGATTCGTGCTTTGGCCTCAAAGTTAGCTAGCACCTCCCTAGTGGCGGCTAGGTCTAATTTTGTGTTATCTTTTAAAATCATTAATTTATACCCTGTTCCTTTTGTTGCCATTTCAGGATCTATAGGCATGGCTGAGATTTGCATGCCTTGGACTACTGAATGTATTAACCAAATAAAGCGCGGGATCATACATGGCATGAACAGTAAACCTAGAAATGCACATAGTATCATGAACCCTATTTTCTTCTACCAGGCTCCCCCAAATAAGTTATCCCACCAGTGGCTTGTAAGTATAGAATTCCATTTCTGTACTGGTACGTGTGCAACTCGTTTTATCTCTTCTGCTATTTTCATTATGGCTTCCCCATTATCATCTATTTCCAAACAACACTCAGAAGTATTCCATTTCCCAAAACCCCCCCTCTTCAGCTAAAAGATAATCTAAGGCTACCCAATTTTGGTACACTGCGGCTCTGGTTTGAGACAATTGTCTCGCTATGAGATTCAGTGCCTCAGCTGTGCGGTTGCTTGTTATTTCAATCACTGCTTGCAACCGAATAATTCAGTTTAGCATATATATTGGGGTACGGTATCCCCAGCTTCCATCTTGGGCCCAGGTGGCTGGATCCATACTAGTAATCCTTCTGGGCTTACACTCTCTCCTCTCCAAGGCCACTGTTCTGACATTTGACACCCCCCACATATCCAGCATAAGGTGACATTTAATTCCCGGGCTATCTTTTCCATAAGATCTATAAACAGGTTTTTCCCTACTGTTGGTAATTGGAATTCCTTGTCTTTTTGCCTTATTTCTTCATACCAATCACTGGGTCAGCACCGGGCAGCCGCAGCATCTCTCTTCCCAGCCTCCAGCTGCCGAGTTGCCCTGCGGGGAATTTCTGCCTGGGAAGGGCACAGTTGATTGCGATCGGCCGGGGGCTCAGGACAAAGCACAGCACCACCACGTCCCCCTGAGAGACCGGGGAGAAGCACTGCAAACAGTGCTGGTCTTGACAAGAAATCCACCCGCTCAGAGCTTCGTCTCAGATGCGAGTTACTCTGCCCTGGGTTTTTCTGGGGCCCAAAAATGGAGGGAGGCTCAGGTATAAACCCAGTTAGCCAAGAGCCGCAGCAGCTGCTGATCCCTGTGTGGCGCATTGCAAACCAGCCAGGGCTGTCTGTGGCTGCTGCATGCCCCGGGCTGCAGCCTTCGCAGCATCCTCCTCTTCCCCAGCACCCCCGTGCACTGCACAGAACCAGAGCTGATTGCAATGACTGGGTCAGCACCGGGCAGCAGCAGCATCTCTCTTCCCAGCCTCCAGCTGCCGAGTTGCCCTGCGGGGAATTTCTGCCTGGGAAGGGCACAGTTGATTGCGATCGGCCGGGGGCTCAGGACAAAGCACAGCACCGCCACGTCCCCGGAGCAGAGCCCTTCTTTTCCTGGCTTGGACTGGAGTATTCCTCCTGCTCACAGCGCGGTCCTTCTCTGGGATAAGGTGACGCCAGTGCTTTCAGGGAAATTGGAACGTCATGATGGAGTGGACGTGAAACAGCCACACTTCCCAAAAAAGCCAAAGGAGTAAAATTGACATGGAACAAAGCAAGTAACTTGCCACAGCTGTCCAACCTGCGCTCCTCAGGCGGGAGATGACCGGCGACATGTTCTGGTGCTGCGGGGCTGTGCCGCAACAAGTCAGTTGGGGCCGTGGCCAGAAAGGTAGTGATGTACATCTAGAGATGCCCATATCGTTTTGTGGGAAGCATCTGTTTCCTCGGCATGATTTTGGAACACTTTTGGCACACGGGACTTGCTGGGCCCCAAATCACAGCTGCGTTGACTCCTCTAAGCCTCCCAGCTCCAATTCAGCAGGTGCCCAGATCAAGGTGTTGACACAGCAATGTGTACTTCTCTTGAATCTGTATTATATGTTCTCTCTGAAATCAACACTTCCTTCCTCGGAGCAATCTGGGTCCCAATGTAGGCTACTAAGCCATTGGACTTGTTGACAGTAGTTTACCAACAGTAATTTGCCAACAGGAGGAGTTCTTGCTAAATTAACAGCAAAAGCCATGCTGAAAAGTGCAAGGGAGCAATCAGGGAGGGCTGGAGTCGTGCTCGGGAGCTGTGTCCGTGCGTGAAGGTTTACGTGTCTCGCTGGATAGTGCCCAGAGAGTTGGTCTGATCACGCTGCAGAGCTCCAGGAGACATCAATCTGTTTGCTTCTTTCCTACACCAAGCTTTAAAGGCTGGTTTGGATAGTCCAATGGGATTCAAACGTAACGTTCCTCCAAGAAGGCCTTGGGTAACTCATTTCCCAAAATTCAAACTTCTTTTCCCAGGGAGGCTGAATTTCCTCCATAGCAATCAAATGATCAGGTTTTGCACAGAAGAGCTGCTGTGGTTCCAAGCGTCTTTATTTTGTCTATGCTGCCTTAAAGAAGCAGGCTGTTCTGCCTTTTGCTTTTGGTGATGGAAGTCGGGAATGGCCAGCGCTGTGCTTCATGTCAGGATGGTTTCGTTCTCGTCTTATTGAAACGTTTGCTGGATGCAAAGAAAAGAACAACACCTCCGTCTCTTCCAGGGCCCTGCTCTTTAGTCCGCTCTCAACATCACCGGCAAAGAGCTGCTGCTTCTCTTCTGCACTGGATGTTTGGACATCTCTTTGCTAGAGGGACAAGGTCCCTTCGATCAAGAGACTGAAGCAGAAGCATCAGAAATTGACATTCCTCCAAGTTTTCCCCCCGTGCCTCAAGTTCCAAAGCAAAGAGAAGGGCATGGCGATGGTGCCATTTTCTACCTCAGGGATAAAGTCGTGGCAGGAATCGTAGTATGGACCATCTTCTACAGGATGCCTATTGGCGGCAAGGTCAGTGCAGGACTGGTGTGCTGAACAGTGAGTCTTGCTTAGATTGGGGATATTCTTGTGGAAAAATCCATCTGCCCATTTAAAATGATGAAAAAGAAATGGAGATGCTCTGTGTGCGTTGGGACGAGACTTGCAAGAAACTTGTAGGTTGGTTGTGCTTTAGTTGTGTCGAGGGTTAAGATTGCGGGGTGACAATAAAACCCTGGCAGATGTATTGTTAAACTCCTCTCCCCCACGCACTTCCCCCTTGTGCCCCTCCCTCTCCACTTTTCCCACTCAGCACAGGCGATCGGGAGGGAAAGAAGGACAGGGAGAAGAGAGTTGGAAAAATGAACAATGTTTTACTAATGCTACTAATAAGAATAGAGAAAGTAATTGAAAATATACAAAACCAATCTTGAAAGTCTCAGCAACTGCAGAGCCGGCACCCCATGTCCTGGACTGGACTCTGCAGCCAACCGGAGCTGGATTCGGTCTGTCACTGGCCTCAGTTCGCAGGGACGACTTGCAAGGTCCTCTCCTAATGTCGGTCATAAGCAGAAGGGAAAAGGCAAAAAAAGGGACGAGATCCTCGTGATTTCCCACTTTTATATGAAGTATTCATGTGAGTGGAATGTTATACACAGTTGGTCAGTTTCTTGGTCACCGGTTTCTCGTCGCCACTCTTGCGAGATGTCCATCCGTGCTTATCAATAAGTTTGCATTCCATTGCTATATTTACCAAAACATGTGTCTGGTGCTCCAGGAAAATGCAGCTAGTATGAAAGCTTTAGCTGACAGGCAAATTCACTAAAAGAGTAACTTGTTTTAAAAAACAACAGGACAAGTCGTTAGCAGTGCAGGTCAGAGCGGCTTCCAATCATCTCCTTCTTTAGAAGTGCTGTTTCGTCTTAAGCTTTCAGACTTTTTTTCTAATTTTTGGTGCATGCTTTCTTCTACCTCTCCCAAAATCACTGAGTCGTGTATGAACTAGTGGCACATCATGCTGGGGGATGGTGGGGAGACGTTGGCCTTCCACTTAGGGTGGTGTAGATGTTGAGACTTTGGGATTTTCTTCTTTTCCTGTGCTGACATAGGACATGAAAAGAATGCCTACTTTTTCCAAGGATTTGTCTGCTCCCTAGGCTGAAACCAAACTGCATGGAGGGGGGAAGAAGTGTGCTAGGGGAGCAAAAGGAGATTGAGAGCTTGCAAGGACCTTGTTAGGGTCCACTCAGCGATGGACTCGTGATGGTTCATTTACGTTCTTCTCGAGGCACAAAATTAAGGCATCTGAAATGCCAAGGGCTTAGAATGCAATCAAACAGTGTTACTTTATTATTTTGCCTGTAAAGCGGCACGCGATGGCGAGAGAGTAAGAAAACAGGAAAGGAAAAAGAAACAGGGAAAGAAGAAGGAAAAGAGGGGAATGAGGACTGGTTTACCAGCAGATGAGTTCCAAAGGTGTCCGTCCCTCTGGGGTCCAGTCCCGTGGAGTCCTGCCGGTCCTCCATGGTGGTTTGGGATCCTCTGGTGGGGAGATCTCAATGACGTCCAGTCAGGAACCATCTTTATACTTCTTCACCCCCCCTCGCTCCCATTGTTTCAGGCCAATCTCCACCTTTGTTTCTCAATCCGGGCTTAACTGTGCAGGCTCGAAAAGTCTTTGCCTCTCTTGCCAGTGCTTGTCTGCGCCTGCGTGGCCTGCACTCAGGGCTATCTGTCTGGTCCATTGGGTGACCTCAGGACCCTTGGCCAGCTTCTGGGCATGCTCTTTTTTGTTGTCCTTTGTTCGAGGGAGCGGGTGAGGGACAAGGTGTGACTGAGGCTGCAGGTAAGAATCCATCTTCCGGACGGCAGCGATCGTCCCTGGGTCAGAGAGACCCATCTAACAATCCCTTTTAGGAGGTGGGGGCTAGCTTGGCTGAAGCAGCAAGCAAACTCCACACAGCAGCCATTGTTAGCAGTAGCCTTCCAGGCTGGAGACCCCTGTGCAACACAATGCTTCTCCTCAGGCCTCTGTCTAAGTCACTGTCAGTCTGTTCTGGATGGCGATGTTCAGGCAGATACTGGTTTTGGACCGACTCTTACAGACCTGGAGCAGATTCTGAGAGTTTGCTGTTCCAGAAAGGTTTGGCTGGTGCAGCAGCTGAGAGGAAATGGCCAGCTATGATGGGTCCCCGGAGTGATGCTTTGGGACCGGTGGCACGTGCATCTCCCTAACCAGGCAGTAGAATGCACTTTGGGCCCGGTAGAAGGAAGGTGGCAGAGGCAATGCATTGGAGAGCTGGCAGGATGAAACTGGGAGTTGGATGAGGCCACCTCCTTTAGCAAGTGAGTCAGTGAACAGCTCACAAGTACTGTAAAAGCGCACCTTGGGAGAACCCTGGTTGTCACTAAAGGGGGAAACGGTAGATTCGATTGCTGAAAACGGACTGTGTGGTTTTGTGGATGTGGCTTCAGCCTTCTTCTTGAAAGGAGGCTCATACCTACTTAAGGAAACTCATGACGATCGTGCTGAAAACAAAGTATCAGTGTGGTGAGGCTGTAGAGTGGCCCTTGGTTTGTACCGCAAACAAGCTCTGAATGCAGATTCTTGCAGGTGCAGCGGAGCAGGCAGCAGCATCTGAGCAAAGCTCTGGGGGACGGGGTCCTGTGTGCTGGGGACAGCTTCCCTCGCCATTCTCTGCTCCCTCCTCCTTCAAGCAGGGGCTGCCCCACGCCGCGCACAGGTAGTCCCAGCCGGGCCCGCAGGTGGGTGTCTCCGTGGCGACCGCCGGGCTCTGTGATGTGGGCACCTCGTCATAACCAGAGGCCATTCTTACATGCGGTTGTCATAGCCAGAGGCCATTGTGACACGGGGGTCCCCGCCCTGACCGTGGGGGTATTTAAGGAGCGAGAGCCCTGGGGTGCTCACTCCCAGGAGAGCAGCTTCTCAGGAGCAGCAGCTTCTCAGGAGGCAGCATCTCCCCTGGGTGCCCGTTGCAGCTCTTTGGTAGACAAGACCCAAGATGCCCATCGACGAGGAGGCGAACGCCCACTCCCAGCCCTTTGGGCTTCCCCCCTTGCTCCACAGGCCACAGGGGAGGGACGGGACAGGGCAGGAGGGAAAGGCCGGTGGTTGGACGGGGCCGCAAGCAGCTGCTGCAGTGCCGGGACTGCCACCTCCATCCCCTGTGTCCTGCTCCTCCTCCTGCTCGGAGGTCAGACACAGCCTGGGCCAGCACAGCATCCAGAGCACCTCGGTCACCACCTCGGTGCGGGAGCGCGTCCAGGACCACCGTGAAGGTCCCCAGGAGGGGTCTGGCTGGCCTCGCAGCACCAACACCGAGGCAGCAGCAGAGGCAGAGTGCCCAGCACCTGCCCCACAGGGCCCCACAGCCTACGACGCATCTCTGTGGGACACAGCCCAGCGCATCTTCAATGAGAGCTTGCGCAGGGCTGTGGCTGAGATCATGGGAGCTGGCCAGGAACCGCAGGAACAGCAGGACCTGGCCCAGCGCATGGATGTGGAGGATGAGAACAACAAAGAGGGGTGCGAAGGCGGAGACATCTTCATCCCCAGCATCTGGATCAACCCCTTGTTCCAGGAGCACCTCCAGGACACCCCTGCAGGTCCCCAGGAGGGGTCTGGCTTGCCCAGCTGCACAGACACGGAGGCGGCAGCAGAGGCAGAGCGCCTGGAACCTGTCCAGCAGAGCCCTGCAGAGGACGATGTGGACCTGTTAGACATTGTGGAGCACATCATCAGTGAGGCCGTGCACAGGGCTGAGGCTGAGATCCATGGACCTGGCCAGCAAGCGGTGGAACAGCGGGACCTGGCCCAATGCGTGGATGTTCCAGTGGCAGCACCAGCACCTGCAGGACTTGAAGCCACTGAGGCTCGTTTGGCAGGAGACAATGAGGGACAGGCCAGCACAGCCCCTCTCGTCCCAGCTGCAAAGGGCGAAGAAGAGAACACAGTTTCTCCAATGTCTGCAGAGCATGGAGGAGAGACCAGCACAGACATGGCCTGCCCAGCGCAGGGCCCAGCTCCACGGCGACGGCCTTCCCGGTTCCGGAGGGCGCTGCGGGCTCTGCGCAGGGCTTTCCGCTGCAGCTGCACCGCGGGACAGCAAGAGGAGTAGAGCCCGGCTGCCAGCGCCACGCGGGTGCCTGCGCAGCGTCCACGCCAGGGATGGGTGCATGGACAGTGACCGCGGGATTCACCTGCCCTGAGGACATGGTGCTGCCAGCCTCTGCTCGGCCTTGGATTGTTTTTAGAAATCATTAAAGCCAATTAAAAAAATGACAGTTTTCCCCCTGTGCTCATCTGTTCCTGCTCCACCTCGGGACAAAGAAGGCTGCAGGAAATCTCTGTCCTCGGGGTGTCCCGCCATTGGTTGCGGGAAGCCCTGGGCTGGTGCTGCCGCAAGCCGGCGGTTTGGCTGGATCCCCCTCAGGCTCCCTTCCCACCCGCCTGTCTCCAATTCCAGTCAAGGACTTAGAACATTTGAGATCTACTGCCGACTTGGCCTGGTTGACCTGCACCGTACGGCATCCCCTTCGTCTCACAAGGAACCTCCCCATTGCGGGGGTGTTTCGGAGCACCTACATGAGCTGATACCGTTGAGACCCTCCAAACCCACACGTGGTCCCTCGCCTCCACTGAGGGTCTTCCAAGTCAGGAAGAGGTGGCTGCTCGCTCCCTTGCTGGAAATCTGAGCCATGATCCATCTCTGCACAAGGCTCTGATGCACAAGGCTTCCAGCATCACGAGAGCACGTTCAGGCCTGAGAGACCGGGGAGAAGCACTGCAAACAGTGCTGGTCTTGACAAGAAATCCACCCGCTCAGAGCTTCGTCTCAGATGCGAGTTACTCTGCCCTGGGTTTTTCTGGGGCCCAAAAATGGAGGGAGGCTCAGGTATAAACCCAGTTAGCCAAGAGCCGCAGCAGCTGCTGATCCCTGTGTGGCGCATTGCAAACCAGCCAGGGCTGTCTGTGGCTGCTGCATGCCCCGGGCTGCAGCCTTCGCAGCATCCTCCTCTTCCCCAGCACCCCCGTGCACTGCACAGAACCAGAGCTGATTGCAATGACTGGGTCAGCACCGGGCAGCAGCAGCATCTCTCTTCCCAGCCTCCAGCTGCCGAGTTGCCCTGCGGGGAATTTCTGCCTGGGAAGGGCACAGTTGATTGCGATCGGCCGGGGGCTCAGGACAAAGCACAGCACCGCCACGTCCCCGGAGCAGAGCCCTTCTTTTCCTGGCTTGGACTGGAGTATTCCTCCTGCTCACAGCGCGGTCCTTCTCTGGGATAAGGTGACGCCAGTGCTTTCAGGGAAATTGGAACGTCATGATGGAGTGGACGTGAAACAGCCACACTTCCCAAAAAAGCCAAAGGAGTAAAATTGACATGGAACAAAGCAAGTAACTTGCCACAGCTGTCCAACCTGCGCTCCTCAGGCGGGAGGTGACCGGCGACATGTTCTGGTGCTGCGGGGCTGTGCCGCAACAAGTCAGTTGGGGCCGTGGCCAGAAAGGTAGTGATGTACATCCTGAGATGCCCATATCATTTTGTGGGAAGCATCTGTTTCCTCGGCATGATTTTGGAACACTTTTGACACACGGGACTTGCTGGGCCCCAAATCACAGCTGCGTTGACTCCTCTAAGCCTCCCAGCTCCAATTCAGCAGGTGCCCAGTTCAAGGTGTTGACAATGTGTTCTTCTCTTGAATCTGTATTATATGTTCTCTCTGAAATCAACACTTCCTTCCTCGGAGCAATCTGGGTCCCAATGTAGGCTACGAAGCCATTGGACTTGTTGACAGTAGTTTACCAACAGTAATTTGCCAACAGGAGGAGTTCTTGCTAAATTAACAGCAAAAGCCATGCTGAAAAGTGCAAGGGAGCAATCAGGGAAGGCTGGAGTCGTGCTCGGGAGCTGTGTCCGTGCGTGAAGGTTTACGTGTCTCGCTGGATAGTGCCCAGAGAGTTGGTCTGATCACGCTGCAGAGCTCCAGGAGACATCAATCTGTTTGCTTCTTTCCTACACCAAGCTTTAAAGGCTGGTTTGGATAGTCCAATGGGATTCAAACGTAACGTTCCTCCAAGAAGGCCTTGGGTAACTCATTTCCCAAAATTCAAACTTCTTTTCCCAGGGAGGCTGAATTTCCTCCATAGCAATCAAATGATCAGGTTTTGCACAGAAGAGCTGCTGTGGTTCCAAGCGTCTTTATTTTGTCTATGCTGCCTTAAAGAAGCAGGCTGTTCTGCCTTTTCATTTTGGCGATGGAGGTCGGGAATGGGCAGCGCTGTGCTTCATGTCAGGATGGTTTCGTTCTCGTCTTATTGAAACGTTTGCTGGATGCAAAGAAAAGAACAACACCTCCGTCTCTTCCAGGGCCCTGCTCTTTAGTCCGCTCTCAACATCACCGGCAAAGAGCTGCTGCTTCTCTTCTGCACTGGATGTTTGGACATCTCTTTGCTAGAGGGACAAGGTCCCTTCAATCAAGAGACTGAAGCAGAAGCATCAGAAATTGACATTCCTCCAAGTTTTCCCCCCGTGCCTCAAGTTCCAAAGCAAAGAGAAGGGCATGGCGATGGTGCCATTTTCTACCTCAGGGATAAAGTCGTGGCAGGAATCGTAGTATGGACCATCTTCTACAGGATGCCTATTGGCGGCAAGGTCAGTGCAGGACTGGTGTGCTGAACAGTGAGTCTTGCTTAGATTGGGGATATTCTTGTGGAAAAATCCATCTGCCCATTTAAAATGATGAAAAAGAGATGGAGATGCTCTGTGTGCGTTGGGACGAGACTTGCAAGAAACTTGTAGGTTGGTTGTGCTTTAGTTGTGTCGAGGGTTAAGATTGCGGGGTGACAATAAAACCCTGGCAGATGTATTGTTAAACTCCTCTCCCCCACGCACTTCCCCCTTGTGCCCCTCCCTCTCCACTTTTCCCACTCAGCACAGGCGATCGGGAGGGAAAGAAGGACAGGGAGAAGAGAGTTGGAAAAATGAACAATGTTTTACTAATGCTACTAATAAGAATAGAGAAAATAATACAAAATATACAAAACCAATCTTGAAAGTCTCAGCAACTGCAGAGCCGGCACCCCATGTCCTGGACTGGACTCTGCAGCCAACCGGAGCTGGATTCGGTCTGTCACTGGCCTCAGTTCGCAGGGACGACTTGCAAGGTCCTCTCCTAATGTCGGTCATAAGCAGAAGGGAAAAGGCAAAAAAAGGGACGAGATCCTCGTGATTTCCCACTTTTATATGAAGTATTCATGTGAGTGGAATGTTATACACAGTTGGTCAGTTTCTTGGTCACCGGTTTCTCGTCGCCACTCTTGCGAGATGTCCATCCGTGCTTATCAATAAGTTTGCATTCCATTGCTATATTTGCCAAAACATGTGTCTGGTGCTCCAGGAAAATGCAGCTAATATGAAAGCTTTAGCTGACAGGCAAATTCACTAAAAGAGTAACTTGTTTTAAAAAACAACAGGACAAGTTGTTAGCAGTGCAGGTCAGAGCGGCTTCCAATCATCTCCTTCTTTAGAAGTGCTGTTTCGTCTTAAGCTTTCAGACTTTTTTTCTAATTTTTGGTGCATGCTTTCTTCTACCTCTCCCAAAATCACTGAGTCGTGTATGAACTAGTGGCACATCATGCTGGGGGATGGTGGGGAGACGTTGGCCTTCCACTTAGGGTGGTGTAGATGTTGAGACTTTGGGATTTTCTTCTTTTCCTGTGCTGACATAGGACATGAAAAGAATGCCTACTTTTTCCAAGGATTTGTCTGCTCCCTAGGCTGAAACCAAACTGCATGGAGGGGGGAAGAAGTGTGCTAGGGGAGCAAAAGGAGATTGAGAGCTTGCAAGGACCTTGTTAGGGTCCACTCAGCGATGGACTCGTGATGGTTCATTTACGTTCTTCTCGAGGCACAAAATTAAGGCATCTGAAACGCCAAGGGCTTAGAATGCAATCAAACAGTGTTACTTTATTATTTTCCCCGTACAGCGGCATGCGATAGCGAGAGAGTAAGAAAACAGGAAAGGAAAAAGAAACAGGGAAAGAAGAAGGAAAAGAGGGGAATGAGGACTGGTTTACCAGCAGATGAGTTCCAAAGGTGTCCGTCCCTCTGGGGTCCAGTCCCGTGGAGTCCTGCCGGTCCTCCATGGTGGTTTGGGATCCTCTGGTGGGGAGATCTCAATGACGTCCAGTCAGGAACCATCTTTATACTTCTTCACCCCCCCTCGCTCCCATTGTTTCAGGCCAATCTCCACCTTTGTTTCTCAATCCGGGCTTAACTGTGCAGGCTCGAAAAGTCTTTGCCTCTCTTGCCAGCGCTTGTCTGCGCCTGCATGGCCTGCACTCAGGGCTATCTGTCTGGTCCATTGGGTGACCTCAGGACCCTTGGCCAGCTTCTGGGCATGCTCTTTTTTGTTGTCCTTTGTTCGAGGGAGCGGGTGAGGGACGAGGTGTGACTGAGGCTGCAGGTAAGAATCCATCTTCTGGACGGCAGCGATCGTCCCTGGGTCAGAGAGACCCATCTAACAATCCCTTTTAGGAGGTGGGGGCTAGCTTGGCTGAAGCAGCAAGCAAACTCCACACAGCAGCCATTGTTAGCAGTAGCCTTCCAGGCTGGAGACCCCTGTGCAACACAATGCTTCTCCTCAGGCCTCTGTCTAAGTCACTGTCAGTCTGTTCTGGATGGCGATGTTCAGGCAGATACTGGTTTTGGACCGACTCTTACAGACCTGGAGCAGATTCTGAGAGTTTGCTGTTCCAGAAAGGTTTGGCTGGTGCAGCAACTGAGAGGAAATGGCCAGCTATGATGGGTCCCCAGAGTGATGCTTTGGGACCGGTGGCACGTGCATCTCCCTAACCAGGCAGTAGAATGCACTTTGGGCCCGGTAGAAGGAAGGTGGCAGAGGCAATGCATTGGAGAGCTGGCAGGATGAAACTGGGAGTTGGATGAGGCCACCTCCTTTAGCAAGTGAGTCAGTGAACAGCTCACAAGTACTGTAAAAGCGCACCTTGGGAGAACCCTGGTTGTCACTAAAGGGGGAAATGGTAGATTCGATTGCTGAAAACGGACTGTGTGGTTTTGTGGATGTGGCTTCAGCCTTCTTCTTGAAAGGAGGCTCATACCTACTTAAGGAAACTCATGACGATCGTGCTGAAAACAAAGTATCAGTGTAGTGAGGCTGTAGAGTGGCCCTTGGTTTGTACCGCAAACAAGCTCTGAATGCAGATTCTTGCAGGTGCAGCGGAGCAGGCAGCAGCATCTGAGCAAAGCTCTGGGGGACGGGGTCCTGTGTGCTGGGGACAGCTTCCCTCGCCATTCTCTGCTCCCTCCTCCTTCAAGCAGGGGCTGCCCCACGCCGCGCACAGGCAGTCCCAGCCGGGCCCGCAGGTGGGTGTCTCCGTGGCGACCGCCGGGCTCTGTGATGTGGGCACCTCGTCATAACCAGAGGCCATTCTTACATGCGGTTGTCATAGCCAGAGGCCATTGTGACACGGGGGTCCCCGCCCTGACCGTGGGGGTATTTAAGGAGCGAGAGCCCTGGGGTGCTCACTCCCAGGAGAGCAGCTTCTCAGGAGCAGCAGCTTCTCAGGAGGCAGCATCTCCCCTGGGTGCCCATTGCAGCTCTTTGGTAGACGAGACCCAAGATGCCCATCGACGAGGAGGCGAACGCCCACTCCCAGCCCTTTGGGCTTCCCCCCTTGCTCCACAGGCCACAGGGGAGGGACGGGACAGGGCAGGAGGGAAAGGCCGGTGGTTGGACGGGGCCGCAAGCAGCTGCTGCAGTGCCGGGACTGCCACCTCCATCCCCTGTGTCCTGCTCCTCCTCCTGCTCGGAGGTCAGACACAGCCTGGGCCAGCACAGCATCCAGAGCACCTCGGTCACCACCTCGGTGCGGGAGCGCGTCCAGGACCACCGTGAAGATCCCCAGGAGGGGTCTGGCTGGCCTCGCAGCACCAACAATGAGGCAGCAGCAGAGGCAGAGTGCCCAGCACCTGCCCCACAGGGCCCCACAGCCTACGACGCAGCTCTGTGGGACACAGCCCAGCGCATCTTCAATGAGAGCTTGCGCAGGGCTGTGGCTGAGATCATGGGAGCTGGCCAGGAACCGGAGGAACAGCAGGACCTGGCCCAGCGCATGGATGTGGAGGATGAGAACAACAAAGAGGGATGCCAAGGCAGAGACATCTTCATCCCCAGCATCTGGATCAGCCCCTCGTTCCAGGAGCACCTCCAGGATGCCCCTGCAGGTCCCCAGGAGGGGTCTGGTGGCACGGAGGCAGCAGCAGAGGCAGAGCGCCCAGAACCTGTCCAGCACAGCCCCACAGAGGACGATGTGGACCTGTCTGAAATTGTGGAGCACATCATCAATGAGGCCGTGGAAAGGGCTGAGGCTGAGATCCAGGGACCTGGCCAGCAAGCGGTGGAACAGCAGGACCTGGCCCAATGTGTGGATGTTCCAGTGGCAGCACCAGCACCTGCAGGACTTGAAGCCACTGAGGCTCGTTTGGCAGGAGACAATGAGGGACAGGCCAGCACAGCCCCTCTCGTCCCAGCTGCAAAGGCTGAAGAAGAGAACACAGTTTCTCCAATGTCTGCAGAGCATGGAGGAGAGACCAGCACAGACATGGCCTGCCCAGCGCAGGGCCCAGCTCCACGGCGACGGCCTTCCCGGTTCCGGAGGGCGCTGCGGGCTCTGCGCAGGGCTTTCCGCTGCAGCTGCACCGCGGGACAGCAAGAGGAGTAGAGCCCGGCTGCCAGCGCCACGCGGGTGCCTGCGCAGCGTCCACGCCAGGGATGGGTGCATGGACAGTGACCGCGGGATTCACCTGCCCTGAGGACATGGTGCTGCCAGCCTCTGCTCGGCCTTGGATTGTTTTTAGAAATCATTAAAGCCAATTAAAAAAATGACAGTTTTCCCCCTGTGCTCATCTGTTCCGGCTCCACCTCGGGACAAAGAAGGCTGCAGGAAATCTCTGTCCTCGGGGTGTCCCGGCATTGGTTGCGGGAAGCCCTGGGCTGGTGCTGCCGCAAGCCGGCGGTTTGGCTGGATCCCCCTCAGGCTCCCTTCCCACCCGCCTGCCTCCAATTCCAGTCAAGGACTTGGAACATTTGAGATCTACTGCCGACTTGGCCTGGTTGACCTGCACCGTACGGCATCCCCTTCGTCTCACAAGGAACCTCCCCATTGCGGGGGTGTTTCGGAGCACCTACATGAGCTGATACCGTTGAGACCCTCCAAACCCACACGTGGTCCCTCGCCTCCACTGAGGGTCTTCCAAGTCAGGAAGAGGTGGCTGCTCGCTCCCTTGCTGGAAATCTGAGCCATGATCCATCTCTGCACAAGGCTCTGATGCACAAGGCTTCCAGCGTCACGAGAGCACGTTCAGGCCTGAGAGACCGGGGAGAAGCGCCGCAAACAGTGCTGGTCTTGACAAGAAATCCACCCGCTCAGAGCTTCGTCTCAGATGCGAGTTACTCTGCCCTGGGTTTTTCTGGGGCCCAAAAATGGAGGGAGGCTCAGGTATAAACCCAGTTAGCCAAGAGCCGCAGCAGCTGCTGATCCCTGTGTGGCGCATTGCAAACCAGCCAGGGCTGTCTGTGGCTGCTGCATGCCCCGGGCTGCAGCCTTCGCAGCATCCTCCTCTTCCCCAGCACCCCCGTGCACTGCACAGAACCAGAGCTGATTGCAATGACTGGGTCAGCACCGGGCAGCAGCAGCATCTCTCTTCCCAGCCTCCAGCTGCCGAGTTGCCCTGCGGGGAATTTCTGCCTGGGAAGGGCACAGTTGATTGCGATCGGCCGGGGGCTCAGGACAAAGCACAGCACCGCCACGTCCCCGGAGCAGAGCCCTTCTTTTCCTGGCTTGGACTGGAGTATTCCTCCTGCTCACAGCGCGGTCCTTCTCTGGGATAAGGTGACGCCAGTGCTTTCAGGGAAATTGGAACGTCATGATGGAGTGGACGTGAAACAGCCACACTTCCCAAAAAAGCCAAAGGAGTAAAATTGACATGGAACAAAGCAAGTAACTTGCCACAGCTGTCCAACCTGCGCTCCTCAGGCGGGAGATGACCGGCGACATGTTCTGGTGCTGCGGGGCTGTGCCGCAACAAGTCAGTTGGGGCCGTGGCCAGAAAGGTAGTGATGTACATCTAGAGATGCCCATATCGTTTTGTGGGAAGCATCTGTTTCCTCGGCATGATTTTGGAACACTTTTGGCACACGGGACTTGCTGGGCCCCAAATCACAGCTGCGTTGACTCCTCTAAGCCTCCCAGCTCCAATTCAGCAGGTGCCCAGATCAAGGTGTTGACACAGCAATGTGTACTTCTCTTGAATCTGTATTATATGTTCTCTCTGAAATCAACACTTCCTTCCTCGGAGCAATCTGGGTCCCAATGTAGGCTACTAAGCCATTGGACTTGTTGACAGTAGTTTACCAACAGTAATTTGCCAACAGGAGGAGTTCTTGCTAAATTAACAGCAAAAGCCATGCTGAAAAGTGCAAGGGAGCAATCAGGGAGGGCTGGAGTCGTGCTCGGGAGCTGTGTCCGTGCGTGAAGGTTTACGTGTCTCGCTGGATAGTGCCCAGAGAGTTGGTCTGATCACGCTGCAGAGCTCCAGGAGACATCAATCTGTTTGCTTCTTTCCTACACCAAGCTTTAAAGGCTGGTTTGGATAGTCAAATGGGACTCAAACGTAACGTTCCTCCAAGAAGGCCTTGGGTAACTCATTTCCCAAAATTCAAACTTCTTTTCCCAGGGAGGCTGAATTTCCTCCATAGCAATCAAATGATCAGGTTTTGCACAGAAGAGCTGCTGTGGTTCCAAGCGTCTTTATTTTGTCTATGCTGCCTTAAAGAAGCAGGCTGTTCTGCCTTTTGCTTTTGGTGATGGAAGTCGGGAATGGCCAGCGCTGTGCTTCATGTCAGGATGGTTTCGTTCTCGTCTTATTGAAACGTTTGCTGGATGCAAAGAAAAGAACAACACCTCCGTCTCTTCCAGGGCCCTGCTCTTTAGTCCGCTCTCAACATCACCGGCAAAGAGCTGCTGCTTCTCTTCTGCACTGGATGTTTGGACATCTCTTTGCTAGAGGGACAAGGTCCCTTCGATCAAGAGACTGAAGCAGAAGCATCAGAAATTGACATTCCTCCAAGTTTTCCCCCCGTGCCTCAAGTTCCAAAGCAAAGAGAAGGGCATGGCGATGGTGCCATTTTCTACCTCAGGGATAAAGTCGTGGCAGGAATCGTAGTATGGACCATCTTCTACAGGATGCCTATTGGCGGCAAGGTCAGTGCAGGACTGGTGTGCTGAACAGTGAGTCTTGCTTAGATTGGGGATATTCTTGTGGAAAAATCCATCTGCCCATTTAAAATGATGAAAAAGAGATGGAGATGCTCTGTGTGCGTTGGGACGAGACTTGCAAGAAACTTGTAGGTTGGTTGTGCTTTAGTTGTGTCGAGGGTTAAGATTGCGGGGTGACAATAAAACCCTGGCAGATGTATTGTTAAACTCCTCTCCCCCACGCACTTCCCCCTTGTGCCCCTCCCTCTCCACTTTTCCCACTCAGCACAGGCGATCGGGAGGGAAAGAAGGACAGGGAGAAGAGAGTTGGAAAAATGAACAATGTTTTACTAATGCTACTAATAAGAATAGAGAAAATAATACAAAATATACAAAACCAATCTTGAAAGTCTCAGCAACTGCAGAGCCGGCACCCCATGTCCTGGACTGGACTCTGCAGCCAACCGGAGCTGGATTCGGTCTGTCACTGGCCTCAGTTCGCAGGGACGACTTGCAAGGTCCTCTCCTAATGTCGGTCATAAGCAGAAGGGAAAAGGCAAAAAAAGGGACGAGATCCTCGTGATTTCCCACTTTTATATGAAGTATTCATGTGAGTGGAATGTTATACACAGTTGGTCAGTTTCTTGGTCACCGGTTTCTCGTCGCCACTCTTGCGAGATGTCCATCCGTGCTTATCAATAAGTTTGCATTCCATTGCTATATTTGCCAAAACATGTGTCTGGTGCTCCAGGAAAATGCAGCTAATATGAAAGCTTTAGCTGACAGGCAAATTCACTAAAAGAGTAACTTGTTTTAAAAAACAACAGGACAAGTTGTTAGCAGTGCAGGTCAGAGCGGCTTCCAATCATCTCCTTCTTTAGAAGTGCTGTTTCGTCTTAAGCTTTCAGACTTTTTTTCTAATTTTTGGTGCATGCTTTCTTCTACCTCTCCCAAAATCACTGAGTCGTGTATGAACTAGTGGCACATCATGCTGGGGGATGGTGGGGAGACGTTGGCCTTCCACTTAGGGTGGTGTAGATGTTGAGACTTTGGGATTTTCTTCTTTTCCTGTGCTGACATAGGACATGAAAAGAATGCCTACTTTTTCCAAGGATTTGTCTGCTCCCTAGGCTGAAACCAAACTGCATGGAGGGGGGAAGAAGTGTGCTAGGGGAGCAAAAGGAGATTGAGAGCTTGCAAGGACCTTGTTAGGGTCCACTCAGCGATGGACTCGTGATGGTTCATTTACGTTCTTCTCGAGGCACAAAATTAAGGCATCTGAAACGCCAAGGGCTTAGAATGCAATCAAACAGTGTTACTTTATTATTTTCCCCGTACAGCGGCATGCGATAGCGAGAGAGTAAGAAAACAGGAAAGGAAAAAGAAACAGGGAAAGAAGAAGGAAAAGAGGGGAATGAGGACTGGTTTACCAGCAGATGAGTTCCAAAGGTGTCCGTCCCTCTGGGGTCCAGTCCCGTGGAGTCCTGCCGGTCCTCCATGGTGGTTTGGGATCCTCTGGTGGGGAGATCTCAATGACGTCCAGTCAGGAACCATCTTTATACTTCTTCACCCCCCCTCGCTCCCATTGTTTCAGGCCAATCTCCACCTTTGTTTCTCAATCCGGGCTTAACTGTGCAGGCTCGAAAAGTCTTTGCCTCTCTTGCCAGCGCTTGTCTGCGCCTGCATGGCCTGCACTCAGGGCTATCTGTCTGGTCCATTGGGTGACCTCAGGACCCTTGGCCAGCTTCTGGGCATGCTCTTTTTTGTTGTCCTTTGTTCGAGGGAGCGGGTGAGGGACAAGGTGTGACTGAGGCTGCAGGTAAGAATCCATCTTCTGGACGGCAGCGATCGTCCCTGGGTCAGAGAGACCCATCTAACAATCCCTTTTAGGAGGTGGGGGCTAGCTTGGCTGAAGCAGCAAGCAAACTCCACACAGCAGCCATTGTTAGCAGTAGCCTTCCAGGCTGGAGACCCCTGTGCAACACAATGCTTCTCCTCAGGCCTCTGTCTAAGTCACTGTCAGTCTGTTCTGGATGGCGATGTTCAGGCAGATACTGGTTTTGGACCGACTCTTACAGACCTGGAGCAGATTCTGAGAGTTTGCTGTTCCAGAAAGGTTTGGCTGGTGCAGCAGCTGAGAGGAAATGGCCAGCTATGATGGGTCCCCAGAGTGATGCTTTGGGACCGGTGGCACGTGCATCTCCCTAACCAGGCAGTAGAATGCACTTTGGGCCCGGTAGAAGGAAGGTGGCAGAGGCAATGCATTGGAGAGCTGGCAGGATGAAACTGGGAGTTGGATGAGGCCACCTCCTTTAGCAAGTGAGTCAGTGAACAGCTCACAAGTACTGTAAAAGCGCACCTTGGGAGAACCCTGATTGTCACTAAAGGGGGAAATGGTAGATTCTATTGCTGAAAACAGACTGTGTGGTTTTGTGGATGTGGCTTCAGCCTTCTTCTTGAAAGGAGGCTCATACCTACTTAAGAAAACTCATGACGATCATGTTGAAAACAAAGTGTCAGTGTGGTGAGGCTGTAGAGTGGCCCTTGGTTTGTACTGCAAACAAGCTCTGAATGCGGATTCTTGCAGGTGCAGCGGAGCAGGCAGCAGCATCTGAGCAAAGCTCTGGGGGACGGGGTCCTGTGTGCTGGGGACAGCTTCCCTCGCCATTCTCTGCTCCCTCCTCCTTCAAGCAGGGGCTGCCCCACGCCGCGCACAGGTAGTCCCAGCCGGGCCCGCAGGTGGGTGTCTCCGTGGCGACCGCCGGGCTCTGTGATGTGGGCACCTCGTCATAACCAGAGGCCATTCTTACATGCGGTTGTCATAGCCAGAGGCCATTGTGACACGGGGGTCCCCGCCCTGACCGTGGGGGTATTTAAGGAGCGAGAGCCCTGGGGTGCTCACTCCCAGGAGAGCAGCTTCTCAGGAGCAGCAGCTTCTCAGGAGGCAGCATCTCCCCTGGGTGCCCATTGCAGCTCTTTGGTAGACGAGACCCAAGATGCCCATCGACGAGGAGGCGAACGCCCACTCCCAGCCCTTTGGGCTTCCCCCCTTGCTCCACAGGCCACAGGGGAGGGACGGGACAGGGCAGGAGGGAAAGGCCGGTGGTTGGACGGGGCCGCAAGCAGCTGCTGCAGTGCCGGGACTGCCACCTCCATCCCCTGTGTCCTGCTCCTCCTCCTGCTCGGAGGTCAGACACAGCCTGGGCCAGCACAGCATCCAGAGCACCTCGGTCACCACCTCGGTGCGGGAGCGCGTCCAGGACCACCGTGAAGATCCCCAGGAGGGGTCTGGCTGGCCTCGCAGCACCAACAATGAGGCAGCAGCAGAGGCAGAGTGCCCAGCACCTGCCCCACAGGGCCCCACAGCCTACGACGCAGCTCTGTGGGACACAGCCCAGCGCATCTTCAATGAGAGCTTGCGCAGGGCTGTGGCTGAGATCATGGGAGCTGGCCAGGAACCGGAGGAACAGCAGGACCTGGCCCAGCGCATGGATGTGGAGGATGAGAACAACAAAGAGGGATGCCAAGGCAGAGACATCTTCATCCCCAGCATCTGGATCAGCCCCTCGTTCCAGGAGCACCTCCAGGATGCCCCTGCAGGTCCCCAGGAGGGGTCTGGTGGCACGGAGGCAGCAGCAGAGGCAGAGCGCCCAGAACCTGTCCAGCACAGCCCCACAGAGGACGATGTGGACCTGTCTGAAATTGTGGAGCACATCATCAATGAGGCCGTGGAAAGGGCTGAGGCTGAGATCCAGGGACCTGGCCAGCAAGCGGTGGAACAGCAGGACCTGGCCCAATGTGTGGATGTTCCAGTGGCAGCACCAGCACCTGCAGGACTTGAAGCCACTGAGGCTCGTTTGGCAGGAGACAATGAGGGACAGGCCAGCACAGCATCTCTCGTCCCAGCTGCAAAGGCTGAAGAAGAGAACACAGTTTCTCCAATGTCTGCAGAGCATGGAGGAGAGACCAGCACAGACGTGGCCTGCCCAGCGCAGGGCCCAGCTCCACGGCGACGGCCTTCCCGGTTCCGGAGGGCGCTGCGGGCTCTGCGCAGGGCTTTCCGCTGCAGCTGCACCGCGGGACAGCAAGAGGAGTAGAGCCCGGCTGCCAGCGCCACGCGGGTGCCTGCGCAGCGTCCACGCCAGGGATGGGTGCATGGACAGTGACCGCGGGATTCACCTGCCCTGAGGACATGGTGCTGCCAGCCTCTGCTCGGCCTTGGATTGTTTTTAGAAATCATTAAAGCCAATTAAAAAAATGACAGTTTTCCCCCTGTGCTCATCTGTTCCGGCTCCACCTCGGGACAAAGAAGGCTGCAGGAAATCTCTGTCCTCGGGGTGTCCCGGCATTGGTTGCGGGAAGCCCTGGGCTGGTGCTGCCGCAAGCCGGCGGTTTGGCTGGATCCCCCTCAGGCTCCCTTCCCACCCGCCTGCCTCCAATTCCATTCAAGGACTTGGAACATTTGAGATCTACTGCCGACTTGGCCTGGTTGACCTGCACCGTACGGCATCCCCTTCGTCTCACAAGGAACCTCCCCATTGCGGGGGTGTTTCGGAGCACCTACATGAGCTGATACCGTTGAGACCCTCCAAACCCACACGTGGTCCCTCGCCTCCACTGAGGGTCTTCCAAGTCAGGAAGAGGTGGCTGCTCGCTCCCTTGCTGGAAATCTGAGCCATGATCCATCTCTGCACAAGGCTCTGATGCACAAGGCTTCCAGCGTCACGAGAGCACGTTCAGGCCTGAGAGACCGGGGGGAAGCGCCGCAAACAGTGCTGGTCTTGACAAGAAATCCACCCGCTCAGAGCTTCGTCTCAGATGCGAGTTACTCTGCCCTGGGTTTTTCTGGGGCCCAAAAATGGAGGGAGGCTCAGGTATAAACCCAGTTAGCCAAGAGCCGCAGCAGCTGCTGATCCCTGTGTGGCGCATTGCAAACCAGCCAGGGCTGTCTGTGGCTGCTGCATGCCCCGGGCTGCAGCCTTCGCAGCATCCTCCTCTTCCCCAGCACCCCCGTGCACTGCACAGAACCAGAGCTGATTGCAATGACTGGGTCAGCACCGGGCAGCAGCAGCATCTCTCTTCCCAGCCTCCAGCTGCCGAGTTGCCCTGCGGGGAATTTCTGCCTGGGAAGGGCACAGTTGATTGCGATCGGCCGGGGGCTCAGGACAAAGCACAGCACCGCCACGTCCCCGGAGCAGAGCCCTTCTTTTCCTGGCTTGGACTGGAGTATTCCTCCTGCTCACAGCGCGGTCCTTCTCTGGGAACCCGGCGGGGTTCAGCAGACCACGAGGTTCAGCCGAGATTAGGAAGCTCAGAGGGAAACGTACAGGGACAGCGTGATTCCCGGCGGGTCCCGATCGCCAAAGCCCCGGCAGCCATTGCGAGAGAGCGGCTGACGTGGCGGGGGGCGTTCCCACGGTGACGGCGGGAGGTTTAAAAGCGGCTGAAACTCGATACTAGCATTCAGTCAGCTGATCGGAGCCAGCCCAGCGAGAGCCGGAGCCGGCGGGGTTCAGCAGACCACGAGGTTCAGCCGAGATTAGGAAGCTCAGAGGGAAACGTACAGGGACAGCGTGATTCCCGGCGGGTCCCGATCGCCAAAGCCCCGGCAGCCATTGCGAGAGAGCGGCTGACGTGGCGGGGGGCGTTCCCACGGTGACGGCGACCACACCCCCTCCCCTTACCTTGAAAAAGCCTTTGGGAGGGCAGCGACTAGTCGCTGCCCACCTGGTGTAGGGAGGAGCAACCAGCTTGTGTAGCGGGTGAGTCCCACCCACACTGTGCTGTAGCAGCGGGTGTGGTAGCTCGTGCAGCAGGGTGCAGAGAGCACTTGTTGCTTGTCAGCCCTTCTAGCTTACTGCCAGCGCCCCAGACTGCTGACAACCATGGTCGCCTCCAGAAGGAGAGCTTGCCTCAAACAGACTGTGGCTACACAGACTGAGGCTCTGTCCCGAACGGTGGCTGTTCAGGTCTCCGGCTGCAGGGAGTGCCAGAGCCTGCTGCTGCCGGGGCAGGGAGGCCAGCACTCCACCTGTGTCAGGTGTGAGCAGGTGCAAGATCTGCTCGACATGGTCGTCAAACTTAAGGAGGAGGTTGAGACGCTGAGGACCATCAGGGAGTGCGAAAGGGAGATCGACTGGTGGAGTAACACCCTGACGTGCCAGTCGGAAAGGTCACAGGGAGGTACCTCCCAAAAGGAGATGGACCTCCTGCCCTATCGGACAGAGGCAGAAGTCCTGAGACGGCCCCACCCTTGTTGCTCTCGGGCAGAGTTAGGGGACCGAAAGGACGACAAGGGTTGGAAGCGTATTCCGGTTCGGCGTCACGGGCAGCCCCCCTCCCTGCCTGCTTTGCCTCCCCAGGTGCCCCTCCGTAATAGGTTTGAGGCCCTGGATCTTGAAGAAGAGGTAGGTGAGGAGGTGGTGCCAAGCCTACAAGCCAACAAGCCTACAAGATCACGTAGGAAGAGGCAGTCGACCTCACAACTTAAGACTGCCTCTGATAAGAAAGAAAGAAGGGTGATTGTAATAGGAAACTCCCTTCTGAAAGGAACAGAGGGCCCAATATGCAGAGTTGACCCTCATCTTAGGGAAGTTTGTAGTCTCCCTGGAGCCCGGATCAAGGACATCGCTAGAGAGCTCCCCAAACTGGTGCACCCGACGGACTACTACCCGCTGCTGGTCTTCCAGACAGATGGGGAGGAAGCTGCTTCCCGTAGTCTGAGGGGGATGAAGAATGATTTCAAGGTCTTGGGAAGGATGGTGAAAGACTCAGGGGCTCAAGTGATCTTCTCTTCACTCCTTCCATCTTCAAGTGATGATGTGGGATGGAATAGGAAAGTTCACTCTCTAAATGGTTGGCTCCAAGACTGGTGCTACAGGCAGGGCTTTGGATTTTTTGATAATGGTTGGTTTTATAAGACACCAGTCCGGACACTGTCACGTGGGAAAGGTTTATCTCGTAGGGGCAAAAGGATGCTGGGGCAGGAATTAGCTGGGCTCATTTGGAGAGCTTTAAACTAGGCTCGAAGGGGGATGGGGTTGTAGCTGGGCTTGTCCCAGTGGGGCTGCAATCTAAAACTGATGAGGACCGGGTGGCCTCCTATGCCCCTAGGGAGAAACTGGTGTGCTCTGCTCGCTCCCTGAAATGCCTGTATACCAATGCGCGCAGCATGGGGAATAAGCAGGAGGAGCTAGAATCCTATGTTCGGTCGGGAGATTATGATCTGGTGGCAATTACAGAAACATGGTGGGACAGTTCACATGACTGGAATGTGGTCATGGATGGCTATGCCCTTTTCAGGAAAGACAGGCCAGCCAGGCGTGGTGGTGGAGTTGCTCTCTATGTGAGACAGCAACTACAATGTACTAAATTCTGCCCAGGAGCGGATGACGAGCGAGTTGAGAGTGTATGGATCAGGATCAAGGGGCAGGCTGGCAGGGCTGACACTGTTGTGGGCGTCTGCTACAGGCCACCAGATCAGGCTGAGGAAGTTGATGAGGCCTTCTATGGGCAGCTGAGAGTGGCCTCACAGTCACAGGCCATGGTTGTTGTGGGTGATTTTAACTTCCCTGATGTTTGCTGGAAGGACCATTCAGCCAGCCAGCCACAGTCCAGGAGGTTCCTCCAGTGCATTGATGATAACTTCCTCATGCAGATGGTGGAGGAGCCGACTAGGAGAGGTGCACTGCTGGATCTCATCCTCACTAACAAGGAGGGTCTGGTCGAAGCAGTAAAGGTTGAGGGCTGCCTGGGTTGCAGTGACCACGAGATGGTGGAGTTCAGCATCTCATGTGGCAGGAACAGAATAGCAAGTAGAATTGCAACCCTGGACTTCAGCAGGGCTAACTTTGGCCTTTTCAAGCAATTGCTGGGGGAAATCCCATGGGCAAGACTGCTTGAAGGAAAAGGGGCCCAAGATAGCTGGGTGGCATTCAGTGATTGCTTCTTCCACGCTCAGGATCAGAGCATCCCCACACGTAGGAAGTCAAGGAAGGGAGCCAGGAGGCCTGCGTGGTTGAATAGGGAGCTGTTGGGTATGCTCAAGCAGAAGAGGAGAGTTTACAGGTCATGGAAGCAGGGGCTGGCCACTTGGGAGGAATATAAGGCTGCTGTTAGAGGATATAGGAAGGCAGCTAGGATAGCCAAGGCCTCCTTAGAATTACAGCTGGCGAGAGGGGTCAAGGACAGCAAAAAGAACTTTTTCAAATACATAGCAGATAAAACTAATACCAGAGGCAATGTAGGCCCACTGATGAATGGGGTGGGTGCCCTGGTGGCAGAAGATACAGAGAAGGCAGAATTACTGAATGCCTTCTTTGTCTCTGTCTACTCTGCCGGAGGCTGTCCTGGGGAGCCCTGTACCCCTGAGACCCCGGATGAAGCCAGGTCAATGGAGGAGTTTGCTTTAGTCGATGAGGACTGGGTTAGGGAGCAATTAAATAGTCTGGACATTCATAAATCCATGGGTCCAGATGGGATGCATCCGCGGGTGCTGAGGGAGCTGGCTGAAGTCATTGCTGGACCGCTCTCCATCATCTTTGCCAAGTCTTGGGAAACGGGAGAGGTGCCCGAGGATTGGAGGAAAGCAAATGTCACTCCAGTCTTCAAAAAGGGCAAGAAGGAGGACCCGGGTAATTATAGACCGGTCAGCCTCACCTCTGTCCCTGGGAAAGTAATGGAACAGCTTGTCCTTGGTGCCATCTCAAGGCATATCAAGGATAAGAGGGTTATTAGGGGCAGTCAGCATGGCTTTACCAAGGGTAGGTCATGCTTGACCAACCTCATAGCCTTTTATGAGAATGTAACAAGGTGGATGGATGGTGGCAGAGCGGTGGATGTTGTCTACCTTGACTTCAGTAAAGCCTTTGACACAGTCTCCCACAGCATCCTCACAGCTAAGTTGAGGAGGTGTGGTCTAGACAATAGAGTAGTGAGGTGGGTTGCAAACTGGCTTAGGGAGAGAAGCCAGAGAGTGGTAGTCAATGGTGCGGAGTCTAGTTGGAGGCCAGTATCTAGTGGAGTGCCCCAAGGGTCAGTGCTGGGGCCAATATTATTCAATATATTCATTAATGACTTGGACGAGGGAATTGAGTGTACTATCAGCAAGTTTGCTGATGACACCAAGCTAGGAGGAGTGGCTGACACGCCGGAGGGCTGTGCTGCCATCCAGCGGGACCTGGACAGGCTGGAGAGCTGGGCAGGGAATAACCTGATGAAATTTAACAAGGACAAGTGTAGGGTCCTGCATCTGGGCAGGAACAACCCCAGGTTCCAGTATAGGTTGGGAGATTACATATTAGAGAGCAGTGTAGGGGAAAGGGACCTGGGGGTCCTGGTGGACAACAGGATGACCATGAGCCAGCACTGTGCCCTTGTGGCCAGGAAGGCCAATGGCATCCTGGGGTGTATTAGAAGGGGGGTGGTTAGTAGATCGAGAGAGGTCCTCCTTCCCCTCTACTCTGCCCTGGTGAGACCACATCTGGAATATTGTGTCCAGTTCTGGGCCCCTCAGTTCAAGAAGGACAGGGAACTGCTGGAGAGGGTCCAGCGTAGGGCAACGAAGATGATTAAGGGAGTGGAGCACCTCCCTTATGAAGAAAGGCTGAGGGAGCTGGGTCTCTTTAGTTTGGAGAAGAGGAGACTAAGGGGGGACCTTATTAATGTTTATAAATATATAAAGGGTGAGTGCCATGAGGATGGAGCCAGACTCTTCTCAGTGGCAAACAATGATAGGACAAGGGGTAATGGGATCAAGCTGGAACACAAGAGGTTCCACTTAAATTTGAGAAGAAACTTCTTCTCAGTGAGGGTGACAGAGCACTGGAACAGGCTGCCCAGGGAAGTTGTGGAGTCTCCTTCTCTGGAGACATTCAAAACCTGCCTGGACATGTTCCTGTGCGACCTCACCTAGGTGTTCCTGCTCCAGCAGGGGGATTGGACTAGATGATCTTTTGAGGTCCCTTCCGATCCCAAACATACTGTGATACTGTGATACTGTGATAAGGTGACGCCAGTGCTTTCAGGGAAATTGGAACGTCATGATGGAGTGGACGTGAAACAGCCACACTTCCCAAAAAAGCCAAAGGAGTAAAATTGACATGGAACAAAGCAAGTAACTTGCCACAGCTGTCCAACCTGCGCTCCTCAGGCGGGAGATGACCGGCGACATGTTCTGGTGCTGCGGGGCTGTGCCGCAACAAGTCAGTTGGGGCCGTGGCCAGAAAGGTAGTGATGTACATCTAGAGATGCCCATATCGTTTTGTGGGAAGCATCTGTTTCCTCGGCATGATTTTGGAACACTTTTGGCACACGGGACTTGCTGGGCCCCAAATCACAGCTGCGTTGACTCCTCTAAGCCTCCCAGCTCCAATTCAGCAGGTGCCCAGATCAAGGTGTTGACACAGCAATGTGTACTTCTCTTGAATCTGTATTATATGTTCTCTCTGAAATCAACACTTCCTTCCTCGGAGCAATCTGGGTCCCAATGTAGGCTACTAAGCCATTGGACTTGTTGACAGTAGTTTACCAACAGTAATTTGCCAACAGGAGGAGTTCTTGCTAAATTAACAGCAAAAGCCATGCTGAAAAGTGCAAGGGAGCAATCAGGGAGGGCTGGAGTCGTGCTCGGGAGCTGTGTCTGTGCGTGAAGGTTTACGTGTCTCGCTGGATAGTGCCCAGAGAGTTGGTCTGATCACGCTGCAGAGCTCCAGGAGACATCAATCTGTTTGCTTCTTTCCTACACCAAGCTTTAAAGGCTGGTTTGGATAGTCAAATGGGACTCAAACGTAACGTTCCTCCAAGAAGGCCTTGGGTAACTCATTTCCCAAAATTCAAACTTCTTTTCCCAGGGAGGCTGAATTTCCTCCATAGCAATCAAATGATCAGGTTTTGCACAGAAGAGCTGCTGTGGTTCCAAGCGTCTTTATTTTGTCTATGCTGCCTTAAAGAAGCAGGCTGTTCTGCCTTTTGCTTTTGGTGATGGAAGTCGGGAATGGCCAGCGCTGTGCTTCATGTCAGGATGGTTTCGTTCTCGTCTTATTGAAACGTTTGCTGGATGCAAAGAAAAGAACAACACCTCCGTCTCTTCCAGGGCCCTGCTCTTTAGTCCGCTCTCAACATCACCGGCAAAGAGCTGCTGCTTCTCTTCTGCACTGGATGTTTGGACATCTCTTTGCTAGAGGGACAAGGTCCCTTCGATCAAGAGACTGAAGCAGAAGCATCAGAAATTGACATTCCTCCAAGTTTTCCCCCCGTGCCTCAAGTTCCAAAGCAAAGAGAAGGGCATGGCGATGGTGCCATTTTCTACCTCAGGGATAAAGTCGTGGCAGGAATCGTAGTATGGACCATCTTCTACAGGATGCCTATTGGCGGCAAGGTCAGTGCAGGACTGGTGTGCTGAACAGTGAGTCTTGCTTAGATTGGGGATATTCTTGTGGAAAAATCCATCTGCCCATTTAAAATGATGAAAAAGAGATGGAGATGCTCTGTGTGCGTTGGGACGAGACTTGCAAGAAACTTGTAGGTTGGTTGTGCTTTAGTTGTGTCGAGGGTTAAGATTGCGGGGTGACAATAAAACCCTGGCAGATGTATTGTTAAACTCCTCTCCCCCACGCACTTCCCCCTTGTGCCCCTCCCTCTCCACTTTTCCCACTCAGCACAGGCGATCGGGAGGGAAAGAAGGACAGGGAGAAGAGAGTTGGAAAAATGAACAATGTTTTACTAATGCTACTAATAAGAATAGAGAAAATAATACAAAATATACAAAACCAATCTTGAAAGTCTCAGCAACTGCAGAGCCGGCACCCCATGTCCTGGACTGGACTCTGCAGCCAACCGGAGCTGGATTCGGTCTGTCACTGGCCTCAGTTCGCAGGGACGACTTGCAAGGTCCTCTCCTAATGTCGGTCATAAGCAGAAGGGAAAAGGCAAAAAAAGGGACGAGATCCTCGTGATTTCCCACTTTTATATGAAGTATTCATGTGAGTGGAATGTTATACACAGTTGGTCAGTTTCTTGGTCACCGGTTTCTCGTCGCCACTCTTGCGAGATGTCCATCCGTGCTTATCAATAAGTTTGCATTCCATTGCTATATTTGCCAAAACATGTGTCTGGTGCTCCAGGAAAATGCAGCTAATATGAAAGCTTTAGCTGACAGGCAAATTCACTAAAAGAGTAACTTGTTTTAAAAAACAACAGGACAAGTTGTTAGCAGTGCAGGTCAGAGCGGCTTCCAATCATCTCCTTCTTTAGAAGTGCTGTTTCGTCTTAAGCTTTCAGACTTTTTTTCTAATTTTTGGTGCATGCTTTCTTCTACCTCTCCCAAAATCACTGAGTCGTGTATGAACTAGTGGCACATCATGCTGGGGGATGGTGGGGAGACGTTGGCCTTCCACTTAGGGTGGTGTAGATGTTGAGACTTTGGGATTTTCTTCTTTTCCTGTGCTGACATAGGACATGAAAAGAATGCCTACTTTTTCCAAGGATTTGTCTGCTCCCTAGGCTGAAACCAAACTGCATGGAGGGGGGAAGAAGTGTGCTAGGGGAGCAAAAGGAGATTGAGAGCTTGCAAGGACCTTGTTAGGGTCCACTCAGCGATGGACTCGTGATGGTTCATTTACGTTCTTCTCGAGGCACAAAATTAAGGCATCTGAAACGCCAAGGGCTTAGAATGCAATCAAACAGTGTTACTTTATTATTTTCCCCGTACAGCGGCATGCGATAGCGAGAGAGTAAGAAAACAGGAAAGGAAAAAGAAACAGGGAAAGAAGAAGGAAAAGAGGGGAATGAGGACTGGTTTACCAGCAGATGAGTTCCAAAGGTGTCCGTCCCTCTGGGGTCCAGTCCCGTGGAGTCCTGCCGGTCCTCCATGGTGGTTTGGGATCCTCTGGTGGGGAGATCTCAATGACGTCCAGTCAGGAACCATCTTTATACTTCTTCACCCCCCCTCGCTCCCATTGTTTCAGGCCAATCTCCACCTTTGTTTCTCAATCCGGGCTTAACTGTGCAGGCTCGAAAAGTCTTTGCCTCTCTTGCCAGCGCTTGTCTGCGCCTGCATGGCCTGCACTCAGGGCTATCTGTCTGGTCCATTGGGTGACCTCAGGACCCTTGGCCAGCTTCTGGGCATGCTCTTTTTTGTTGTCCTTTGTTCGAGGGAGCGGGTGAGGGACAAGGTGTGACTGAGGCTGCAGGTAAGAATCCATCTTCTGGACGGCAGCGATCGTCCCTGGGTCAGAGAGACCCATCTAACAATCCCTTTTAGGAGGTGGGGGCTAGCTTGGCTGAAGCAGCAAGCAAACTCCACACAGCAGCCATTGTTAGCAGTAGCCTTCCAGGCTGGAGACCCCTGTGCAACACAATGCTTCTCCTCAGGCCTCTGTCTAAGTCACTGTCAGTCTGTTCTGGATGGCGATGTTCAGGCAGATACTGGTTTTGGACCGACTCTTACAGACCTGGAGCAGATTCTGAGAGTTTGCTGTTCCAGAAAGGTTTGGCTGGTGCAGCAGCTGAGAGGAAATGGCCAGCTATGATGGGTCCCCAGAGTGATGCTTTGGGACCGGTGGCACGTGCATCTCCCTAACCAGGCAGTAGAATGCACTTTGGGCCCGGTAGAAGGAAGGTGGCAGAGGCAATGCATTGGAGAGCTGGCAGGATGAAACTGGGAGTTGGATGAGGCCACCTCCTTTAGCAAGTGAGTCAGTGAACAGCTCACAAGTACTGTAAAAGCGCACCTTGGGAGAACCCTGGTTGTCACTAAAGGGGGAAATGGTAGATTCTATTGCTGAAAACAGACTGTGTGGTTTTGTGGATGTGGCTTCAGCCTTCTTCTTGAAAGGAGGCTCATACCTACTTAAGAAAACTCATGACGATCGTGTTGAAAACAAAGTGTCAGTGTGGTGAGGCTGTAGAGTGGCCCTTGGTTTGTACTGCAAACAAGCTCTGAATGCGGATTCTTGCAGGTGCCGCGGAGCAGGCAGCAGCATCTGAGCAAAGCTCTGGGGGACGGGGTCCTGTGTGCTGGGGACAGCTTCCCTCGCCATTCTCTGCTCCCTCCTCCTTCAAGCAGGGGCTGCCCCACGCCGCGCACAGGCAGTCCCAGCCGGGCCCGCAGGTGGGTGTCTCCGTGGCGACCGCCGGGCTCTGTGATGTGGGCACCTCGTCATAACCAGAGGCCATTCTTACATGCGGTTGTCATAGCCAGAGGCCATTGTGACACGGGGGTCCCCGCCCTGACCGTGGGGGTATTTAAGGAGCGAGAGCCCTGGGGTGCTCACTCCCAGGAGAGCAGCTTCTCAGGAGCAGCAGCTTCTCAGGAGGCAGCATCTCCCCTGGGTGCCCATTGCAGCTCTTTGGTAGACGAGACCCAAGATGCCCATCGACGAGGAGGCGAACGCCCACTCCCAGCCCTTTGGGCTTCCCCCCTTGCTCCACAGGCCACAGGGGAGGGACGGGACAGGGCAGGAGGGAAAGGCCGGTGGTTGGACGGGGCCGCAAGCAGCTGCTGCAGTGCCGGGACTGCCACCTCCATCCCCTGTGTCCTGCTCCTCCTCCTGCTCGGAGGTCAGACACAGCCTGGGCCAGCACAGCATCCAGAGCACCTCGGTCACCACCTCGGTGCGGGAGCGCGTCCAGGACCACCGTGAAGATCCCCAGGAGGGGTCTGGCTGGCCTCGCAGCACCAACAATGAGGCAGCAGCAGAGGCAGAGTGCCCAGCACCTGCCCCACAGGGCCCCACAGCCTACGACGCAGCTCTGTGGGACACAGCCCAGCGCATCTTCAATGAGAGCTTGCGCAGGGCTGTGGCTGAGATCATGGGAGCTGGCCAGGAACCGGAGGAACAGCAGGACCTGGCCCAGCGCATGGATGTGGAGGATGAGAACAACAAAGAGGGATGCCAAGGCAGAGACATCTTCATCCCCAGCATCTGGATCAGCCCCTCGTTCCAGGAGCACCTCCAGGATGCCCCTGCAGGTCCCCAGGAGGGGTCTGGTGGCACGGAGGCAGCAGCAGAGGCAGAGCGCCCAGAACCTGTCCAGCACAGCCCCACAGAGGACGATGTGGACCTGTCTGAAATTGTGGAGCACATCATCAATGAGGCCGTGGAAAGGGCTGAGGCTGAGATCCAGGGACCTGGCCAGCAAGCGGTGGAACAGCAGGACCTGGCCCAATGTGTGGATGTTCCAGTGGCAGCACCAGCACCTGCAGGACTTGAAGCCACTGAGGCTCGTTTGGCAGGAGACAATGAGGGACAGGCCAGCACAGCCCCTCTCGTCCCAGCTGCAAAGGCTGAAGAAGAGAACACAGTTTCTCCAATGTCTGCAGAGCATGGAGGAGAGACCAGCACAGACATGGCCTGCCCAGCGCAGGGCCCAGCTCCACGGCGACGGCCTTCCCGGTTCCGGAGGGCGCTGCGGGCTCTGCGCAGGGCTTTCCGCTGCAGCTGCACCGCGGGACAGCAAGAGGAGTAGAGCCCGGCTGCCAGCGCCACGCGGGTGCCTGCGCAGCGTCCACGCCAGGGATGGGTGCATGGACAGTGACCGCGGGATTCACCTGCCCTGAGGACATGGTGCTGCCAGCCTCTGCTCGGCCTTGGATTGTTTTTAGAAATCATTAAAGCCAATTAAAAAAATGACAGTTTTCCCCCTGTGCTCATCTGTTCCGGCTCCACCTCGGGACAAAGAAGGCTGCAGGAAATCTCTGTCCTCGGGGTGTCCCGGCATTGGTTGCGGGAAGCCCTGGGCTGGTGCTGCCGCAAGCTGGCGGTTTGGCTGGATCCCCCTCAGGCTCCCTTCCCACCCGCCTGTCTCCAATTCCAGTCAAGGACTTGGAACATTTGAGATCTACTGCCGACTTGGCCTGGTTGACCTGCACCGTACGGCATCCCCTTCGTCTCACAAGGAACCTCCCCATTGCGGGGGTGTTTCGGAGCACCTACATGAGCTGATACCGTTGAGACCCTCCAAACCCACACGTGGTCCCTTGCCTCCACTGAGGGTCTTCCAAGTCAGGAAGAGGTGGCTGCTCGCTCCCTTGCTGGAAATCTGAGCCATGATCCATCTCTGCACAAGGCTCTGATGCACAAGGCTTCCAGCGTCACGAGAGCACGTTCAGGCCTGAGAGACCGGGGAGAAGCGCCGCAAACAGTGCTGGTCTTGACAAGAAATCCACCCGCTCAGAGCTTCGTCTCAGATGCGAGTTACTCTGCCCTGGGTTTTTCTGGGGCCCAAAAATGGAGGGAGGCTCAGGTATAAACCCAGTTAGCCAAGAGCCGCAGCAGCTGCTGATCCCTGTGTGGCGCATTGCAAACCAGCCAGGGCTGTCTGTGGCTGCTGCATGCCCCGGGCTGCAGCCTTCGCAGCATCCTCCTCTTCCCCAGCACCCCCGTGCACTGCACAGAACCAGAGCTGATTGCAATGACTGGGTCAGCACCGGGCAGCAGCAGCATCTCTCTTCCCAGCCTCCAGCTGCCGAGTTGCCCTGCGGGGAATTTCTGCCTGGGAAGGGCACAGTTGATTGCGATCGGCCGGGGGCTCAGGACAAAGCACAGCACCGCCACGTCCCCGGAGCAGAGCCCTTCTTTTCCTGGCTTGGACTGGAGTATTCCTCCTGCTCACAGCGCGGTCCTTCTCTGGGATAAGGTGACGCCAGTGCTTTCAGGGAAATTGGAACGTCATGATGGAGTGGACGTGAAACAGCCACACTTCCCAAAAAAGCCAAAGGAGTAAAATTGACATGGAACAAAGCAAGTAACTTGCCACAGCTGTCCAACCTGCGCTCCTCAGGCGGGAGATGACCGGCGACATGTTCTGGTGCTGCGGGGCTGTGCCGCAACAAGTCAGTTGGGGCCGTGGCCAGAAAGGTAGTGATGTACATCTAGAGATGCCCATATCGTTTTGTGGGAAGCATCTGTTTCCTCGGCATGATTTTGGAACACTTTTGGCACACGGGACTTGCTGGGCCCCAAATCACAGCTGCGTTGACTCCTCTAAGCCTCCCAGCTCCAATTCAGCAGGTGCCCAGATCAAGGTGTTGACACAGCAATGTGTACTTCTCTTGAATCTGTATTATATGTTCTCTCTGAAATCAACACTTCCTTCCTCGGAGCAATCTGGGTCCCAATGTAGGCTACTAAGCCATTGGACTTGTTGACAGTAGTTTACCAACAGTAATTTGCCAACAGGAGGAGTTCTTGCTAAATTAACAGCAAAAGCCATGCTGAAAAGTGCAAGGGAGCAATCAGGGAGGGCTGGAGTCGTGCTCGGGAGCTGTGTCTGTGCGTGAAGGTTTACGTGTCTCGCTGGATAGTGCCCAGAGAGTTGGTCTGATCACGCTGCAGAGCTCCAGGAGACATCAATCTGTTTGCTTCTTTCCTACACCAAGCTTTAAAGGCTGGTTTGGATAGTCAAATGGGACTCAAACGTAACGTTCCTCCAAGAAGGCCTTGGGTAACTCATTTCCCAAAATTCAAACTTCTTTTCCCAGGGAGGCTGAATTTCCTCCATAGCAATCAAATGATCAGGTTTTGCACAGAAGAGCTGCTGTGGTTCCAAGCGTCTTTATTTTGTCTATGCTGCCTTAAAGAAGCAGGCTGTTCTGCCTTTTGCTTTTGGTGATGGAAGTCGGGAATGGCCAGCGCTGTGCTTCATGTCAGGATGGTTTCGTTCTCGTCTTATTGAAACGTTTGCTGGATGCAAAGAAAAGAACAACACCTCCGTCTCTTCCAGGGCCCTGCTCTTTAGTCCGCTCTCAACATCACCGGCAAAGAGCTGCTGCTTCTCTTCTGCACTGGATGTTTGGACATCTCTTTGCTAGAGGGACAAGGTCCCTTCGATCAAGAGACTGAAGCAGAAGCATCAGAAATTGACATTCCTCCAAGTTTTCCCCCCGTGCCTCAAGTTCCAAAGCAAAGAGAAGGGCATGGCGATGGTGCCATTTTCTACCTCAGGGATAAAGTTGTGGCAGGAATCGTAGTATGGACCATCTTCTACAGGATGCCTATTGGCGGCAAGGTCAGTGCAGGACTGGTGTGCTGAACAGTGAGTCTTGCTTAGATTGGGGATATTCTTGTGGAAAAATCCATCTGCCCATTTAAAATGATGAAAAAGAGATGGAGATGCTCTGTGTGCGTTGGGACGAGACTTGCAAGAAACTTGTAGGTTGGTTGTGCTTTAGTTGTGTCGAGGGTTAAGATTGCGGGGTGACAATAAAACCCTGGCAGATGTATTGTTAAACTCCTCTCCCCCACGCACTTCCCCCTTGTGCCCCTCCCTCTCCACTTTTCCCACTCAGCACAGGCGATCGGGAGGGAAAGAAGGACAGGGAGAAGAGAGTTGGAAAAATGAACAATGTTTTACTAATGCTACTAATAAGAATAGAGAAAATAATACAAAATATACAAAACCAATCTTGAAAGTCTCAGCAACTGCAGAGCCGGCACCCCATGTCCTGGACTGGACTCTGCAGCCAACCGGAGCTGGATTCGGTCTGTCACTGGCCTCAGTTCGCAGGGACGACTTGCAAGGTCCTCTCCTAATGTCGGTCATAAGCAGAAGGGAAAAGGCAAAAAAAGGGACGAGATCCTCGTGATTTCCCACTTTTATATGAAGTATTCATGTGAGTGGAATGTTATACACAGTTGGTCAGTTTCTTGGTCACCGGTTTCTCGTCGCCACTCTTGCGAGATGTCCATCCGTGCTTATCAATAAGTTTGCATTCCATTGCTATATTTGCCAAAACATGTGTCTGGTGCTCCAGGAAAATGCAGCTAATATGAAAGCTTTAGCTGACAGGCAAATTCACTAAAAGAGTAACTTGTTTTAAAAAACAACAGGACAAGTTGTTAGCAGTGCAGGTCAGAGCGGCTTCCAATCATCTCCTTCTTTAGAAGTGCTGTTTCGTCTTAAGCTTTCAGACTTTTTTTCTAATTTTTGGTGCATGCTTTCTTCTACCTCTCCCAAAATCACTGAGTCGTGTATGAACTAGTGGCACATCATGCTGGGGGATGGTGGGGAGACGTTGGCCTTCCACTTAGGGTGGTGTAGATGTTGAGACTTTGGGATTTTCTTCTTTTCCTGTGCTGACATAGGACATGAAAAGAATGCCTACTTTTTCCAAGGATTTGTCTGCTCCCTAGGCTGAAACCAAACTGCATGGAGGGGGGAAGAAGTGTGCTAGGGGAGCAAAAGGAGATTGAGAGCTTGCAAGGACCTTGTTAGGGTCCACTCAGCGATGGACTCGTGATGGTTCATTTACGTTCTTCTCGAGGCACAAAATTAAGGCATCTGAAACGCCAAGGGCTTAGAATGCAATCAAACAGTGTTACTTTATTATTTTCCCCGTACAGCGGCATGCGATAGCGAGAGAGTAAGAAAACAGGAAAGGAAAAAGAAACAGGGAAAGAAGAAGGAAAAGAGGGGAATGAGGACTGGTTTACCAGCAGATGAGTTCCAAAGGTGTCCGTCCCTCTGGGGTCCAGTCCCGTGGAGTCCTGCCGGTCCTCCATGGTGGTTTGGGATCCTCTGGTGGGGAGATCTCAATGACGTCCAGTCAGGAACCATCTTTATACTTCTTCACCCCCCCTCGCTCCCATTGTTTCAGGCCAATCTCCACCTTTGTTTCTCAATCCGGGCTTAACTGTGCAGGCTCGAAAAGTCTTTGCCTCTCTTGCCAGCGCTTGTCTGCGCCTGCATGGCCTGCACTCAGGGCTATCTGTCTGGTCCATTGGGTGACCTCAGGACCCTTGGCCAGCTTCTGGGCATGCTCTTTTTTGTTGTCCTTTGTTCGAGGGAGCGGGTGAGGGACAAGGTGTGACTGAGGCTGCAGGTAAGAATCCATCTTCTGGACGGCAGCGATCGTCCCTGGGTCAGAGAGACCCATCTAACAATCCCTTTTAGGAGGTGGGGGCTAGCTTGGCTGAAGCAGCAAGCAAACTCCACACAGCAGCCATTGTTAGCAGTAGCCTTCCAGGCTGGAGACCCCTGTGCAACACAATGCTTCTCCTCAGGCCTCTGTCTAAGTCACTGTCAGTCTGTTCTGGATGGCGATGTTCAGGCAGATACTGGTTTTGGACCGACTCTTACAGACCTGGAGCAGATTCTGAGAGTTTGCTGTTCCAGAAAGGTTTGGCTGGTGCAGCAGCTGAGAGGAAATGGCCAGCTATGATGGGTCCCCAGAGTGATGCTTTGGGACCGGTGGCACGTGCATCTCCCTAACCAGGCAGTAGAATGCACTTTGGGCCCGGTAGAAGGAAGGTGGCAGAGGCAATGCATTGGAGAGCTGGCAGGATGAAACTGGGAGTTGGATGAGGCCACCTCCTTTAGCAAGTGAGTCAGTGAACAGCTCACAAGTACTGTAAAAGCGCACCTTGGGAGAACCCTGGTTGTCACTAAAGGGGGAAATGGTAGATTCTATTGCTGAAAACAGACTGTGTGGTTTTGTGGATGTGGCTTCAGCCTTCTTCTTGAAAGGAGGCTCATACCTACTTAAGAAAACTCATGACGATCGTGTTGAAAACAAAGTGTCAGTGTGGTGAGGCTGTAGAGTGGCCCTTGGTTTGTACTGCAAACAAGCTCTGAATGCGGATTCTTGCAGGTGCCGCGGAGCAGGCAGCAGCATCTGAGCAAAGCTCTGGGGGACGGGGTCCTGTGTGCTGGGGACAGCTTCCCTCGCCATTCTCTGCTCCCTCCTCCTTCAAGCAGGGGCTGCCCCACGCCGCGCACAGGCAGTCCCAGCCGGGCCCGCAGGTGGGTGTCTCCGTGGCGACCGCCGGGCTCTGTGATGTGGGCACCTCGTCATAACCAGAGGCCATTCTTACATGCGGTTGTCATAGCCAGAGGCCATTGTGACACGGGGGTCCCCGCCCTGACCGTGGGGGTATTTAAGGAGCGAGAGCCCTGGGGTGCTCACTCCCAGGAGAGCAGCTTCTCAGGAGCAGCAGCTTCTCAGGAGGCAGCATCTCCCCTGGGTGCCCATTGCAGCTCTTTGGTAGACGAGACCCAAGATGCCCATCGACGAGGAGGCGAACGCCCACTCCCAGCCCTTTGGGCTTCCCCCCTTGCTCCACAGGCCACAGGGGAGGGACGGGACAGGGCAGGAGGGAAAGGCCGGTGGTTGGACGGGGCCGCAAGCAGCTGCTGCAGTGCCGGGACTGCCACCTCCATCCCCTGTGTCCTGCTCCTCCTCCTGCTCGGAGGTCAGACACAGCCTGGGCCAGCACAGCATCCAGAGCACCTCGGTCACCACCTCGGTGCGGGAGCGCGTCCAGGACCACCGTGAAGATCCCCAGGAGGGGTCTGGCTGGCCTCGCAGCACCAACAATGAGGCAGCAGCAGAGGCAGAGTGCCCAGCACCTGCCCCACAGGGCCCCACAGCCTACGACGCAGCTCTGTGGGACACAGCCCAGCGCATCTTCAATGAGAGCTTGCGCAGGGCTGTGGCTGAGATCATGGGAGCTGGCCAGGAACCGGAGGAACAGCAGGACCTGGCCCAGCGCATGGATGTGGAGGATGAGAACAACAAAGAGGGATGCCAAGGCAGAGACATCTTCATCCCCAGCATCTGGATCAGCCCCTCGTTCCAGGAGCACCTCCAGGATGCCCCTGCAGGTCCCCAGGAGGGGTCTGGTGGCACGGAGGCAGCAGCAGAGGCAGAGCGCCCAGAACCTGTCCAGCACAGCCCCACAGAGGACGATGTGGACCTGTCTGAAATTGTGGAGCACATCATCAATGAGGCCGTGGAAAGGGCTGAGGCTGAGATCCAGGGACCTGGCCAGCAAGCGGTGGAACAGCAGGACCTGGCCCAATGTGTGGATGTTCCAGTGGCAGCACCAGCACCTGCAGGACTTGAAGCCACTGAGGCTCGTTTGGCAGGAGACAATGAGGGACAGGCCAGCACAGCCCCTCTCGTCCCAGCTGCAAAGGCTGAAGAAGAGAACACAGTTTCTCCAATGTCTGCAGAGCATGGAGGAGAGACCAGCACAGACATGGCCTGCCCAGCGCAGGGCCCAGCTCCACGGCGACGGCCTTCCCGGTTCCGGAGGGCGCTGCGGGCTCTGCGCAGGGCTTTCCGCTGCAGCTGCACCGCGGGACAGCAAGAGGAGTAGAGCCCGGCTGCCAGCGCCACGCGGGTGCCTGCGCAGCGTCCACGCCAGGGATGGGTGCATGGACAGTGACCGCGGGATTCACCTGCCCTGAGGACATGGTGCTGCCAGCCTCTGCTCGGCCTTGGATTGTTTTTAGAAATCATTAAAGCCAATTAAAAAAATGACAGTTTTCCCCCTGTGCTCATCTGTTCCGGCTCCACCTCGGGACAAAGAAGGCTGCAGGAAATCTCTGTCCTCGGGGTGTCCCGGCATTGGTTGCGGGAAGCCCTGGGCTGGTGCTGCCGCAAGCTGGCGGTTTGGCTGGATCCCCCTCAGGCTCCCTTCCCACCCGCCTGTCTCCAATTCCAGTCAAGGACTTGGAACATTTGAGATCTACTGCCGACTTGGCCTGGTTGACCTGCACCGTACGGCATCCCCTTCGTCTCACAAGGAACCTCCCCATTGCGGGGGTGTTTCGGAGCACCTACATGAGCTGATACCGTTGAGACCCTCCAAACCCACACGTGGTCCCTTGCCTCCACTGAGGGTCTTCCAAGTCAGGAAGAGGTGGCTGCTCGCTCCCTTGCTGGAAATCTGAGCCATGATCCATCTCTGCACAAGGCTCTGATGCACAAGGCTTCCAGCGTCACGAGAGCACGTTCAGGCCTGAGAGACCGGGGAGAAGCGCCGCAAACAGTGCTGGTCTTGACAAGAAATCCACCCGCTCAGAGCTTCGTCTCAGATGCGAGTTACTCTGCCCTGGGTTTTTCTGGGGCCCAAAAATGGAGGGAGGCTCAGGTATAAACCCAGTTAGCCAAGAGCCGCAGCAGCTGCTGATCCCTGTGTGGCGCATTGCAAACCAGCCAGGGCTGTCTGTGGCTGCTGCATGCCCCGGGCTGCAGCCTTCGCAGCATCCTCCTCTTCCCCAGCACCCCCGTGCACTGCACAGAACCAGAGCTGATTGCAATGACTGGGTCAGCACCGGGCAGCAGCAGCATCTCTCTTCCCAGCCTCCAGCTGCCGAGTTGCCCTGCGGGGAATTTCTGCCTGGGAAGGGCACAGTTGATTGCGATCGGCCGGGGGCTCAGGACAAAGCACAGCACCGCCACGTCCCCGGAGCAGAGCCCTTCTTTTCCTGGCTTGGACTGGAGTATTCCTCCTGCTCACAGCGCGGTCCTTCTCTGGGATAAGGTGACGCCAGTGCTTTCAGGGAAATTGGAACGTCATGATGGAGTGGACGTGAAACAGCCACACTTCCCAAAAAAGCCAAAGGAGTAAAATTGACATGGAACAAAGCAAGTAACTTGCCACAGCTGTCCAACCTGCGCTCCTCAGGCGGGAGATGACCGGCGACATGTTCTGGTGCTGCGGGGCTGTGCCGCAACAAGTCAGTTGGGGCCGTGGCCAGAAAGGTAGTGATGTACATCTAGAGATGCCCATATCGTTTTGTGGGAAGCATCTGTTTCCTCGGCATGATTTTGGAACACTTTTGGCACACGGGACTTGCTGGGCCCCAAATCACAGCTGCGTTGACTCCTCTAAGCCTCCCAGCTCCAATTCAGCAGGTGCCCAGATCAAGGTGTTGACACAGCAATGTGTACTTCTCTTGAATCTGTATTATATGTTCTCTCTGAAATCAACACTTCCTTCCTCGGAGCAATCTGGGTCCCAATGTAGGCTACTAAGCCATTGGACTTGTTGACAGTAGTTTACCAACAGTAATTTGCCAACAGGAGGAGTTCTTGCTAAATTAACAGCAAAAGCCATGCTGAAAAGTGCAAGGGAGCAATCAGGGAGGGCTGGAGTCGTGCTCGGGAGCTGTGTCTGTGCGTGAAGGTTTACGTGTCTCGCTGGATAGTGCCCAGAGAGTTGGTCTGATCACGCTGCAGAGCTCCAGGAGACATCAATCTGTTTGCTTCTTTCCTACACCAAGCTTTAAAGGCTGGTTTGGATAGTCAAATGGGACTCAAACGTAACGTTCCTCCAAGAAGGCCTTGGGTAACTCATTTCCCAAAATTCAAACTTCTTTTCCCAGGGAGGCTGAATTTCCTCCATAGCAATCAAATGATCAGGTTTTGCACAGAAGAGCTGCTGTGGTTCCAAGCGTCTTTATTTTGTCTATGCTGCCTTAAAGAAGCAGGCTGTTCTGCCTTTTGCTTTTGGTGATGGAAGTCGGGAATGGCCAGCGCTGTGCTTCATGTCAGGATGGTTTCGTTCTCGTCTTATTGAAACGTTTGCTGGATGCAAAGAAAAGAACAACACCTCCGTCTCTTCCAGGGCCCTGCTCTTTAGTCCGCTCTCAACATCACCGGCAAAGAGCTGCTGCTTCTCTTCTGCACTGGATGTTTGGACATCTCTTTGCTAGAGGGACAAGGTCCCTTCGATCAAGAGACTGAAGCAGAAGCATCAGAAATTGACATTCCTCCAAGTTTTCCCCCAGTGCCTCAAGTTCCAAAGCAAAGAGAAGGGCATGGCGATGGTGCCATTTTCTACCTCAGGGATCAAGTCGTGGCAGGAATCGTAGTATGGAACATCTTCTACAGGATGCCTATTGGCGGCAAGGTCAGTGCAGGACTGGTGTGCTGAACAGTGAGTCTTGCTTAGATTGGGGATATTCTTGTGGAAAAATCCATCTGCCCATTTAAAATGATGAAAAAGAGATGGAGATGCTCTGTGTGCGTTGGGACGAGACTTGCAAGAAACTTGTAGGTTGGTTGTGCTTTAGTTGTGTCGAGGGTTAAGATTGCGGGGTGACAATAAAACCCTGGCAGATGTATTGTTAAACTCCTCTCCCCCACGCACTTCCCCCTTGTGCCCCTCCCTCTCCACTTTTCCCACTCAGCACAGGCGATCGGGAGGGAAAGAAGGACAGGGAGAAGAGAGTTGGAAAAATGAACAATGTTTTACTAATGCTACTAATAAGAATAGAGAAAATAATACAAAATATACAAAACCAATCTTGAAAGTCTCAGCAACTGCAGAGCCGGCACCCCATGTCCTGGACTGGACTCTGCAGCCAACCGGAGCTGGATTCGGTCTGTCACTGGCCTCAGTTCGCAGGGACGACTTGCAAGGTCCTCTCCTAATGTCGGTCATAAGCAGAAGGGAAAAGGCAAAAAAAGGGACGAGATCCTCGTGATTTCCCACTTTTATATGAAGTATTCATGTGAGTGGAATGTTATACACAGTTGGTCAGTTTCTTGGTCACCGGTTTCTCGTCGCCACTCTTGCGAGATGTCCATCCGTGCTTATCAATAAGTTTGCATTCCATTGCTATATTTACCAAAACATGTGTCTGGTGCTCCAGGAAAATGCAGCTAATATGAAAGCTTTAGCTGACAGGCAAATTCACTAAAAGAGTAACTTGTTTTAAAAAACAACAGGACAAGTTGTTAGCAGTGCAGGTCAGAGCGGCTTCCAATCATCTCCTTCTTTAGAAGTGCTGTTTTGTCTTAAGCTTTCAGACTTTTTTTCTAATTTTTGGTGCATGCTTTCTTCTACCTCTCCCAAAATCACTGAGTCGTGTATGAACTAGTGGCACATCATGCTGGGGGATGGTGGGGAGACGTTGGCCTTCCACTTAGGGTGGTGTAGATGTTGAGACTTTGGGATTTTCTTCTTTTCCTGTGCTGACATAGGACATGAAAAGAATGCCTACTTTTTCCAAGGATTTGTCTGCTCCCTAGGCTGAAACCAAACTGCATGGAGGGGGGAAGAAGTGTGCTAGGGGAGCAAAAGGAGATTGAGAGCTTGCAAGGACCTTGTTAGGGTCCACTCAGCGATGGACTCGTGATGGTTCATTTACGTTCTTCTCGAGGCACAAAATTAAGGCATCTGAAACGCCAAGGGCTTAGAATGCAATCAAACAGTGTTACTTTATTATTTTCCCCGTACAGCGGCATGCGATAGCGAGAGAGTAAGAAAACAGGAAAGGAAAAAGAAACAGGGAAAGAAGAAGGAAAAGAGGGGAATGAGGACTGGTTTACCAGCAGATGAGTTCCAAAGGTGTCCGTCCCTCTGGGGTCCAGTCCCGTGGAGTCCTGCCGGTCCTCCATGGTGGTTTGGGATCCTCTGGTGGGGAGATCTCAATGACGTCCAGTCAGGAACCATCTTTATACTTCTTCACCCCCCCTCGCTCCCATTGTTTCAGGCCAATCTCCACCTTTGTTTCTCAATCCGGGCTTAACTGTGCAGGCTCGAAAAGTCTTTGCCTCTCTTGCCAGCGCTTGTCTGCGCCTGCATGGCCTGCACTCAGGGCTATCTGTCTGGTCCATTGGGTGACCTCAGGACCCTTGGCCAGCTTCTGGGCATGCTCTTTTTTGTTGTCCTTTGTTCGAGGGAGCGGGTGAGGGACAAGGTGTGACTGAGGCTGCAGGTAAGAATCCATCTTCTGGACGGCAGCGATCGTCCCTGGGTCAGAGAGACCCATCTAACAATCCCTTTTAGGAGGTGGGGGCTAGCTTGGCTGAAGCAGCAAGCAAACTCCACACAGCAGCCATTGTTAGCAGTAGCCTTCCAGGCTGGAGACCCCTGTGCAACACAATGCTTCTCCTCAGGCCTCTGTCTAAGTCACTGTCAGTCTGTTCTGGATGGCGATGTTCAGGCAGATACTGGTTTTGGACCGACTCTTACAGACCTGGAGCAGATTCTGAGAGTTTGCTGTTCCAGAAAGGTTTGGCTGGTGCAGCAGCTGAGAGGAAATGGCCAGCTATGATGGGTCCCCAGAGTGATGCTTTGGGACCGGTGGCACGTGCATCTCCCTAACCAGGCAGTAGAATGCACTTTGGGCCCGGTAGAAGGAAGGTGGCAGAGGCAATGCATTGGAGAGCTGGCAGGATGAAACTGGGAGTTGGATGAGGCCACCTCCTTTAGCAAGTGAGTCAGTGAACAGCTCACAAGTACTGTAAAAGCGCACCTTGGGAGAACCCTGGTTGTCACTAAAGGGGGAAATGGTAGATTCTATTGCTGAAAACAGACTGTGTGGTTTTGTGGATGTGGCTTCAGCCTTCTTCTTGAAAGGAGGCTCATACCTACTTAAGAAAACTCATGACGATCGTGTTGAAAACAAAGTGTCAGTGTGGTGAGGCTGTAGAGTGGCCCTTGGTTTGTACTGCAAACAAGCTCTGAATGCGGATTCTTGCAGGTGCCGCGGAGCAGGCAGCAGCATCTGAGCAAAGCTCTGGGGGACGGGGTCCTGTGTGCTGGGGACAGCTTCCCTCGCCATTCTCTGCTCCCTCCTCCTTCAAGCAGGGGCTGCCCCACGCCGCGCACAGGCAGTCCCAGCCGGGCCCGCAGGTGGGTGTCTCCGTGGCGACCGCCGGGCTCTGTGATGTGGGCACCTCGTCATAACCAGAGGCCATTCTTACATGCGGTTGTCATAGCCAGAGGCCATTGTGACACGGGGGTCCCCGCCCTGACCGTGGGGGTATTTAAGGAGCGAGAGCCCTGGGGTGCTCACTCCCAGGAGAGCAGCTTCTCAGGAGCAGCAGCTTCTCAGGAGGCAGCATCTCCCCTGGGTGCCCATTGCAGCTCTTTGGTAGACGAGACCCAAGATGCCCATCGACGAGGAGGCGAACGCCCACTCCCAGCCCTTTGGGCTTCCCCCCTTGCTCCACAGGCCACAGGGGAGGGACGGGACAGGGCAGGAGGGAAAGGCCGGTGGTTGGACGGGGCCGCAAGCAGCTGCTGCAGTGCCGGGACTGCCACCTCCATCCCCTGTGTCCTGCTCCTCCTCCTGCTCGGAGGTCAGACACAGCCTGGGCCAGCACAGCATCCAGAGCACCTCGGTCACCACCTCGGTGCGGGAGCGCGTCCAGGACCACCGTGAAGATCCCCAGGAGGGGTCTGGCTGGCCTCGCAGCACCAACAATGAGGCAGCAGCAGAGGCAGAGTGCCCAGCACCTGCCCCACAGGGCCCCACAGCCTACGACGCAGCTCTGTGGGACACAGCCCAGCGCATCTTCAATGAGAGCTTGCGCAGGGCTGTGGCTGAGATCATGGGAGCTGGCCAGGAACCGGAGGAACAGCAGGACCTGGCCCAGCGCATGGATGTGGAGGATGAGAACAACAAAGAGGGATGCCAAGGCAGAGACATCTTCATCCCCAGCATCTGGATCAGCCCCTCGTTCCAGGAGCACCTCCAGGATGCCCCTGCAGGTCCCCAGGAGGGGTCTGGTGGCACGGAGGCAGCAGCAGAGGCAGAGCGCCCAGAACCTGTCCAGCACAGCCCCACAGAGGACGATGTGGACCTGTCTGAAATTGTGGAGCACATCATCAATGAGGCCGTGGAAAGGGCTGAGGCTGAGATCCAGGGACCTGGCCAGCAAGCGGTGGAACAGCAGGACCTGGCCCAATGTGTGGATGTTCCAGTGGCAGCACCAGCACCTGCAGGACTTGAAGCCACTGAGGCTCGTTTGGCAGGAGACAATGAGGGACAGGCCAGCACAGCCCCTCTCGTCCCAGCTGCAAAGGCTGAAGAAGAGAACACAGTTTCTCCAATGTCTGCAGAGCATGGAGGAGAGACCAGCACAGACATGGCCTGCCCAGCGCAGGGCCCAGCTCCACGGCGACGGCCTTCCCGGTTCCGGAGGGCGCTGCGGGCTCTGCGCAGGGCTTTCCGCTGCAGCTGCACCGCGGGACAGCAAGAGGAGTAGAGCCCGGCTGCCAGCGCCACGTGGGTGCCTGCGCAGCGTCCACGCCAGGGATGGGTGCATGGACAGTGACCGCGGGATTCACCTGCCCTGAGGACATGGTGCTGCCAGCCTCTGCTCGGCCTTGGATTGTTTTTAGAAATCATTAAAGCCAATTAAAAAAATGACAGTTTTCCCCCTGTGCTCATCTGTTCCGGCTCCACCTCGGGACAAAGAAGGCTGCAGGAAATCTCTGTCCTCGGGGTGTCCCGGCATTGGTTGCGGGAAGCCCTGGGCTGGTGCTGCCGCAAGCCGGCGGTTTGGCTGGATCCCCCTCAGGCTCCCTTCCCACCCGCCTGTCTCCAATTCCAGTCAAGGACTTGGAACATTTGAGATCTACTGCCGACTTGGCCTGGTTGACCTGCACCGTACGGCATCCCCTTCGTCTCACAAGGAACCTCCCCATTGCGGGGGTGTTTCGGAGCACCTACATGAGCTGATACCGTTGAGACCCTCCAAACCCACACGTGGTCCCTCGCCTCCACTGAGGGTCTTCCAAGTCAGGAAGAGGTGGCTGCTCGCTCCCTTGCTGGAAATCTGAGCCATGATCCATCTCTGCACAAGGCTCTGATGCACAAGGCTTCCAGCGTCACGAGAGCACGTTCAGGCCTGAGAGACCGGGGAGAAGCGCCGCAAACAGTGCTGGTCTTGACAAGAAATCCACCCGCTCAGAGCTTCGTCTCAGATGCGAGTTACTCTGCCCTGGGTTTTTCTGGGGCCCAAAAATGGAGGGAGGCTCAGGTATAAACCCAGTTAGCCAAGAGCCGCAGCAGCTGCTGATCCCTGTGTGGCGCATTGCAAACCAGCCAGGGCTGTCTGTGGCTGCTGCATGCCCCGGGCTGCAGCCTTCGCAGCATCCTCCTCTTCCCCAGCACCCCCGTGCACTGCACAGAACCAGAGCTGATTGCAATGACTGGGTCAGCACCGGGCAGCAGCAGCATCTCTCTCCCCAGCCTCCAGCTGCCGAGTTGCCCTGCGGGGAATTTCTGCCTGGGAAGGGCACAGTTGATTGCGATCGGCCGGGGGCTCAGGACAAAGCACAGCACCGCCACGTCCCCGGAGCAGAGCCCTTCTTTTCCTGGCTTGGACTGGAGTATTCCTCCTGCTCACAGCGCGGTCCTTCTCTGGGATAAGGTGACGCCAGTGCTTTCAGGGAAATTGGAACGTCATGATGGAGTGGACGTGAAACAGCCACACTTCCCAAAAAAGCCAAAGGAGTAAAATTGACATGGAACAAAGCAAGTAACTTGCCACAGCTGTCCAACCTGCGCTCCTCAGGCGGGAGATGACCGGCGACATGTTCTGGTGCTGCGGGGCTGTGCCGCAACAAGTCAGTTGGGGCCGTGGCCAGAAAGGTAGTGATGTACATCTAGAGATGCCCATATCGTTTTGTGGGAAGCATCTGTTTCCTCGGCATGATTTTGGAACACTTTTGGCACACGGGACTTGCTGGGCCCCAAATCACAGCTGCGTTGACTCCTCTAAGCCTCCCAGCTCCAATTCAGCAGGTGCCCAGATCAAGGTGTTGACACAGCAATGTGTACTTCTCTTGAATCTGTATTATATGTTCTCTCTGAAATCAACACTTCCTTCCTCGGAGCAATCTGGGTCCCAATGTAGGCTACTAAGCCATTGGACTTGTTGACAGTAGTTTACCAACAGTAATTTGCCAACAGGAGGAGTTCTTGCTAAATTAACAGCAAAAGCCATGCTGAAAAGTGCAAGGGAGCAATCAGGGAGGGCTGGAGTCGTGCTCGGGAGCTGTGTCTGTGCGTGAAGGTTTACGTGTCTCGCTGGATAGTGCCCAGAGAGTTGGTCTGATCACGCTGCAGAGCTCCAGGAGACATCAATCTGTTTGCTTCTTTCCTACACCAAGCTTTAAAGGCTGGTTTGGATAGTCAAATGGGACTCAAACGTAACGTTCCTCCAAGAAGGCCTTGGGTAACTCATTTCCCAAAATTCAAACTTCTTTTCCCAGGGAGGCTGAATTTCCTCCATAGCAATCAAATGATCAGGTTTTGCACAGAAGAGCTGCTGTGGTTCCAAGCGTCTTTATTTTGTCTATGCTGCCTTAAAGAAGCAGGCTGTTCTGCCTTTTGCTTTTGGTGATGGAAGTCGGGAATGGCCAGCGCTGTGCTTCATGTCAGGATGGTTTCGTTCTCGTCTTATTGAAACGTTTGCTGGATGCAAAGAAAAGAACAACACCTCCGTCTCTTCCAGGGCCCTGCTCTTTAGTCCGCTCTCAACATCACCGGCAAAGAGCTGCTGCTTCTCTTCTGCACTGGATGTTTGGACATCTCTTTGCTAGAGGGACAAGGTCCCTTCGATCAAGAGACTGAAGCAGAAGCATCAGAAATTGACATTCCTCCAAGTTTTCCCCCAGTGCCTCAAGTTCCAAAGCAAAGAGAAGGGCATGGCGATGGTGCCATTTTCTACCTCAGGGATAAAGTCGTGGCAGGAATCGTAGTATGGACCATCTTCTACAGGATGCCTATTGGCGGCAAGGTCAGTGCAGGACTGGTGTGCTGAACAGTGAGTCTTGCTTAGATTGGGGATATTCTTGTGGAAAAATCCATCTGCCCATTTAAAATGATGAAAAAGAGATGGAGATGCTCTGTGTGCGTTGGGACGAGACTTGCAAGAAACTTGTAGGTTGGTTGTGCTTTAGTTGTGTCGAGGGTTAAGATTGCGGGGTGACAATAAAACCCTGGCAGATGTATTGTTAAACTCCTCTCCCCCACGCACTTCCCCCTTGTGCCCCTCCCTCTCCACTTTTCCCACTCAGCACAGGCGATCGGGAGGGAAAGAAGGACAGGGAGAAGAGAGTTGGAAAAATGAACAATGTTTTACTAATGCTACTAATAAGAATAGAGAAATTAATTGAAAATATACAAAACCAATCTTGAAAGTCTCAGCAACTGCAGAGCCGGCACCCCATGTCCTGGACTGGACTCTGCAGCCAACCGGAGCTGGATTCGGTCTGTCACTGGCCTCAGTTCGCAGGGACGACTTGCAAGGTCCTCTCCTAATGTCGGTCATAAGCAGAAGGGAAAAGGCAAAAAAAGGGACGAGATCCTCGTGATTTCCCACTTTTATATGAAGTATTCATGTGAATGGAATGTTATACACAGTTGGTCAGTTTCTTGGTCACCGGTTTCTCGTCGCCACTCTTGCGAGATGTCCATCCGTGCTTATCAATAAGTTTGCATTCCATTGCTATATTTGCCAAAACATGTGTCTGGTGCTCCAGGAAAATGCAGCTAATATGAAAGCTTTAGCTGACAGGCAAATTCACTAAAAGAGTAACTTGTTTTAAAAAACAACAGGACAAGTCGTTAGCAGTGCAGGTCAGAGCGGCTTCCAATCATCTCCTTCTTTAGAAGTGCTGTTTCGTCTTAAGCTTTCAGACTTTTTTTCTAATTTTTGGTGCATGCTTTCTTCTACCTCTCCCAAAATCACTGAGTCGTGTATGAACTAGTGGCACATCATGCTGGGGGATGGTGGGGAGACGTTGGCCTTCCACTTAGGGTGGTGTAGATGTTGAGACTTTGGGATTTTCTTCTTTTCCTGTGCTGACATAGGACATGAAAAGAATGCCTACTTTTTCCAAGGATTTGTCTGCTCCCTAGGCTGAAACCAAACTGCATGGAGGGGGAAGAAGTGTGCTAGGGGAGCAAAAGGAGATTGAGAGCTTGCAAGGACCTTGTTAGGGTCCACTCAGCGATGGACTCGTGATGGTTCATTTACGTTCTTCTCGAGGCACAAAATTAAGGCATCTGAAACGCCAAGGGCTTAGAATGCAATCAAACAGTGTTACTTTATTATTTTGCCCGTACAGCGGCAGGCGATGGCGAGAGAGTAAGAAAACAGGAAAGGAAAAATAAACCGGGAAAGAAGAAGGAAAAGAGGGGAATGAGGACTGGTTTACCAGCAGATGAGTTCCAAAGGTGTCCATCCCTCTGGGGTCCAGTCCCGTGGAGTCCTGCCGGTCCTCCATGGTGGTTTGGGATCCTCTGGTGGGGAGATCTCAATGACGTCCAGTCAGGAACCATCTTTATACTTCTTCACCCCCCCTCGCTCCCATTGTTTCAGGCCAATCTCCACCTTTGTTTCTCAATCCGGGCTTAACTGTGCAGGCTCGAAAAGTCTTTGCCTCTCTTGCCAGCGCTTGTCTGCGCCTGCGTGGCCTGCACTCAGGGCTATCTCTCTGGTCCATTGGGTGACCTCAGGACCCTTGGCCAGCTTCTGGGCATGCTCTTTTTTGTTGTCCTTTGTTCGAGGGAGCGGGTGAGGGACAAGGTGTGACTGAGGCTGCAGGTAAGAATCCATCTTCTGGACAGCAGCAATTGTCCCTGGGTCGGAGAGACCCATCTAACAATCCCTTTTAGGAGGTGGGGGCTAGCTTGGCTGAAGCAGCAGGCAAACTCCACACAGCAGCCATTGTTAGAAGTAGCCTTCCAGGCTGGAGACCCCTGTGCAACACAATGCTTCTCCTCAGGCCTCTGTCTAAGTCACTGTCAGTCTGTTCTGGATGGCGATGTTCAGGCAGATACTGGTTTTGGACCGACTCTTACAGACCTGGAGCAGATTCTGAGAGTTTGCTGTTCCAGAAAGGTTTGGCTGGTGCAGCAGCTGAGAGGAAATGGCCAGCTATGATGGGTCCCCAGAGTGATGCTTTGGGACCGGTGGCACGTGCATCTCCCTAACCAGGCAGTAGAATGCACTTTGGGCCCGGTAGAAGGAAGGTGGCAGAGGCAATGCATTGGAGAGCTGGCAGGATGAAACTGGGAGTTGGATGAGGCCACCTCCTTTAGCAAGTGAGTCAGTGAACAGCTCACAAGTACTGTAAAAGCGCACCTTGAGAGGATCCTGGTTGTCACTAAAGGGGAAACGGTAGATTCTATTGCTGAAAACAGACTGTGTGGTTTTGTGAATGTGGCTTCAGCGTTTTTCTTCAAGGAGGCTCATACCTACTTAAGGAAACTCATGACGATCGTGTTGAAAACAAAGTATCAGTGTGGTGAGGCTGTAGAGTGGCCCTTGGTTTGTACTGCAAACAAGCTCTGAATGCGGATTCTTGCAGGTGCAGCGGAGCAGGCAGCAGCATCTGAGCAAAGCTCTGGGGGACGGGGTCCTGTGTGCTGGGGACAGCTTCCCTCGCCATTCTCTGCTCCCTCCTCCTTCAAGCAGGGGCTGCCCCACGCCGCGCACAGGCAGTCCCAGCCGGGCCCGCAGGTGGGTGTCTCCGTGGCGACCGCCGGGCTCTGTGATGTGGGCACCTCGTCATAGCCAGAGGCCATTGTGACACGGGGGTCCCCGCCCTGACCGTGGGGGTATTTAAGGAGCGAGAGCCCTGGGGTGCTCACTCCCAGGAGAGCAGCTTCTCAGGAGCAGCAGCTTCTCAGGAGGCAGCATCTCCCCTGGGTGCCCATTGCAGCTCTTTGGTAGACGAGACCCAAGATGCCCATCGACGAGGAGGCGAACGCCCACTCCCAGCCCTTTGGGCTTCCCCCCTTGCTCCACAGGCCACAGGGGAGGGACGGGACAGGGCAGGAGGGAAAGGCCGGTGGTTGGACGGGGCCGCAAGCAGCTGCTGCAGTGCCGGGACTGCCACCTCCATCCCCTGTGTCCTGCTCCTCCTCCTGCTCGGAGGTCAGACACAGCCTGGGCCAGCACAGCATCCAGAGCACCTCGGTCACCACCTCGGTGCGGGAGCGCGTCCAGGACCACCGTGAAGGTCCCCAGGAGGGGTCTGGCTGGCCTTGCAGCACCAACACCGAGGCAGCAGCAGAGGCAGAGTGCCCAGCACCTGCCCCACAGGGCCCCACAGCCTATGACGCAGCTCTGTGGGACACAGCCCAGCACATCTTCAATGAGAGCTTGCGCAGGGCTGTGGCTGAGATCATGGGAGCTGGCCAGGAACCGCAGGAACAGCAGGACCTGGCCCAGCGCATGGATGTGGAGGATGAGAACAACAAAGAGGGGTGCGAAGGCGGAGACATCTTCATCCCCAGCATCTGGATCAACCCCTTGTTCCAGGAGCACCTCCAGGACACCCCTGCAGGTCCCCAGGAGGGGTCTGGCTTGCCCAGCTGCACAGACACGGAGGCGGCAGCAGAGGCAGAGCGCCTGGAACCTGTCCAGCAGAGCCCTGCAGAGGACGATGTGGACCTGTTAGACATTGTGGAGCACATCATCAGTGAGGCCGTGCACAGGGCTGAGGCTGAGATCCAGGGACCTGGCCAGCAAGCGGTGGAACAGCAGGACCTGGCCCAATGCGTGGATGTTCCAGTGGCAGCACCAGCACCTGCAGGACTTGAAGCCACTGAGGCTCGTTTGGCAGGAGACAATGAGGGACAGGCCAGCACAGCCCCTCTCGTCCCAGCTGCAAAGGACGAAGAAGAGAACACAGTTTCTCCAATGTCTGCAGAGCATGGAGGAGAGACCAGCACAGACATGGCCTGCCCAGCGCAGGGCCCAGCTCCACGGCGACGGCCTTCCCGGTTCCGGAGGGCGCTGCGGGCTCTGCGCAGGGCTTTCCGCTGCAGCTGCACCGCGGGACAGCAAGAGGAGTAGAGCCCGGCTGCCAGCGCCACGCGGGTGCCTGCGCAGCGTCCACGCCAGGGATGGGTGCATGGACAGTGACCGCGGGATTCACCTGCCCTGAGGACATGGTGCTGCCAGCCTCTGCTCGGCCTTGGATTGTTTTTAGAAATCATTAAAGCCAATTAAAAAAATGACAGTTTTCCCCCTGTGCTCATCTGTTCCTGCTCCACCTCGGGACAAAGAAGGCTGCAGGAAATCTCTGTCCTCGGGGTGTCCCGGCATTGGTTGCGGGAAGCCCTGGGCTGGTGCTGCCGCAAGCCGGCGGTTTGGCTGGATCCCCCTCAGGCTCCCTTCCCACCCGCCTGCCTCCAATTCCAGTCAAGGACTTGGAACATTTGAGATCTACTGCCGACTTGGCCTGGTTGACCTGCACCGTACGTCATCCCCTTCGTCTCACAAGGAACCTCCCCATTGCAAGGGTGTTTCGGAACACCTCCATGAGCCAATTGCCCCTCCATTTTTAAGTCCCTCGCCTCCACGGTGCTGGTGCTCTTCCATCAATGGCAGCAAGTGCAGCACTGTACCCTGTTAGTGAGTCCGTCCCGGCAATGCATAATCTTGGCTTTCGTTTCAGTCCCACCATCAGGGCATTCCCACTGCCCTTGGTCTCTCCTTTCACAGCCATGTCAATAACTTGCCAGGAGCAATCACAAGCCTTGTGTCTCTCATTCTCTGGACCACCACACAGCTCGGGGATGCCAGCAGCCCCTTCCCTTAGGGACTGCTGCATGGCAGGGTGCTGAGCTCTTTCATGGATTCTCTGAATTAGTTTCACTTGTTTTACTTCACAGCTGATAAGAATTTTCTCTGTACAGCCCATCCAGGGTCCCTTGCCCTAGAGACTGGAGGTCGTAGGTGTGCTCTGCTTCCCCTAGCCCAGCTGTGGGGCCCAGGAACAGCTGCACTGTGTGTCCTTCTGCACTTGCCTGACTTTTTTTCCTCCAAAGCTCAGCTGTTTGCCCCTCTCCCACAGGCTCTAGTCCCTGGAGGCTCTGCACTCCAGGTGGAGCAGCAGCAGCTGGGTGTTGACAGAGGGTAACGTGTGGCCCTTCTTTAGCTTATCAGGCAGCCCTGATTGCTCGTCTCCAGGCTGGTGGGGCCGTGACTGCTGCCCTGGGAACTGCTCACTGCCACGCTCTGACTCCTGCCTCGACACCAGCTTGCTGCCATGTCGTGCTTGCTGCCTGCAGCCCTTCTTGCTGCCTCGCCGTCGTGCCTGCCTTGTTTGCTGCCTCACTGTTTCCATCTCTTTTACCCACCTATTCTGTGTATTGATGCTCCTCTCAGATTCTTCAGCAGGGGACTTGTAGATCTCTGCCAGAGCCCTCTTGCTCCAAACTTGACCCCTCTTGGTGACTTTGCTGGTTCTTTGGCTGGTCCAGATGGTCCCCTACTCGGGGCTGTAGGCCACCCTCTGCTCTGACTTTGTTATCTCCCTCAATTCTGTGCTAAGCTCCTGCTCCTGGCAGGTCTGCAGGTTTGCTCCAGCTCAAAACCCTGTCCTGGAGGTTCCTGCCTTTGAGAAACACATCACTGCTGGCCTGCTGAACTGCAGCACCCATCTTACGGCACGAACCTCCACCCTCCTGGCTTTCTTGTGCCCCAGTGCTTGGGCACCACCTCCTGGTTCTTGTGCCAGCAGGTGTTGGCTGCTGTAACAGTGCTGGTGTTGCTGGCTTGCGGGCTGATAACAGGCGAGACCCTCTGCACCCACACGTGGTGCCGGGATGGGGTCCCTTTCTTCTGCCGAGGGACTCCCAAGTCAGGAAAAGCCGGCTGCTCGCCCCCTTGCTGGAGAGCTGAGCCTTGATCCATCTCAGGGGACACTGGAGGGTCCCCCAAACACCAGCAGCCCCGCTTCACACTGCTGAAGGCATTGGGAGGGGACCAAGGGGGCCCAGCCACAGTGAAGTGTGACCTCATTGTGTTTCTGCAGTTGCTTGGGGCTGGAATACGCGCTGCATCCATGTCCGAACCTGCCTTCTACGGGAAGCTCTCCTCCATGGGGTGTTTTCAAACCAGTTTGGCTTGGTTTATTTTTTGTGTATACCTATATATCTCACTCCAGGGTTTCCTTAGACACCACCACACAAAGCTCTGCATACGGTTTTGCTGTTGCAAAGCAGCTGTTCTTGTGGAAACGCCCTTCACTCCTCTTCCACACTGCTAAGGTGATGGAAACAATTCAGGGGAACGGAAAAAAATCCTCACCCACCTCGTACTTTATGTGATAAACCCTATGCAGCCCTCTGTGGTCTCCCCTGTGATGCAAAGCCACGTTTTAGCCACATTCCTATCCTCTTGAGCTCATGGTAGGAAGCTGCTCTGGTAACATTATTAAAACCCAATTCTTTGTCACTGTCATGGGCTCCTTCGTGTGCCCTCACAGTCCTGCAAATGACCCATGGGGCCAGGGAATATGTCAATTCCATGAGTGCCCTTTTTGACCTGGCATTTGGAATTTTTGCACCTGTGGCAGTTGCACATCCCCCTGAGATCTGGAGCCTTCACTGGGGCAGCTGATGGCTCTTTAGCACCTTTTGTGCCCCACTGTGCCTGTCCCCACATACACACCTGGGGTGGTACCAAAGTGCTGACAGTCACATCCTCCTCTATCCTGGGGCAGGGTGACTTCACCTCCACCTGCTGGGGGGGCAGGAGGGGTGAGACCCTCAGCCAATTGGCGGGGTCGTTAACAAAGGAGGTGCCCAGAGTAGCAGGAAGCTTCTGGACCATGTTCTAATGCCCACAGCCAGATCTGACCAGACTATAAAACAGGGTCCCTGCTGGAGGCCCCCTTGGAGTGGTCTTCTCACAGTAGCGGGTCTGTGAACCGGAGCCCTCTCCTTAGACTGGGACGCTGTCTAAGGAGATTCCTGGGATTGAGAGCGCCTCACCTCCTCGTTTGGGTGAGTCGTTATTTACTGGATATGTCCGTAAATGAGTCCTTGCCCAACCAGGTGAGTGATTATTTCTTGTGGGTACCCTGGAGTCAGAGGGCTCTGGTTTTGTTTCTTGTGTGTGCGTGCACGCTGTGGACCCTTATTCTTATTTTGCTGTACCCCAATAATCTCCTCAACTGATATACAAACCTGTATTTTATGTTGTCGGAGTGCTAACTAATTGCATGAACCCTGTTTCTGGTCGGTTTATTGGCTGCACTTCTCCGGCCAGAATAAAGTCTGTTTTGGAACTCATTGTCTGTCTAAAACTGACTTTGAGGTGCCTCTGTGACAAAATTTACAGACCTCGCAACTGCTGCACAAGCCAAATCATTCTAGAATGACAGGGTCTAAGAATCTGCTACCAGTCCTTGCAAGCTCTCAATCTCCTTTTGCTTCCCTGGCACACTTCTTCCCCCCTCCATGCAGTTTGGTTTCAGCCTAGGGAGCAGACAAATCCTTGGAAAAAGTAGGCATTCTTTTCATGTCCTATGTCAGCACAGGACAAGAAGAAAATCCCAAAGTCTCAACATCTACATCGCCCTAAGTGGAAGGCCAACGTGTCCCCACCATCCACCAGCGTGATGTGCCACTAGTTCATACACGATTTGGTGATTTTGAGAGAGACAGAAGAAAACATGCACCAAAAATTAGAAAAAAAAAGTCTGAAAGCTTAACAAAGAAACATTTGTAAAGGGAACCGTGGCAAACTGGGCAGGTACCTGAGAGGCGGCGGGAGGCATTGCCTGTGGATTTATTCCTGCGTGTTGAGTCTGGCCGCTCTAGGAAGGGGAAGGGAGAAGACGAGAAGGAGGAAGCGGGACTGCGGAACCAGTAGCCAAACCCGCGCTCCCCCACCCTGACCCCTCCTGTTCCGAGGAGGCGCCACTCCCAGCCAGGGCGGGTTCCCCGGGCTGTGGCGGGGCCGCCCGGCCGGGTCTGCGGGCGGCAGCCGGACACTCTGGCTTCTGTCCCAAGGTCACCCCGCTGAGCGACAGCGGCACAAGCCCGGAGGGGCTGCGGGAGGGGCGGCTCCCGGTCACCCCCCCGCCCCGTCCCGGTGCCTCATGGCGGAGCTGCCTCCGCTCCGGCCCCGCCGATGCTGCCCGTGCTCTTCCTCCTCCTCCTCCTCGCCTGCCCCGGCAGCTCGGCGGCCGGGCTGGGGATCACAGGCAAGTCTCTGCTCACCGGGGGACAGGGGGGTCCCTGGGTCCCCCCGGGACCGCATGCCGGGTGGGTGGTCGTTCACGCTCCGGGGGTGTCCGTGGATGTAGCACCGCGCGGTTTGGGGTGTTTTGCTGACTTAGGAGCTGCCGAGTTGTCAGTTGCAGCAAGGGCAGCCGTAGCTCAGCAGCGGGGCTGCATCTCGCCGAGCTTCTCCCCCGGCTTTAGGGGTGCAGGACCCTTTTTCCTGACTCGTTTTTGAAGAAGGGAAGGCAAGTCCTGGACTTGGGCACTCCTCAGCCCCATCTTTTCCCCGGAGAAGAACTTTTCAATGAGGATCGGGAAGAGGCTCACTGGCTTTCCCGTTTCTTAATGCCATTTTTTGGCAGTGATCCGATGGGAAAGTGCTTGTTTGTGGGGAGGGCTCCTTGAGCTCAGATTTGTGCCTTTGGTAGAGGGGGAGGGAGGAAAAGGACTCCTGAGTGGGATCGGGGAGTTGTCCCCAGGTTCAAGCTGCTGGCGCTGTGCAGATACACCAGCTGAACGTTTAAGGCAAAGAACTGAATTTTTCGGGTGAGAGATACAAAGGGAACTCATATGCAAATGTTCGGACTTTCTGCTTTTCCATGTTGTTGCTTATATCCAGAAATAATGAAGCCCCAGCGCCGCTGTTTGCAGAGCTGCTGAGCCAGGGCGGGTGTTGCGGTGCAGGGGGGTGACTGGGGCTGGGCCCCCCGTGCCCAGCCAGCTGCTTGATCACCACCCTCTTTGGCAGGACAGGGAAGAGAGACCATAATGAAGGCTTGTGGGTCAACATAAGGGCAGGGAGATCACTCAGCAATTACTGTCATGGGCAAAACAGACTTCACTCGGGGAAAAATTAGTTTAATTTATTTCTAGTCGAATCACAGTATGGAAATGGGATTCTAAAACCACCTTCTCCTCACTACTCCTTTTCCCCGGGCTCAACTTCATTCCCAAATTCTCCACCTGTGGATGGATGTCTGCTCCCCTGTGGACCTCCATGGGCTGCAAGAGCATCTTCTCCCATTCCTTTTTCAAATGGTCTTGGTGTCTGCAGGGCTGTTTCACATATTCTCACTCCTCTCTTCCAGTGGCTGTCGTACAACAGTTTTCCCCCCTTATTAAATATGTTATCCCAGAGGCACTACCCCTGTTGCCAATGGGCTCAATCTTGGCCAGCAGCAGGCCCGTCTTGGAGCCAGCTGGCATTGGCTCTGTTGGACATGGGGGAAATCTCTGGCATCTTCTCGCAGACGCCACCCCTGCAGCCCTCTGGCTGCTAAAACCTTACCAAGCAAACCCAATACATACAACCGCCTCCCAGGTGCATGGAGTTGACTCTCAGCGGCTGCAGAGTAACATCTGATTTCTTTTTCAGCCCGCACACTTTCTCCATGCTACTCTGCTGACCTCAGGCCAGCATCACAGAGACTCGTCTCGGCTGTGGGCTGCACTGTGCTTTTGACAGTACCACCAGTGAACGCCAGCGAAGTTGTCTTCTGGGAATACAAAACCGGCTCGCAGGAAGGAGTCATCATCAATTATGCTTTTGATAGACCTGCCAACGTGTCTCGTCCCTATGAGAATCGCACATGGTTCAATGAAACGGATTTCTCGCTGCAGATCGTGCTGCAGCAGGGAGATGACCAGCTGTACCGGTTCAGGTCCGAGTTGGAGGCCACAGACTGGTTCCAGCTGACAAAAATTAGGTAATTCTGTCCAGCACAATCCATCATCTTTATCTTTCCACCTCTTTCTGGCATTAATAATGACTAGATAAAACCCATCAGGACAGATACTGAGTGTGATAAATGACCAAGACTCCGATAATTTGCCAAACAAGAGTCTGGTTTATTTAATAGGTGAATTAAACACATACACCTTAAGTTTCTGATCGACCTTTTTTATTTCCTTGGCTAGCCCTTCTCGCACTCTGAGTCCGTGGTTGGTTGACACTAGGGGTCTTCTCTCACTCTGATTGGTGGTTGAAGAGTTCCTTCTTCCTCAGTGCAGACTCCACCTTGTTACTGAGGGGTCTTTTCTACCGAGTTCCCCCCCCGCTTCCCCCGTGGCAGCAATCTCGGGGAAGGCCACCTTCTCCTTCACGTCACTCCCTCCCACCTTTCCTATCCACATGTGCATATGGTACAAAACAAGTTCCACAACTTTTTACAGAAAACTTAACTATCTTTTCATTTTCTTAATAGCCCATGCCTTATTTGGTTATATCTGTAAACAACAGCACGAATCACAGCTGCATTTCTCACAATTCCCCCTTTTTCTTTATTATCCCCTTGATTCGTGCTTTGGCCTCAAAGTTAGCTAGCACCTCCCTAGTGGCGGCTAGGTCCAATTTTGTGTTCTCTTTTAAAATCATTAATTTATACCCTGTTCCTTTTGTTGCCATTTCAGGATCTATAGGCATGGCTGAGATTTGCATGCCTTGGACTACTGAATGTATTAACCAAATAAAGCGCGGGATCATACATGGCATGAACAGTAAACCTAGAAATGCACATAGTATCATGAACCCTATTTTCTTCTACCAGGCTCCCCCAAATAAGTTATCCCACCAGTGGCTAGGAAGTATAGAATTCCATTTCTGTACTGGTACGTGTGCAACTCGTTTTATCTCTTCTGCTATTTTCATTATGGCTTCCCCATTATCATCTATTTCCAAACAACACTCAGAAGTATTCCATTTCCCAAAACCCCCCCTCTTCAGCTAAAAGATAATCTAAGGCTACCCAATTTTGGTACACTGCGGCTCTGGTTTGAGACAATTGTCTCGCTATGAGATTCAGTGCCTCAGCTGTGCGGTTGCTTGTTATTTCAATCACTGCTTGCAACCGAATAATTCAGTTTAGCATATATATTGGGGTATGGTATCCCCAGCTTCCATCTTGGGCCCAGGTGGCTGGATCCATACTAGTAATCCTTCTGGGCTTACACTCTCTCCTCTCCAAGGCCACTGTTCTGCCATTTGAGACCCCCCACATATCCAGCGTGAGGTAGCATTTAATTCCCGGGCTATCTTTTCCATAAGATCTATAAACAGGTTTTTCCCTACTGTTGGTAATTGGAATTCCTTGTCTTTTTGCCTTATTTCTTCATACCAATCACTGCTTTTCTGTACCAATTTCTGCTTCTCTTGCTCTCTTTTTAAATCCTGAGTGGCACTCTTAACTAACTCCTCCTTATACTGATCTTGCACTCCCCCTCTATCTGAATAGCCCCACATACCAGCTTGTGTAAAACGGATATTCTGTTCTCCCCTGGGGCAGGCGACAGAGCCTACACCAAGTCCACCTTTCCCTGGGTTAGTTGCTACCCATAATTTCTGCCCTTGGATTTCATAGTTCTCCAATTTTGTTCTATCTTAACATCCAGAATTAGTATGAGTGTGATAATTTAGAACATATTGGGTTAGTCCTCCTATTCTCATGCGCTCGTCGCACTTGGTACAGGGATTAGCCAGGCTAAGTTGGGAACAATAAGTCCCCACTCCTAGCAAGAGGATCAGGTCCAGGTTTCTACACCCTCTGCCTCTCCGGCCGACCAGGTTGCAGCCGGCAGCCGAGTTCGTCATCTTCTCGGCAGCAAGGGTGGTGTCCCCATCTTTCCTATTTCTGCTGTTAGCGTGGTGACTTTTTATCGCTTCCCAGCTCTTGGCCTTCACTTCCCAGGAGTTGCTGCGTAGCTGGATTTATTTAGTGCTGACCTACATACTTCACAACCCAAGCAATTGCAGAGATATAATACATCGCAGGTCCTGAATATCAAGGAACAACCTTGGAAATTCACTCATAGTCCATCTGGTACGAAAACATAGCTTTTTGTTATATTTATATGTTTAACTTCAGTAATTGGTTTCCTGAAGGTTTTTCTTTCCAAATCATAATTCGTAGCTTCATCGAGTACTCTTTTTGCCAACCCAACAGCACCAGCCTCTACCTGAGTTAAACAGAGCAGAGAATGAAAATCAGCAATTCCTATTATGTGTTTTGAGTAATTTATTTCTGATAGTTACAGGAGGAAAGAGCAGCCCAAGAGAGCAGGATGGTGGAACGGCAGCTCTGAGCGGCCCCAGTGAGCACAGCAGGCAACGTGTTCTGGGTCATGGTCACCAGCCAGATTTCAAGGTGTTGTGGTTTAACTTGAGCCAGCAATATAACAGCGACAGCCGCTCGCTCACTGCCCCACGATCCCCAAATAGGGGAGAGAATCAAAAGGGAAGAGAGAAACTTGTATGGACATAAACACAGTTTAATAAAATAACAAAACAGCACTAGTATACTGCTATTACTAATATCTATAAAATGGAAATAGAATAGAAAATGGAAGACATTTGATGCAATTCCTCACAACTCCATCTGCACCGAGCAGCCGGTCCCAGGAAGCAGCACCTGGTCCCAACAGCCGATCCCGGAGACAAGAGGGAAAAAGGCAGAAAGGCCCAGAGGCCTCTGCAAAATGGCAGTATGGCAAAAGGCTGGAATAAAGAAACTCCCAAACAGAACTGCCCTGAACAGGTCTCTGTCCTGGCTCTGAGAAAAACCCCAGCCCAAAGATCCTGACTTTCCTTAAATACACAGCATGACGCTAATGGAATATTCTCATTGACCAGTCTGGGTGTCAGTCAAGCTCTGCCCCATCCATCCCCCCTTCCCAGCTCCTCACACCCGTGGGCAGAGCTCAGACCTTGGCTCTCAGACACCAACAACTAAAAATTTTAACTCTGTCCTGGGTGTTCCTCTTGTTCTCAAACTAAATCCAAACAACGACGGTGCCAGCTCTGAAAAAGAAAGGCTTCTAACTGCATGGAGAAAATTGACTCACTTTCCAGGTGTCTCACCTGCACAAACCAGATTCTAAAGGCTGATGCGCTTCCCCGGGCACAAACCAGCCATGTAGCCCAAGCATGAAAACTCTGCCCCATTACTGCCATGGCTGTTACCTGAAAATGATTCACCTGTGCTGCTGGTGCTCAAGGGGGACAGAACACAGAAGAGCATCCACCACCTCTGACTAATTCTTGGAGCTTAATCCGGCAACAACCACAATTCTCAGCTGCCCAGTGCTTTACATGGAAACGCAAATGCAACAGGCAGTGCTAGAATCTGGATCACAGACATTTTGGGTTTTTTTGAGCTTGCTTTCACAAGCAGAGCAGAATTGGCTCCAACTCAAGTGGTATCTGCCCTGTTCAGCTAAACATCTAGTTTGAGTTAACCAGGGGCACAGGAATTCCTTTGACTCACTTTCTGCAGAGCAGAGAGACTCAAATGAAATGACATGTGAAAAGAGCCTTGAAAAGCTTCCTAGACCAGTGTGTGCCTGGAGCCCCCCGTGCTCTGCCTTGGCCTACACCACATCGGTCTCTGGATGAGGAGGAAAAGCCTTGTGACCTTTTGCATACGGCCCAAACAAAATAACAACTACCTGAGACACTTGTACTGAGTAACCCTAAAATACAAATCTCTTTCCATGAGAATGGTTTTTATGCTGTACGTACACAAGCTGGATATGACTAAATACTTTAAAGCACCATCAGCCACTCCCTGTAATCTGCCTTTAAATCTGCTTTAAATATGAAAAGTCTTTACCTTTGCAGACCGAGTCAGGACAATGATCTGAAAACCAAAGATGCTGTGTATCTAGTCAAGCTCTGTCAGGGTGGTGTGGGGAGGACGTGACTGTGAGCGACTATGTGTACGTGGGGACAGGAACAGTGGGGTACAAAAGGTGCTAAGGAGCCATCAACTGCCCTATTGAAGGCTCCGGATCATGGGGGGATGTGCAACTGCCACAGTGGGGCATTGTGACGTCACTGGTGATGTCACAAAGGGCCCTGCCCAGGCACCCCTATAAAAGCGGGGCCAGCTTGCAGAGCTGCATCCTCTGGCAGGACAGGGCGGCGGCCAGCCCACCATGGCCCGGTACCGGCGAAGCAGGAGCCGCAGTCGCCGCCGTGGCCGCCGCCGTGGCCGCCGCCGCTACCGGAGCCGCTCTCGCCGCCGCTATGGGCAGAGCCGACGCCGGCGGTACAGGAGAAGCCGCCGTCGGCGGGGGACACGGCGCCGCCGCCGCTGAGCCGACCCCGGCACTGGCGTCTGCGGAACCGGCAGAGCCTTGGCCAGCACCACCGCCACACCAGTGCACCACCACGGCTTCACCAATAAAGCTGGAATGATGGCACAACGTGTGCGTGTGTCTCTGGTGTCCCTGTGGGCGAGCTGTGTGTCCCATGGGTGCGTGTCTGTGCTGGGCACATATATCCCATGGCTGGCGTGTCCAGGGCAAGCACATGTTTCCCTGCTCCTGTACTGGGTCTGACTTGTCTCAATGACTCAGCCCATCTCTGTGTCCCAGGCCATTTACGTCCCAGCCTATCTCTATGTCCCAGCCCACCTCCATGTCCCAGTCCATCTCCACATCTCACCACATCTCCACATCCCAGCCAGTGTCTGTGTCCCCAGCCTATCTCCATTTCCCTGCCTACCTCTATGTTCCAGGTCATCTCCAGGCCTCCTGGAAAATTTTCCCACAAGGAAAAAGTGAGTGGCCCTGTGGCATCCCTAGGGATTTTGGGCTATGAAGGCACCCAAGAGTGGCCCTGAGCAGGCGGGCGGGTGCCACATGCCAGGTGTATTTCACAATTTCTGCTCCATTTTTCCATTTTATACAGGACATGGCTGGGCCAGGCGGTCCCTGCTCCGCAATGGTGGCTACTGCAGCACATGGTGTTGCGGCCGCCGTGCCCAGCCAGGGCCCACAGCAGCATGGGGACAGGTGACCCGGGGCGGGGGCAGCAGCGCAGGCTGAGCTCGACTGTCACCAGCGTCACTGCCATGTGCAGTGGCACCACTGACCCCGCACGCCACGGTACCAGAACATTGTGACAAAATGCCTCGTCATGTGGGCGTGGCAGCCGTGCGCCCCCTAGGGGAGGTGGAGCCTGTCAGCCCTGGCCTGGCACTGCTGGCAGTAGTAGTAGTGGTGGTAGTGACGTAGTTTAGGTCAATGAGAAATCTGGTTTTGGAGAAGCCCGTAACCCCCAGAAGTGTCCGTCCCAGATGTGGATGCCTGTCAGTGTGATGCCCCATGACAGACCACCACGGCAGCTCAGCTCCTGGGACCTGGTTGCACACACAGTCATGTGTGTGCACACAGACCCCAAAACATATGTACACATGCACCCACACAGATACATGCTTGTGCACATACACACCCATGTACACACACACACGTCCAGACCCACCCACATGTGTATACACATGCACACGCAAACATTTGCACACACACCTGTACATTCTCATACAATCACAGAATGTCAGGCTGGAAGGGACCACAAAGATCACTTGGCTCAGCCTCTCTTGATACAAACCCGGTCTAGATGAGCTGGCCCAGCACCCGGTCCAGCTGAATCTCAAAATTGTCCAACGTTGGAGAATCCACCACTTCCCTGGGGTTATTATTCCAATGGCTGATTGTTCTCGTGGTGAAAAATTTCCCTCCTGAGCCCAGTTGGAATCTCCCCAGGATTAACTTGTACCCATCGTCCTTCATCTTTTCCATGGGACTCCTTGTACGAAGGGAGTCTCCATCTTTGGAGCCACCCTGGAAACACTGGAACATGGTGCTGAGGTCTCCCTGAGCCGCCTTTTCTCCAGGCTGAACAAGGCCAGATCTCTTAGCCTTTGCTCATATGGTGGCTGCTCAGTCATTTCATCATCTTTGTGGCTCTTCTCTGGACCCTCTTCAGCCTGTCCAGCCTCAGCAGGCAAACACTTTGCTGCCCAGCATTTCCCTGTGACTACTGTGCCATTTATCACCTCCCTCACTGAGTGCAAAGACAGTGTACAAATCAGGTGCTTTGGAAAGTTCCCCTGGTCTCTGCTGATGCTCATTCTGTCTCATGTGCACCCTGAAAACACACATTGAAGCAGGAAAGCAGATCTGAGGAAGGTCCTAGCCCCGGATCAGCCAGGTGATGTAATAGCACAGCCTCCCGATGTCATAGTGCATTTCCATGACAATCCCAGGCTGTCCCCAGGGTCACCTGGCTGCTGACACCACGTCAAGGCAACAATAAACCATGACAGATGCTCTCTGTTAATCCCTCCCCCTCCCTCTCCTGATGGAAAAGATGATAAGGAAGGAAGAAGGAAGAGAGTCTTTTAAGTTGGAAAGGTTTTAAAAAGCTTTACTAATGCTACTAATAAATAGAGAAAATGATACAAAATATACAAACCTCAATCTTGAATGTCCATACGGAGCTGACGCCACTCCAGTGGCAGCAGAGCTAGGAGCTGGCGTGGCTCCAGCAGCTGCAGGGCAGGCACCCGAAGTCATGGTCGGGACTTCACAGTAAAACCAGATACTGGGTTCAAGGATGCAGGGTCTGGATCGAGGCCTAAGATCTCAGGCAGACAGTCAGGTTCCTCTCTAGATGCTGGCCATGGTCAAAGATAGTGAGACCCTCATGATCTCCCTCTTTTATAGGAGGCATGACGATTATGGGACGGGATATGCAGTTGGTCAGTTTTAGTCACCTGTTCTGTACGCTCCCCCTTGCAATTATGTCTCGTTATCAGTTAACCTTGGTTACCATAGTAATAAATCTAAACGTGAGCTTCTTCAGCATTCCTCTGGTCATCTTATCAGCTTTCAGAGTACAGCATCTGAAAAACATGCAGGCGAAAATTCAGAAAAGTGCGGTTACCTAGAAGGCATTAGAAGAATTTAGCTGAAAGGAAAAAATCACTAAAAGAGAAACGGGTCTTGTTTTTACCAAAACCAAGACACACCACAACCTCTCTTGCCAGACCTCTGGCTGCCCTCACTGCTCGCCACGCTCTGTGATGGAGAGACAAAGCAGGCGCAGACAAGTTCATCCTCATCCCACTCGATGGCTGCGGTTGAGACAGGTGATGTCCTGAGACTCCTCCTTTTCTGCCGTAGTTCAGCGTCAGCGATGAGCTCCATTGTACCTGAGGGGATTTGCATCCCCAGGCCTTGAACAAATCCAGTGATGGGGAATCCGCAACTTCTCTGGGCAACCGCTTCTTCCAAAGCCCTGCTACTGCTCCCCTGACATCCAAGCTGTCCTAGCCTCCAGAATTCCTTGAATCTTCACTCCATATCCCAGCACTGAATTACACACCCACCACCTTCTGCTGCCTCAAATAAAAAAAAAGCAGCCTAATTCAATTCAGCATGACCCCACCTTACCCATGCTATTTAAGGGCTTCTTCCTAACTTTAACACGCTTATTGCCACACACACAGCCTTTTCTCTTTGTACTCCCATGTGGAGCACAAAGACTTCCCTCTTCCCCTGCAGTAATGGGACCTCACTGAGGAGGTTTGTGCATCCTCCAGGCCACGGATGTTTCCTGAGGTCCACCCAAGTGTGAGGAGTGATGAAGGGGAAAAGGGCAGGTTCAGCTCCTGGGGCATGGTTGAGCACAGACACGCCCAGCAGTGGGCATTCCCCATCTCCTAGGCTGAGGTGGGCACACAAGAATCAGCCCTCATTTGCACAGGAGGGACTTTGCTTCCTGCCATGTTCCTATGTGAAACCTCCTTCTCCTACTTGTCCACCTGAAGAAATCGACTGCTTTCAATTTCCAGACTCAGAAATGGTAAATGGTTGTAAGGAACCAACAACCATCAGCTTGTTTCTCACTGATCCACCCCGATTCTCTTTCCCAGACCTCCATACGACCAGTCACAGCTGCTCAAGGCCACTCTTCAGAGGAGTCTTTGAGGTTCTTGGATCATTCCAATGCTTATTAACCGTCTTCCTGGCTCCCTCCAGCACTCATGATGAGCTTTCTTGGCCATAACAGGGCCCTTGTGACCATGTCTTCTGCAGTGGTTCTCTGTTTATGATCTTCTGTGCAGAAAATGTGGTCACAGAAAAACACCAAATAAATCAAAACAGATGCTGAGTGAATTGCCAGTAAGAATCTGTCAAGGGTTAAGATTGTGGGGTGACAATAAAACCCTGGCAGATGTATTGTTAACCCCCTCTCCACCCCCCACTTCCCCCTTTTTGCCCCTCCCTCTCCCCCCTTCCCACTCAGGACAGGCGATCGGGAAGGAAAGAAGGACAGAGAGAAGAGAGTTGGAAAAATTAAAAGTGTTTTACTAATGCTACTAATAAGAATAGAGAAAATAATACAAAATAGACAAAAGCAATCTTGAATGTCTCAGCAACTGCAGAGTCGGCAACCAAAGTCCTGGATTAGACTCTGCAGCCAAGCGGAGCTGGATTCAGTCTCTCACTCGGCCTCAGTTCGCAGGGACGACTAGCAAGGTCCTCTCCTAATGTCGGCCATAAGCAGAAGGGAAAAGGCAAAAAGGCAAAAAGGGGCGAGATCCTCGTGATCTCCCACTTTTATTGGAACTATTCACGTGAATGGAATGTTATACACAGTTGGTCAGTTTCTTGGTCACCGGTTTCTCGTTGTCCCTCTCGCGAGATGTCCATCCATGCTTATCAATAAGTTTGCATTCCATTGCTAGGTTTACCAAAACGTGTGTCTGGTTCTCCAGGAAAATGCAGTTAATATGAAGCTTTAGCTGACAGGCAAAATTCACCAAAAGAGAAACTTGTTTTTAACAAAACCAGGACAGAACCAGGCTCTGCTTTCCTTGCAGGGAGTCCATCCTTGGAAGGGGATCCAACCTCTGCTGCTCTGGAGAATGAAACCAGCAGTGTCCATGACACCTGGGGACACAAAGGGTGACTTTTCAAGCCTGCCTTTTGTCTGAGCCATGTTAGATATGTACTTGTGGATGGGGTGTTATGCTTTATATAGCAAATAGTCATTTATTGCCATTGCCCAAAATGGCTACCACAAATGCAGATCTCTTTGCTGCAGATATTTATACCGGGCAATTGAATGCTTTTTCTGTTGTTGTAGATACTGATATTCTTGGGGAAATCACAAAAACACTTGAAGGACAATGGAAGGATTACCATCTTCTTGGCCCTCCAGTGCACTGGCTCCTCTTTGCCAATGTCTCACTGTCACTGCCCAGGGTCTAGATCTGGTGAAGTATTCTGGATATAGTGTAAAAGGTGCTGAGCAGAGGGGGAGAATCACTTCTTCTGGCTGTGCTCCTGCTCTTATGGCCCAGGAGGCTGTTGGCCACCTTTGCTGCTGGTTCCTGCTTTCCCTAGTGGAACTCAGGGACTACCAGAGCCACTTCCACAGGGCTGCTGCCCAGCCACGCAGCCCCTGGCCTCTGCCACTGCAGCCTGGAATTCCCCTGACCAGTTTTTGAGTCTTTTTAGATGTATGAAAGATTTGCTTTCTCCAGTCATGACGACCTTCCAAAATGCATCAGAGAAGCCCTGCTATGACATCAGCCTGGTCTCTCAACATCCCTGGATTCCTCCCATCTGGTCCAATGGACTATTAAGGGTTGAGCTTTCCTCAATAACCTCTGACTTGATCTCCATCCACTTCTGCATTTGTCTGGGATTCTGCCTGGTAGGCACATGGAACTGGGAGAACTTCATGCAAAGGCAAAAGCCAAGAGTACCTCACACCTTAGCAAATTCATAGCCCAAAATCCCTGGGGATGCCACAGGGCCACCCACTCTTTCCTTGTGGGAAAATTTTCCAGGAGGCCTGGAGATGACCTGGGACTTAGAGGTGGGCAGGGAAATGGAGATAGGCTGTGGACACAGACACTGGCTGGGACGTGGAGATGTGGTGGGATGTGGAGATGGACTGGGACAAGGAGGTGGGCTGGACATAAATGGCCTAGGACACAGAGATGGGCTGGGTCATTGAGACAAGTCAGACCCAGTACAGGAGCAGGGAAACATGTGCTTGCCCTGGACACGCCAGCCATGGGATATATGTGCCCAGCACAGACACGCACCCATGGGACACACAGCTCGCCCACAGGGACACCAGAGACACACGCACACGTTGTGCCATCATTCCAGCTTTATTGGTGAAGCCGTGGTGGTGCACTGGTGTGGCGGTGGTGCTGGCCAAGGCTCTGCCGGTTCCGCAGACGCCAGTGCCGGGGTCGGCTCAGCGGCGGCGGCGCCGTGTCCCCCGCCGACGGCGGCTTCTCCTGTACCGCCGGCGTCGGCTCTGCCCATAGCGGCGGCGAGAGCGGCTCCGGTAGCGGCGGCGGCCACGGCGGCGGCCACGGCGGCGACTGCGGCTCCTGCTTCGCCGGTACCGGGCCATGGTGGGCTGGCCGCCGCCCTGTCCTGCCAGAGGATGCAGCTCTGCAAGCTGGCCCCGCTTTTATAGGGGTGCCTGGGCAGGGCCCTTTGTGACATCACCAGTGACGTCACAATGCCCCACTGTGGCAGTTGCACATCCCCCCATGATCCGGAGCCTTCAATAGGGCAGTTGATGGCTCCTTAGCACCTTTTGTACCCCACTGTTCCTGTCCCCACGTACACATAGTCGCTCGCAGCCAAGACTTTTCCTCTGTGACAGGACAGAACACTCCAGGTGTGGAATCCACAGGCCCTTAGTGCTGCTGCAGCCAGCGAGTGAGGTGACGAGCGAGCGCGGACACCGTGTGACCGCGGGACGTGCCGATCGCACTTTGTGCTGCGGGTTCAGCGGCTGCGGAGCGGGGGAGGGAGAAGTTTATTTGAGAGCCGAGGCTGATCTTCAGTTCAGTGGATTTTCCACTGCACTGAGCCACCATGACGGCACGGCTACCCAGAGACTTTTTTATTTTAATAACGGTTCAGCTCAATCAGATTTCATATAAAAACTTGGTGGGTCATGCGAATAATGGGACAGCTCTGGCGGGGTCCTGCCGGCAGCGCGGCTCGCCTCGCCCGTCCCGGTGACGCAATTTCCGGCTGCAGCGCTGGGCCGAGCGGAGGCTCCTGAGTGGGTCCCGGGGGCAAGCGGCGGGTCCGGGGGTGAGCGGCGGGTCGGGATGGGGGCGGGAGAAGCGCCCGCGGCCAGGGCGCGCACACAAAGGTCCGTGTGCAAACAGGCCCTTGGAGCCCCCGGTCCCGGGACCCGCCGGAGCTGAGCCCACAGCTGCCGGCCTGTTGGTGCTTGTGCAGGTGGCAGCGCAGAGGCCGCCATGGGAAACCCGGGTGTCCCCAGCACGTTCCTGTTGGAGCAGCACGTGGCCTGTGCAGGATTTCTAAGTATTAAAAAGGACAAATGCAGTTAAAATGCTTGCAGTGCTATTCTGGGACACATGGACTTTGAATGTATGCATTTTTCGGTAAAGAGAAAAAGGGTTGGATCTATTTTCTCGTTCTGATTGTTGGACATGGCTCTTCTAGAGGTTACCCATGTCCATTGGGCTTCTAGCGCATCTTCTCTGACTCACAGCACACCAAAATGTGCCTGCGTTTTGTTTAGGAGAGCCCCAGCTGCCAGGCGCGGCTGCTGGGTTTGTGCAAACTGTAAAGAAAGCAGCGCGGGCACTCACAGAAACAGCACCAAGTTCTTGCCTTGCTCCTCTGGGGCTGGGGGCTCAACACACCCAGACAGGACACGCTGCCTTTCCCTGGGGGAATTTCTGGAACACAGGCTGTTTGCTTCTGACCAGAGGTGTCTCTGGACTTTTCTCATGACACCTGTCTCCAGCTCTGGAGCTCAGGCCCATGAACAACTCGATTTTAGGCCCCTTGGTCCTGCATCTGTGACAAGTCACGCTGCTCTCACTCCAGCTTCTGCCTGATTTCTGACACCTGTCTTGGTGCCCTGCCCTGGACACTTTCCCTGCTCCAGGTTCAGCCGTCTAACAGGACTCCTGGAAGCCAAGAGCTCCTCTGAGAAAGGAATGAGAAAAAACAAACAAACAAAACTTGTAATGGTGCTTTTTTATTTTCCAAAACTAATTTGATTTTCAGATATTAGATACCCTTGCAAATGATTTCTGCAGCATTTCTGCTCTGTGGATCCCAGCAGCCTGAATCACCACTTGTGACATCATCTTTCCTGCAACACGAAGATCTGTAACATGGCAGCTCAAAAAGTCGTATGGCAACACTATTCAAATGCCAATACAAGTCCTTTCTTTGCTCTGAACTCACTGCGGTAGCAGATCCTACGCCATTGATTTACCACGGTACATTTTGAACCTTCATAGAGATTACTAAGCACCGCAAGGACATTCTTGTGTATGTACTTACTCTAATGAACAAATAGTAGAGAAAATATTTTCACTCACTAGGTGGCAGGAAAAGTCCATTTATATTTCAAGGTTTGCTGTGATGGAAGGCACAACTGATCCTCGAACAGCCTGAGGGTTGTTTTTCCCAGAAACAGATGTGGCTGTACTTCTGCTGCAGGAGAAAAGAGTTGTCATCTGTTGTAAGCAGAACAATAAAAATGGACTAAATGGAGCAGGACACGGTCTGCTGCTGGGACCATATTACCAAGATTTTGTGGGACCATGTTCTGATATTTTAGAGCTCGTAAAGTTATCTTCAAAGTTATCATGAGCTCCAGATAACTCTAAAGTTCTCCTGAATTAGGTCAATTGAGCTTTCACGATGTCAAACTGTTACCAGATGAACAGTGAAGCCGTTTACTTATTGTACTGCAGCCTTTCCACGAGATGCTGGGCAGAAAGTTACTGAACTGACATGTGGTTGAGTTTCCTTTCCTGCACAACAGGATAATCAGGTCAATCCCCAATGAGATGAGCTGTACAAGTGCAAATCCTACACCAGACTCTCTTGCCATTAATGGACGTGGGTCCTTGGGAAATAAGGAGCAGGAAATCAAACCCAGAAAGATGCCCAGCAAAAAACGAAAAACTACAAGTCTGGGAACTGGTGTTCTAGACTGCTGTCACTGCACTGCTCACACCATCTCCCAGCTGTTTGTGCATTTGAAGGTGTTTCACCCAGATTCAGACATTGACAGCTGGGTCTCAAAGCAGCATCTCCAAAACACGCCACGTTTGGACTGCAGTCAGTACAACTGGGCCATCCCCTGAGACACACTGGGGTCTGGAGCCAAAGCCCAGCCCCCGGGCATTAATGCCAAAATCCCCAGTGTCGAAATGGGTGCAATAATGGAGAGCCCAACACCAACCCTGGATTTCCAGCAGGTGGAATTTAAATACAGGGCAAACACACATTGCGGGACTTTCTTCTCAATAACTTATTTTGCAGTACTTCAGGAAGCAACTAAAAGCAGAAATTATAAACGTGGTCTACGTATTCAAAATCAATATAATCCTGATTCAATACGAAAGATGAGTGATCTTCACCCATGACTTTTATGTGTTCCCTGAGCACCTGAGTGCAGTTCACGTGAGAAATTCCCAGGTTCAGATGATCATTACCTCTTCCCACCACTTCCAAAAACCCGATATTTCATCTACAGATGTGGCCATGACCCAGAGAGACATATCAGCTTCTACGCTTACATAACAGACCTCCCTGTCAACACGGCTGTATCAAGAAATCAAGGATCCAAAGCACTCTGAGATCTACAGCATTTACCTGTGCATTTGGGGAACGCTGGAAAGGGCAGTTTTTCCCAACTTCGCCCATTTTCTCAACGTCGAATGTCAGCAAAAGGCACCAGCATGAAGTAGCTGGTGCCTCCTGCAGCCGCCCGAGTCAACAAAGGCGGTTGCCGGCCAGTATAGAATGTTACGTTTCGAAAGTTCCAACTGCTCCTCCAGCTCCTGATATCAACATCATGGCGCCAGGAGACACGTCCAGCTTGAACATCTTCCTTCATCTCCATTGCTTCAGTGTAAATTATAGAAAATCGGGCTATTTCGGAGTCTCCCATCCCAGTGTTTCTTTAATGAAAAATGGAACAAACCCATTTGCCAGGGCTTAAATAATACCCACCCCCTTGCTGAAGGAGCTGTGGCCTGAGAAACAAACCTTTGATAATGCAAAGACAAACCTTATTGACTGTTTTTTAAGCAAAACCTTCTGACCAATGTTTTTCTTACTGTAGCTCTTTGGATGGAGGGTGTTGGGAAGGTGCTTTAAGACTGAGGTTTTATTTCTCATGACTGCACCCAGATTTGATTGGTAATGAATTAATTTCCAGTGGTGGAGTCTGTTTTGCCTGTGACAGTGATGGGTGAGTGATGTCTCCCATCCTTGTCTCGCCCATGAGTGCTTTGTTTCTCTTCTCTCCTGCCCAGCTGAGGAGGGCAGTGACAGAGCAGCTTTGGTGGGCACCTGCTGTCCAGCCAGGGCCAGCCCAGCACAGCTCCCGAGGTTTATCCCGAGGCGCAGAGCCCGGGAACCACCCGGAGGCCCCTGTGCTGACGGGGCAAAACCCACACAGCGAGTTCCCCACGCGCCGGGGCCCGCGCATCCCGGCCCCAGCCAGGCGTGCGGCACCGGGCAAGCAGAAGACAGCCCGAGGAACGGCTGCCGGGCCAGTGGCACCAACGGCACCGCCAGGGCGCGCTGCCTCAGCCCGGAGCCGAAAACAGGCGGGCGGGGCGGCCCTGACACAGTGGGAGCCGCTCTGGAGAGAGAACGGCGCCTGGAGCCCTGGGGCTGCCCCAGGCCCGCGGCCGGGCTGGGCGCCTCCGAGAGGGGAGGCCCCGCCTCGCTGGGGCTGCTGGGGAGGTGCCCGAGGCCACCGCGCCCGCCTGTCCCGCCCTGTCCCGGGCCGCCCTCCCCAGCGCTCGGGTGCGTCGCGGGGCTCCTGGCGGCGGGCGGGCCGGACTCCATTTCCCGTGGGCAGCGCGGGGCGGTGCAGCCGCAGTTCCGCCCGGCGCTGGTCGGCGTTGGGAGTGGGCGGGCTCGGGTGCCGGGGCCATGAGGCGGCGGGCGCGGGGCAGCGGGAGGTGCCGTGTGTGTTGGTGACCGAGGTGAAGGAGGCGCCGTGGGCCCAGCGGGAGTGCCAGGTGGCCGAGGCGGAACGGGGCCGGGGCCGGGGCCGGGCCCAGGGGGAGCCGCTGGGCCGCGGGGAGCGGCGCTGCACGGCGGGCGGAGCGGGGTGGGCAGGCAGCGGCACCGGCCGTGTCAGACCCGCCCGGGCTTTCCCGAAGTGTCTGCGCCTTAAATGTGGGAGACAAAGCTCGTTCGGGAGCCATTTCAGCTCAGACTGGCCTGAGTTGGGAGTTGGAAGGACCCACAAGGATCATTAGTCCAACTCCTGTCCCTGCACAGGACACCCCACAGGTCACCCCGTGTGTCTGAGGACGGTGTCCAGTCTCTTCTTGAACACTGTCAGGTTGGGGCCGTGACACCTCCCTGGGGAGCCTGTTCAGTGTCCAGCACCTCTGGGTGAAGAACCTTTTCCTCATGTCCAACCCAAACCTCTCCTGGCACATCTTCTGCCATTCCCTGGGTTCTGTCATTGGTTGCCAGACAGATCAGTGCCTGCCCTTCCTCCTCCCCTTGTGAGGAGGCTGCAGACCGTGATGAGGTCTCCTCTTCGTCTTCTCTTCTCCAGGCTGAACAAACCAAGTGACTTTAACTGCTCCTCATATGGCTTCTTCCCCAAACCCTTCACCAGCCTCTTCTGGACACCCTCCAATAGCTTTATATCCTTTTTATCCTGTGGCGCCCAGAACTGCACCCAGAACCCCCAGGTCCCTCTGCAGAGCTGCTCTCCAGCATCTTGTGCCCCAGTCTGTATGTACAGCCAGGGCTGCTGGCACTAAGATGGATGCTTGTGGAACCCACTAGTGACGTGTCCAACCCAACATGGCCCCATTTACTAGAACGCTTTGAGCCCGGCCCGTCAGCCGATTGCTCACCCACTGCACTGTGTGTTTATCCAGCTGTGTGCTGGACGTCTTGTCCAGGAGAATGCTGTGAGAGACACTATCAAAGCTTTACTGAAATCCAAAAACGATTTATTTATTCACGGTGCACATACATTCAAACTTCTGTTATGCATGAAAATTTCTGTGAAATAAATTGGGGGAGCACTCTGATTAGAGATTTTTTCATCTCTCTACATATTAATTTGAAGTACTTGCTTCATCCCATTCTCCGCTCTACGTATGGTTCTTGGTTTTCTTTTTGCTTCCAGGTCTTCTTGGCTCTGTTGTCAAAATAGATATACAGAAATTTTTCTACATTATTGACTAGAATAAATCTATATGCTCTTTCAGAAACATGTTCAGAACCAGGCTGCCTGCTCTGTGGACATCTCGGAGCGTGGGCCAAATGCTGCGCCGAGAGCCCCCCCTTAGGCAGGATGGCTGCCTGAGGAAATCTCCCGGGACCAGGATTCCCTCATCTCCCCATGTGGGTGAGTGAAATAATTCCTCGCAGGATCACGGGTCTCTGTTTATTTTTCCTCACTTAGGCAAAGTGAGTGTATTCTGTGTTTAAATATAAGCACATGTATTTTCTTTAGTAATTCCTTGCCAGATTCAGGCAAGTGTGTACTTTTCCCGGAGTCAGGGAGGGCTCTGGCGTTGTATTTGGTGAGCCACGAGCACACTGTGGATCCCCATTGTTATTATTTGCTGCACCCCAATAATTTCCTCAACTGATACTCAAACCTGTATTTATGTTCTTGGAGTGCTAAAAGCCCGTTCTTTACCGGTTAATCTGCTGCACCTTTTTGACCAGAATAAAAGTTTGTTTTGAACCCTGTTGTCTGCCTAAAACTAACTTTTGGGGTGCCTCTGTGACACACGGGATGGGGGACACAGGGGACATAGAGGGGACGTGGGGGGTGACATGGGGGTGGGGGACAAAGCGGACGTGGAAGGGACATGAGGGTCACAGGGGGGGACACATCCCCCGCTTTTCCCCCCTGCACCACAATTTACCCCCCAGTTTCCTCCGGTTTTAGAATCCCCAAATAACTTCCGTTGGAAAAGACCTTTAAGATCATGGAGTCCAACTGTTCCCCCGATACCCAATCGGAGTTGAAACGCCCGTCGCCAGTTTCCCGCGAATCCCTTTGGGCCTTGAGTGTTTTATTCCCCCTGAGCGACCCCCAGATGAAACACCCGGACACTCAAGTTCTCGCGTTTGCAGCAAAATCCCCATTTTGCCCCGTTTTAGTTTCTCAAACTGGGATGAACATCCTGGGCTCTTCTCAAACGCAAAATAACGGGGGTTTCGCTGCCCTCTGGGCTGGACTTTGCTGCTGCTTAATGGAGATAAACCTGGCATTTTTATTAGTGTGAATTTCCTTAATTGGGATCTTCCCTATGATCCTAATGGGGATGAACTTATATTTTTTTTAACAGTGTTGATTTCCTTAAACTCAGCTTCTTTGTTAGTGTCAATTTCCTTAAACTCAGCCTTTTTATTAGCATTGAGTTCCTTCATTGGGATCTTCCCTACGATCTTAAAGGGGGTAGACTCGGCTTTTTTAATTAGTGTGACTTTCCTTAATTGGGATCTTCCCTATGATCCTAATGGGGATAAACTCGTTGTTTTTAACAGGTAGGCTCCCCCATGCACGGCCGGGAGACAGCCCAGAGCAGCCGGACCATGCAGCAGCCAATTTTCTCCTGCCCGACACCGTCTGCTCTGCAGGGACGAGCCTGAGCCCGAGCAGCCGTGCCTGCCCATCCCGGCATCAGGCGAGCCACTGCTCCAGCAGCGTGTGCGGGTGAGCCAGGGCCATGCAACGAGGAAGAGGGACCTCCTCCTCTTCAGTGACACCTCGGGCATCGCCAAGCACCAGTAAGATTTGCAGAGCCCAGTGGCCTTTCCTCCCAACCCTGGACAGGGCAGCAGGGCAGCAGGGCAGGGACAGCCCAGGAGCAGCCCCAGGTGGCCGGCACCCTGGTGCTGGATGCAGCCATGGCCGTGACCATGGCAGGGGGACTTGGGAGGGGAGCCAGCAGGCTCAGGCACCTCCAGATCACTCCCTGCCACTCCTCTATGCAGACGTATTCCATATCATGCACCAGCCCCTGGGAAAACTGAAAGGTACAATAGTTTGTTAAAAACTACACTAAAGGCATTGGGTGGTGGAACCTTTTAAAACTGGGAGTCACATTTAGCAAAAGCCACTTGGTTGGTCAACACTAGAGGATCAGTTGATTGAGCTGGGCCTGGGGTGGAATGTCCCGGTTCTGTTAAAATCAAGTTTCTCTTGTAGTGAATTTGCCTGTCAGCTAAAGCTCCATATTAGCTGATTTCCTGAAAAGCCAGATCCATGTTTTGGTAGACACAGCAATGGAATGTGAGGTGACAGTGACAGGCTGGGCTGACAGGCTCCCCCTCCCCTAGGGGGCGCTCGGCTGCCACACCCAGCTGACACAGAACCTTTGTCACAATGCCCGCTACCGTGGCGAGGATGCGGTGACTCTGCAGGTGACAGGGACACTGCAGGACTTGGTGTTAGCTCAGCAGTTTCTCAGTTCCCTGAAGAAGGTGATTTCTGCAAATGGCTGGTTTGGCTTTTGAAATGATGTCATCAGGTGGGTGTTTTGGTGTAATACGCTGAAAACCAGAGCAGAAATGGTGAAATATTCCCATGATATGCATGATCCCTGCAGCAAACCACCATGACAGAGCCTAACTAGATCTGCAGCTTTTTTTTTGTGCTGCCAGCAGATTGTGGAAGTACAGTATAAAAACCATCCTTATGGAGAGATCCTGTATCAAAAATAGCGTGGTCAGCAGGACAAGGGAAGTGATCCTTCCCCTGTACTCTGCATTGGGGAGGCCACACCTGGAGTACTGTGTTCAGTTCTGGGCCCCTCAGTTCAGGAGAGACATTGAAGTGCTGGAGCGGGTCCAGAGAAGAGCAGCACTACTGGTGAGGGGACTTGAGCATAAGACCTATGGGGAGAGGCTGAGGGAGCTGGGGTTGTTTAGTCTGGAGAAGAGGAGGCTTAGAGGTGACCTCATCACTCTCTATAACTACCTGAAGGGAAGTTACAGCCAGGTGGATCAGGCAGTGAGCAATAGGACAAGGGGGCATGGGCTTAAACTCTGCCAGGGGAAATTTAGGCTGGATATTAGAAAGAAATTCTTTACAGAGAGAGTGGTCAGGCGTTGGAATGGCTGCCCAGGGAGGTGGTGGACTCGCCGTCCCTGCAGGTTTTTAAACTGAGATTGGACATGGCACTTAGTGCCATGATCTAGTCAATGGACTGGAGTTGGACCAAGGGTTGGACTCGATGATCTCTGGGGTCTTTTCCAACACAGTCGATCCTGTGATTCTGTGATCTTTGCATTTTAGGCTTAGTCTAAGTGTCTCAAGTAGTTGGGGTTTTTGTTTAAGGCTTAATCTAAAAGGTCTGATGGCTTTCCTGATTGTCTAAAGAAGAGTGTGCTGTAAATATAAATAGAAAAACCATCCTTTTGGAGTGATCTTGGTGTTTTAGGCTCAGTGTAAGTTTCCCAAGTAGTTGGGTTGTTTTTTTTCTCTTCTGTGAAAAATATTTTGCTGCTTGTGCATTCTCAAAATGTCTTGATGGTGTGTGGAGACAATAGAAGTGCGATGTTACGTACAAAATTTTGCATTTGTATCTGTAAAGGGATTCTCATATTCATATGCACTCATGAATTGACTAAATAGTTTTTCTTTTCTGTATTTCTGTTATTTTCAGAACACACAGATGACAACACCCCAGTCCTCAAGAACTCACCAGAAACTGTTGCAAGAATCGCGTCTGGAGCAGTTAAAGCTCCCGGCAAAACAAACATTTTCTAAGTATTCCTAGGGCTTTGTATTCTTTGTGAGCAGTTTCAGTGTGGTTTAACCTTTTTGATAGATATTAGTTTACAGTGGCATTCAAATGGTATCTTGCTCTGACTCTGTGACTGAGAATCTGTGTCTGTTATATTGACTCTGTGACTGTGATTCTGACTGTGACAGTGATTCTGTGACACTGTGACTGAGACTGTTACTCAGACTCTGGGACTCTGACTCTGTGACTTTGTGACACTGTGACTGAGACACTTTGACTGTGACACTGTGTCTCTATGACTGACACCGAGACTGTGACTCTGTGTCTTTGTTAGTCTGTGACTGTGACTCTGTGACTGTTATTGTGACGGTGACTATATAACTATGACTGAGACTCTATGACTGTGACTCTTTGACTGTTAATGTGATCCTGTGACTCTGTGACACTGTGACTCTGTAACTCTGTGACTGTGACTGTGACTCTGTTCTCTCACTCTGTGACTCTATGATTCTGTGACTCTGACTCTGTGACTGTGACTATGATTCTGTGACTGTGGTACTGCAATTCTGTGACTCTATGACACTTTGACTGTGACTCTGTGACTGTCGCTGTAACTCTGTGACTCTGTGACACTGTGACTGTGAGTCTGTGAATCTGTGACTGTCACTGTAATTCTGTGGCTCTGTAACTATAAATGAGACTCTATGACTGTAACTCTGTAGCTGTTACTGCGACTCAGTGAGTGTGACTCTGACTCTGTGACACTGTGACTGTTAATGTGACTCTGTGACTCTGACTCTGTTACTCTGTGACTTTGTGATGCTGTGTATCACAGTATCACAGTATGTTTGGGATTGGAAGAGACCTCAAAAGATCATCTAGTCTGTCGGGGATTGAGACCCCGGCATAGTTTCTGGCCTGCGGCGACGGAGGAAGAAATGCGGCCAATTCAATGTGAATGATAAGCATACTTCTTCCCTTTATTGATACAGAGCACAGACTTTTATAGTGGTTCGATTAGTTATGCCTACTCGTCAAACACCGATTTGATAGCATACGCAATGAGCCCATCCCAACATACATAATGAGTCCATCCCCTTCTGTGGCCCCCCTGGTATGTGAATTCCCTCGTTATCTCGGAGCTGCCTCCTGAGACTTGTTTATCCAGGCCTTTCTCAGGAGCTGCCTCCTGAGACTTGTTTATCCAGGCCTTTCTCAGGCAGTACCTTCTCACTTACCCTCAGCTCATGCTAACTGAGGCCTACTTATGCTAACTAGAAAAGATCCTCCTCGTAGAGAGGGTCTCATGCCCTTTCTCTCTTAGCCATTCTCCAACAATTCCCCCCTTTTTCTTTTCGGACGAGCAGAGTTTGTCTCAACGTGTGCTCAAATATTCTCTTAATACAGGATAAAACACAGCTTAAACACAAAAGCCCAATAACTGCAATAATCACAATAGCTAACAGACTTTGCAAAAGGTCTTTGACCCATTCTCCCAGTCCCAGCTAGTTCATCAAACTTTCTAGGCCGAAAAACCCCATATCCTTTTGAATCTTTTGGGAGTGGTCCATAAGTTGTTGAATTTCCTTATGGATTGAAATCTATTTATCTTTTAGATCCATACAGCAGAGACCATCACATCCTTCACACCCCTGTCCTTGAGCTAATAACAAAAGTCTGTCGCAGCTCTACTCTACCATGTGGCATGTCTTAAAGAATCTATATCTAACAAAAGTCCACTTAAAGCTCTTGAAGTTCTGTTAGTTTGCTTAACTAGCCAGCATCCTGATTTTCTAAAATATTCAAAGCTTTAGCTGTGCCAACACCAGATACAAGAGATCCTAAACCCCTTAACCTTGACCTCCAAAAATCTACATTATCATCACATTTTGACTCATATACACGCAAAAAGTGTTTTTCTCGTCTTGCTCTTCTGTGATCTATTATCATAGATACATTGGGTGTTAAGAGAGTTAATAGTCCCAAAATACACAGTCCTCCAACAGCATTAGAAGGAATTCCTGGTTAGGCTCTATCTTCACAGGTCAAGGATACCCCATACTTTGCAGTCTTGTCCATTCATGCTTTAGCATATTGTCCTGGCACCTTTCACAAACCAGCTGGATACAAGCATCCATGGGCACAGATCCCAGCAATTCCAGTTCCTGTGGTTCAATGTCTATTTCCAGGAGACAATTAATCCAAAGTGCCATGTTGGTATTATTACAGTTTGTTGCAATGCCTCTGCACCGACCACTATTTTGAAACAGCCGTGTGCTGCTGCTGTAGTCATCAAGGGGGATGCCAACCAAGCATGTGTGGAACGGGTCCTCCAGAGATGTCGTTGTTAGGCACATAGAGTCCTGGTCAGTCATGCCGGCCAAAGCAATCCACATGCTAGTCTTTGTGCAGGCATCCAAAACACAGCAGCTGCAACAATCATTGCCAGGAAGATAACACAGGTTTCACGTTTCGTGCCAGCAACCATTGCGGCCCTTGATCTGTAAAGACACAAACATAACCTCTCTCCCAGGTTAGCAACTGATGTGGCCTTCTCCATTAACTAGTGATTTGACCATAACTAATGTAGGTTCTTTCTGATTTAGCATGGTTTTGGGTCATACTTGCAAAGTATTTCATTACACACATTGCTTTTGACAATTGGTTTTGTGGTGTTTCCCCTACTTCTGCGTTGGGCCTTGACTACGTACTCAGAATCACAAATCAAATTTAGAGGTTCCTCCTTAAAAAGCTCTAAGTAATTTAAAGCTGCGCCAAGTTCTGCTAATTGGGTTGAGCCTTCAATAATTTTTACAGAATGATGCCAATTGTTATCTTCACACCTCCCAGAATCATCAACAAAAACTTTGCAAGTATGTAGGATCAGACCAAATACAAGTATGGCCTATGACCTGATGTTAAAGATTTGCAGGTTCTGCAGGAATTTACATTTTACATTTATGCATGCCAAAAGCTGTGCTGTTAAGAAAACCAGCTAGTGCAATTTATAAAGACATAGATTACAAACTAAAAAAAAAATCAGAATTACATTTCACAAATGGTACATATATGACAAAAGGATCATGGCCTATTAAGACTTAAATTCATTCCCTGCATTTTCTTGATCAGAGTGACAATTGGTATATAACAGTCGGTATATCAGTTTGCTAGCAGTCTCATCATACTGTCCCACAATAGCCACAGGTTGTTTCTAGGTGGTAGCTAGAAATAGACAAATCTGCAAGTCCAATCGAATGCAGCCAGCCTGTAAAGTTGTCATAAATTCATTCCTCAAAGTTTCTAACTCCATTTTGGCTGTCATAGTTATTGGATATTGTTTTCCCTTACCGGATCGAAGTCCTGTTTCAGATCTATCAGTGTAGAATTTGCTCTATCGCAACATTGGCTGTTAATAGCATTTGAAATCTCCTTGGAGATTTCTCACTTGCAGCAAGCAGATCTGCACCATCCCAGCAGCTTCTTGTAGGCCATGCAACTAAACAGAATTCTCAGAAAACGTTATTTGAGCTTACAATTTACTTAACAAATCTTAACCTAAGAGAGGTATAGGACTTTCTGGCAACTATAAGTATTCATGTATTAAAACTTTGTTCCATATTTGGCATTCCATTTGTCTCAAAAAACGGCCTTTCTTTCGTTTTCTCCCATGACCTCAAACTGCACCGCTGGACTGCTCCATTCAGTATTACATCGCCACGGTGGGGGGGGACCCCCATTTTTCACTGCTTTAAAAGCAGGCAGCCAGGTTTTTCCATTTTTGTTTTTCTTTCTCTTCGTGCTGCAGTTTAGAGATAACCAAGGTCACGCAGCTGGCATAATGGCTGGTACGAAGTGGGAGGCTCTGGGAAACTCCTCAGTTACACATTCCTTAGCTCCATTTACCTTTTACAATTTAGAGATGTCAAAAAACAGTATAAACCAGTATAATAAACATCAATCCATCATTCTATTGTCCTAGATCCAAATCATCCATGATTCTATTGTCCTAGATCCAAATCAGTTCATATTCCAGCAACCTTTAAACACAACTTCATAACTTCATACAATTCATACAATACCAAGTTCACATCCATTATAGCATTTTTCTTTCTTTCTTTTTTTTTTTTTTTTTTTTTTTTTTTTTTTTTGAGCAGAGTTTAACACTTTAAATTCTTTTCTGGCCTCAAAATTACTAGATAACAGTATAAGCAATTACTCTAATGTGTAAGGATGCAATCCTAAGGTGAAGCAAGGCGGAATTTTAGCAATGGAACCGGTTCCCATTATAAATATGCAGATTAAAATACTGAGCTCAGATGTAAAAACCAAATACCAAGGTCAAATATGCAGATAGATCACAGTCACACTAATGTAAGACAATACCTCAATTTTTGCATTGCACCTTTGAGCCGCTCACTGCTCAGCCAGGTGGAGGTACCTCTGGGTCTCCCTGACAAAACAGGTCAGTGGCGCCGGAGCCCATCGGCCCTCGCCCCCCCGCCATAGCAATGAGCTGAACCGGGCAAGGCCTTGTTTTGTTTTTGTTTGGTTTCTTTTAGTGTCTCATCTGGTGTGCTATAACTGTTATTCCAAAACCTGGATTCTTTACTTGATGTGCATACGAAAAGGCCAAATTTAGTGCACCGACATGAGAGACTGCCTGTCACAGAGTTGCGCAAGTCTGGATATTGGAATAAAGCTAGTACGCTGGAGAGAAAAATAACAACTACTACACGCAAAATTTTTATGACCACATTCACGCAGTAAGGAACTAAATTACTCATGATTTTCTGAATTATCACAAAATGCACATTTTGAGTCAACGGATTCTCATGATTTAACAGACTGCGAACTTATCATACCATATAGCACAGACCTACTAAAATCGCAACATATTTAAACAGATACCCACAAAGAAAACAGGTTAATAAGGAAAGAATCTTGCAGACTCTAACAAGTTTGCTGTGACCTGTGTGTTATCAGTTAACTCCCTTTCAGCTGTCTGAAATGATTTAATGATCTCTTGTAGGGATTCGTTTTGTCCTACTCTGCTGGCCTCAAAAACAACATTAATTGCAACAAGATTCTATCCTCCGGACACTTAGCAGCCGACACTGATTTCAACATTTAACAAGATCTTCCTTCCTTATAATTCTGAGTGCTTTCCCAAGTTTTAAAAGCACCTCCCAATACTGACTTTACAGAAACACAACTGAAAACAATTATTCCTGACCCCATCTTGCAAGTAAAAACCTTGAGAAGAGGGAGGGAGGGAGGGAAGGAGGGAAGGGGGGGTGGGCGGCACACAGAATCACAGAATCACAGAATCGACTGGGTTGGAAAAGACCTCAGAGATCATCGAGTCCAACCCTTGGTCCAACTCTAGTCCGTTTATTAGATCATGGCACTAAGTGCCATGTCCAATCTCAGTTTAAAAACCTGCAGGGACGGCGAGTCCACCACCTCCCTGGGCAGCCATTCCAATGCCTGACCACTCTCTCTGTAAAGAATTTCTTTCTAATATCCAGCCTAAATTTCCCCTGGCAGAGTTTAAGCCCATGCCCCCTTGTCCTATTGCTCACTGCCTGATCCACCTGGCTGTAACTTCCCTTCAGGTAGTTATAGAGAGTGATGAGGTCACCTCTAAGCCTCCTCTTCTCCAGACTAAACAACCCCAGCTCCCTCAGCCTCTCCCCATAGGTCTTATGCTCAAGTCCCTTCACCAGTCTTGTTGCTCTTCTCTGGACCCGCTCCAGCACTTCAATGTCTTTCCTGAACTGAGGGGCCCAGAACTGAACACAATACTCCAGGTGTGGCCTCCCCAATGCAGAGTACAGGGGAAGGATCACTTCCCTTGTCCTGCTGACCACGCTATTTTTGATACAGGACAGGATACCATTGGCCTTCTTGGCCACCTGGGTACACTGATGGCTCATGTTGAGCTTCCTGTCAATTAGTACCCCCAGGTCCCTTTCTGTCTGACTGCTCTCCAGCCACTCTGCGCCCAGCCTGTAGCGCTGCAGGGGGTTGTTGTGACCAAAGTGCAGCACCCGGCACTTGGCCTTATTGAACTTCATCCCATTGGAATCAGCCCATTTTTCCAGTCTGTCCAGATCCCTCTGCAGAGCCCTCCTGCCTTCCAGCAGGTCGACACTCCCTCCCAACTTGGTGTCATCTGCAAACTTGCTGATGATGGTCTCAATCCCTTCATACAAATCATCAATAAAGATGTTAAATAGGACTGGACCCAACACCGACCCCTGGGGAACACCACTAGTGACCGGCCGCCAGCTAGATGCAGCCCCATTCACCAGCACTCTCTGGGCCCGGCCCTCCAGCCAGTTCTTAACCCAGCGTAGAGTACACTTGTCCAAGCCATGGGCTACCAGCTTTTGCAGGAGTATATTATGGGAGATAGTGTCAAAGGCCTTGCTGAAGTCCAGATAGACCACATCCACGGCTTTCCCCTCATCCACCAGGTGAGTTACCTGATCATAAAAGGAGATCAGGTTGGTCAGACAGGACCTGCCTCTCCTAAACCCATGCTGGCTGGGTCTGATCCCTTGTCCATCCTGAAGGCGCTGTGTGATTCCATTCAGGATGATCTGCTCCATAACCCTGCCAGGCACTGAGGTCAGGCTGACAGGCCTGTAGTTGCCAGGGTCAGCTTTGCAGCCCTTTTTGTGGACTGGGGTAACATTGGCCAATTTCCAATCATATGGGACCTCCCCAGTGAGCCAGGACTGTTGGAAGATGATGGAGAGAGGCTTGGCAAGTTCTTCTGCTAGCTCCCTCATCACCCTAGGTTGGATCCCATCTGGTCCCATTGACTTGTGAGGATCCAGATGGCTCAGTAAATCACCAACTATTTCCTCCTGGAATACAAGGGGCCTATTTGGGTTCCTATCTCTGTCTGCTTGAAAACAATTAACTCACATTCCTGACAAGCTGCTTGATTTTCAGAGGCGCAATACGCGGAGCACATAATATGTACTGTAAAACTCACAAATAACATGTTGATAGCAAACATTAGCATTCTCTACTGCTAATCTCAACACTCGTGCTTCCTCAGCTTCTAAGTTTTCACCCTGCTTACTGATGGCCTCTTGAAGATAGTCAATAAATTGCATGTAATTCTCATTAGGACCCTGATTAACAGTTGCAAATTATTTGGCTGCTTTGTTGGTTTCAGGCACCTCTCTCATAGCTTTATATGCAAAATCTGTTGACTGCCTCAGGATTTCGGAACTAATCGTGCCTGTAGTTGTGGCGTGTCAGTTAGTGTCTCTTCCAGGAGTTGTGGGATACCTGCCCCTTTCAACGAATCTGCATAGTTCTGTCCTAAATGATCTATAGCTGTTACCTTTCACAGAGTTCTTTTGCCCAGTTCTCATCCGGCGACTCCTTCTGCTCTTTCGTAGGAGTTAGAGGGTTAAAAGACAGTAAAAGCAGATTGGTAAAATTGGTAAAAGGACTGACAGTACACTTGTTTACGACTTTAGCATTCTCCTCTTTCACAGGGTCTTTGAGTAAGTTGTCTGACTCCAATCCTCTGGACTTGCTGCTCTCACTAGGGTTAGATGATGGTACAGGAGGCCACCCGCTCGGCATTTTTCCTCCCCCCGCCCCGGACTGCAACGCTGCAAAAATTCCGGCAGCAGCAGATTGTTCAGCCTTAAGGTCTTTTAAGACAGTCCCATGATTTCCATTGCTGACTCTATCCCATTTTTCCTGCTCTATATTGTCCCAAAGTTCAAGTTTTGAGTCACTAATGCTCGTAACAGTCTTTTCAGGTTTTAATTGCTTCACTGTAGTAATTATCAGTTTCCAGGCGGTTACAAGGCCGAGAATATATTTTTCACGGTGACTTATTGCCTTCCACAACACAGTTCCCATTTTTTTTTCCAAGTCCCTATTTGAAAAACTCCTGACAGGTCAGCAGGATACCCATTGCCTCTGCACCAAGTCAATAGTCCTTTGAGGTTCTCCGTTGATTTATCATCATCTATAACCGTATCCCATAACACATCTCCTAGTTTTCTCCACTCTCCCTCATCAAACAATAAATCAGGATCCTGAAAACACCCTTTAGTTCCCTGTTGCTACTAGACCAGCTAGCTGTTTAACGCAACTATTATCAACCCCCTGCTTTTCTAAAAAGCTCCGTAAAAGATTTAGGGCTACTTCTAAATCCATGCCTCTATTATTCATTATGACAGATTACAATACTTCCGTTCCTCCTCCTCCTCCTCCTCCTCCTTGTAAAAACGATATCCTTGCAGCCCTTCAGCCTTGTAGCCCTGCAGAAGCGAACTTCAATCGGTTCAGGCGTCGGAGATGAAACACCACAGCACAGTGTTCGGTCGCTCTTTGCCCGCCGGTCGCTGCTCCCGGCGCTCTGTTCTCTGTCCATCACTCAGGCTCCGCGGTCTTTGCTAGTTCTTGTAAGTCCCCGTTAATCCTTGTAAGTCCTCGTTAGTCCTTCAGGTCCCTGTTCGGGCGCCAAATGTCGGGGATCGAGACCCCGGCATAGTTTCTGGCCTGCGGCGACGGAGGAAGAAATGCGGCCAATTCAATGTGAATGATAAGCATACTTCTTCCCTTTATTGATACAGAGCACAGACTTTTATAGTGGTTCGATTAGTTATGCCTACTCGTCAAACACCGATTTGATAGCATACGCAATGAGCCCATCCCAACATACATAATGAGTCCATCCCCTTCTGTGGCCCCCCTGGTATGTGAATTCCCTCGTTATCTCGGAGCTACCTCCTGAGACTTGTTTATCCAGGCCTTTCTCAGGAGCTGCCTCCTGAGACTTGTTTATCCAGGCCTTTCTCAGGCAGTACCTTCTCACTTACCCTCAGCTCATGCTAACTGAGGCCTACTTATGCTAACTAGAAAAGATCCTCCTCGTAGAGAGGGTCTCATCCCTTTCTCTCTTAGCCATTCTCCAACACTAGTCCTATCCCCCTGCTGGAGCAGAAATGCCCAGGTGAGGTCGCACAGGAACATATCCAGGCGGGTTTTGAATGTCTCCAGTGAAGGAGACTCCACAACCTCCCTGGGCAGCCTGGTCCAGTGCTCTGTCACCCTCACTGAGAAGTAGTTTTTTCTCAAATTTAAGTGGAACCTCTTGTGTTCCAGCTTGATCCCATTACCCCTTGTCCTATCATTGTTTGCCACCGAGAAGATCCTGGCTCCATCCTCATGGCACTCACCCTTTATATATTTATAAACGTTAATAAGGTCACCCCTCAGTCTCCTCCAAACTAAAGAGACCCAGCTCCCTCAGCCTTTCTTCATAAGGGAGGTGCTCCACTCCCTTAATCGTCTTTGTTGCCCTATGCTGGACCCTCTCCAGCAGTTCCCTGTCCTTCTTGAACTGAGGGGCCCAGAACTGGACACAATATTCCAGATGTGGTCTCACCAGGGTGGAGTAGAGGGGAAGGAGGACCTCTCTCGATCTACTAACCACCCCCCTTCTAATCCACCCCAGGATGCCATTGGCCTTCCTGGCCACAAGGGCCCAGTGCTGGCTCATGGTCATCCTGTTGTCCACCAGGACCCCCAGGTCCCTTTCCTCTACACTGCTCTCTAATATGTAATTTCCCAACCTATACTGGAACCTGGGGTTGTTCCTGCCAAGATGCAGGACTCTACACTTTCCCTCGTTAAATTTCATTAGGTTATTCCCCGCCCAACTTTCCAGCCTGTCCAGGTCTCGCTGGATGGCAGCACAGCCTTCCGGCGTGTCAGCCACTCCTCCCAGCTTAGTGTCATCAGCAAACTTGTTGATAGTACACTCTATTCCCTCGTCTAAATCGTTAATGAATATATTGAATAATATTGGCCCCAGCACTGACCCCTGAGGCACTCCACTAGATACTGGCCTCCAACTAGACTCCGCACCATTGACTACCACTCTCTGGCTTCTCTCCTTAAGCCAGTTTGCAACCCACCGCACAACTCTATTGTCTAGACCGCACGCCCTCAGTTTAGCTGTGAGGATGCTGTGGGAGACTGTGTCAAAGGCTTTACTGAAGTCAAGGCAGACCACATCCACCGCTTTGCCATCATCCATCCACCTTGTTACATTCTCATAAAAGGCTATGAGGTTGGTCAAGCATGACTTACCCTTGGTAAAGCCATGCTGACTGCCCCTAATAACCCTCTTATCTTTGATATGCCTTGAGATGGCACCAAGGACAAGCTGTTCCATTACTTTCCCAGGGACAGAGGTGAAGCTGACCGGTCTATAATTACCCGGGTCCTCCTTCTTGCCCTTTTTGAAGATTGGAGTGACATTTGCTTTCCTCCAATCCTCGGGCACCTCTCCCGTTTCCCAAGACTTGGCAAAGATGATGGAGAGCAGTCCAGCAATGACTTCAGCCAGCTTCCTCAGCACCCGCAGATGCATCCCATCTGGACCCATGGATTCATGGATGTCTAGACTATTTAATTGCTCCCTAACCCAGTCCTCATCGACTAAAGCAAACTCCTCCATTGACCTGGACTCTGACTGAGACTATTTGACTGTCACACTGAGACTCTATGACATAGTGGCACTGTGACTCTGTGAAACTGTGACTCTGTGACTCTGTGACTGTGACTCTGTGACTCTAACACTGTGACTCTGTGACACCGTGACACTGTGGCTATGACTCTGTTACTCTGACCCTGTGACTCTGTGACTCTGTGATTATGTGACTGTGACTCTGTGACTCTGTTACTCTGAGATTATGGCTGAGTGACTCTGACTCTGTGACTCTGATTCTGTGACTCTGTGACTATGTGACACTGTGACTGTGACTGAGACTCTTTGACTCTGACACTGTGTCTCTATGACACTGTGACACATTGTGAATCTCTGACACTTTGACACTCTGACTGTGACTCTGTTACTCTGACTCTGTGACTCTGTGACTGTGACGCTGTGACTCCGTGACTCTCTGACACTGTAACTGTGACTCTGTTAGTCTGACTCTGTTACTCTGTGACTGTGACTCTGATTTTGTGACACTGTGACCGTGACTGAGACTCTCTGACTGAGAATCTGTGACTCAGTGACTGAGACTCTGTCACTCAGTGACACTGTGACTCTGTTACTCTGACTCTGTGACTCTGCGATTCTGTGACTGTCACTCTGGGACACAGTGACCCTGTGACTCTGTGATTCTGTGACTGTCACTCTGGGACACAGTGACCCTGTGACTCTGTGACTGTGAACAAGACTGTCACTGTGACACTGTGACACTGTGACACAGTGACTGTGACTCTGTGACTCTGTCTTTGTGAATCTGTTACTGCGACTCTGTGACTAAGTGACTGTAAATGTGACTCTTTGACTCTTAATCTGTGAGTCTGTGACTTTGTAAAACACTGTGACTGTGACTGAGACTCTTTGACTATGACACTGAGACTCTGTGACACAGTGACCCTGTGACTCTGTGACTGTGATGCTGTGACTGTTATTGTCAGTCTGTGACTCTGTGACTGTCACTGTGATTTTGTGACTCTGTGACACTGTGACTCTGACTCTGTGACTCTCTGATTCTGTGATTCTGACTCTGTGACTCTGCGATTCTGCGACACTGTGACACTATGCCTGTGACTCTTTTACTCTGACTCTGTGACTCTGTGACTCTGATTCTGTGACTGTGTGACACTGTGACATTGTGACTATGACTTTGTTACTTTGATTCTGTGGCTCTATGACCCTGTGACTGTGACACTGTGACTCTGTCACTCTGTGACACTGTGTCTCTGTCATTCAGTGACACTGTGACTCTGTTACTCTGACTCCGTGACTCTCTGATTCTGTGACTGTCACTCTGACACAGTGACCCTGTGACTCTGTGATTGTGAATGAGACTGTCACTGTAACACTGTCTCTCTATGACTCTGTGACACTGTGACACAGTGACTCTGTGACTCTGACTCTACGTCTTTGTGAGTCTGTGACTGTGACGCTGTGACTGTTATTGTGACTCTGTGACTAAGCAACTATGACTAAGACTCTATGACTGTGACACTGTGACCATGAATATGACTTTGCCTCTGTGCCTTTGTGACACTGTGACTGTGACTGAGACACTTTGACTGTGACACTGTGTCTCTATGACTCTGTGACACTGTGACTCTGTGACTGTGACTCTGTGACTCTAACACTGTGACTCTGTGACACCGTGACACTGTGGCTATGACTCTGTTACTCTGACCCTGTGACTCTGTGACTCTGTGATTATGTGACTGTGACTCTGTGACTCTGTTACTCTGAGATTATGGCTGAGTGACTCTGACTCTGTGACTCTGATTCTGTGACTCTGTGACTATGTGACACTGTGACTGTGACTGAGACTCTTTGACTCTGACACTGTGTCTCTATGACACTGTGACACACTGTGAATCTCTGACACTTTGACACTCTGACTGTGACTCTGTTACTCTGACTCTGTGACTCTGTGACTGTGACGCTGTGACTCCGTGACTCTCTGACACTGTAACTGTGACTCTGTTAGTCTGACTCTGTTACTCTGTGACTGTGACTCTGATTTTGTGACACTGTGACCGTGACTGAGACTCTCTGACTGAGAATCTGTGACTCAGTGACTGAGACTCTGTCACTCAGTGACACTGTGACTCTGTTACTCTGACTCTGTGACTCTGTGACTCTGATTCTGTGACTGTGTGACACTGTGACATTGTGACTATGACTTTGTTACTTTGATTCTGTGGCTCTATGACCCTGTGACTGTGACACTGTGACTCTGTCACTCTGTGACACTGTGTCTCTGTCATTCAGTGACACTGTGATTCTGTTACTCTGACTCCGTGACTCTCTGATTCTGTGACTGTCACTCTGACACAGTGACCCTGTGACTCTGTGATTGTGAATGAGACTGTCACTGTAACACTGTCTCTCTATGACTCTGTGACACTGTGACACAGTGACTCTGTGACTCTGACTCTACGTCTTTGTGAGTCTGTGACTGTGACGCTGTGACTGTTATTGTGACTCTGTGACTAAGCAACTATGACTAAGACTCTATGACTGTGACACTGTGACCATGAATATGACTTTGCCTCTGTGACTTTGTGACACTGTGACTGTGACTGAGAGACTTTGACTGTGACACTGTGTCTCTATGACTCTGTGACACTGTGACACTATGACTGTGACTCTGTGACTGTGAATTTTGCTCTATGACTCTGTGACTCTGTGACTCTGTGACTATGTGACACTGTGACTGTGACTGAGACTCTTTGACTGTGACGCTGTGCCTCTATGACTCTATGACACTGTGACACAGTGACTATGACTCTGTGACCCTGTGACTCTGTGACTCTGTGACCCTGTGACTCTGTGACTCTGTGATTCTGTGACTCTGACACTGTGACACAGTGACTGTGACTCTGTGACCCTGTGACTCTGTGACTGTGACTCTGTGACTGTTACTGCGACTCTGTGACTGTGACTCTGACTCTGTGACTAAGTGACTGTAAATCTGACTCTGACTCTGACTCTGTGAGTCTGTGACTTTGTGACACTGTGACTGTGACTGAAACCCTTTGACTGTCACACTGAGACTCTGTGACACAGTGACCCTGTGACTCTGTGAATCTGTGACTCTGTGACTATTACTCTGTGACTCTGTGACTCTGACACTGTGGCACAGTGACTGTTACTCTGTGACTGTTTCTTTGTGAGTCTGTGACTCTGTGACTGTGATGTGACTCTGTGTACTAAGCAACCATGACTAAGACTTTATGAATGTGACACTGTGACTGTGAATATGACTCTGTGACTCTGTGACTGTGACTCTAACTCTGTGACTCTGACTTTGTGACACGGACTGTGGCTGAGACACTGACTGTGACACTGTGTGTCTATGACTGTGACACTGTGACACAGTGAGCCTGTGACTCTGTGACTCTGTGACTCTGACACTGTGACTGTGAATTTGACTCTGACTGTGACTCTGTGACTCTGATATCGTGACACTGTGACTGTGACTGAGACTCTTCGACTGTGACACTGAGACTCTGTGACACTGTGACCCTGTGACTCTGTGACACTGTGACACTGTGACTGTGACTCTGACTCTGTGACTCTGTGACACTGTGACACTCTGTCTGTGACTGAGACACTTTGACTGTGACACTGTGTATCTATGAGCCTGTGACTCTCTGACTCTATGACTGTGACTCCGTGACTCTGTGACTCTGACTCTGTGACCCTGTGACTGTTAATGTGTATCTGTGACTCTGTGCCTCTGATTTTGTGACACTGTGACTGTACTCAGACTCCTTGACTGTGACTCTGTGACTGTGAACCTGTGACATATTGACTGTGACTCTGTGACTGTGACTCTGACTCTTTGACTCTGTGAGTATTAATGTGACTCTCTATCTCTGTGATTCTGCAATTGTGTGACTCTGTGACTCTGACTCTGTGTCTCTATGAATCTATTACTGAGACTCTGTGACTGTGATTCTTACTCTGTGACGCTGTGACTGTGACTGAGACCCTTTGACTGTCACACTGAGACTCTTTGACACAGTGAGCCTGTGACTCTGTGACACTGTGACACTGTGAATATGACTCTGTTACTCTGACTCTGTGACTCTGATTATGTGACCGTGAATCTGTGGCTCTGTTACTCTGTGACTCTGTGACTGTTAATGTGACTCTGTGACTCTGACTCTGTGACCCTGTGACTTTGTGACACTGTGACTGTGACTGAGACTTGACTGTTACACTGTCTCTCTGACTCTGTGACTCTGTGACTTTGTGACACTGTCTCTGTGTCTTTCTGAGTCTGTGACTGTGACTCTGTGACTGTTATTGTGACTCTGTGACTACGTAGCTATGACTGAGACTCTATGATTGTGACTCTGTGATTCTGTGACTGTGACTCTGTGACTCTGACTCTGTGACTCTGTGACTGCTAATACGACTCTGTGACTCTGATTCTGTGACTCTGTGACTTTGTCACGCTGTTACTGTGACTGAGACTCTTTGACTGTCACACTGAGACTCTGTGACACTGTGAGTCTGTGAATCTGTGACTGTGACTCTGTGACTTTGTGACACTGTGACTTTGTGACACTGTGACTGTGACTGAGACTCTTTGACTGTGGCACTGTGTCTTTATGACTCAGTGAGTCATTGACTATGACATTGTGCCTCTGTGACTCTGTGACACAGTGACTGTGTCTGTGTGACTATGTGACTTTGTGACTGTGACTCTCTGACTGTGACTATGTGATCTGTACGTTTTTAGGCTTACATTTTATAAGCCTACATTTTTAGGCCTACTTTTTCAGGCCTACTTTTTTAGAAGGTGAGGTTCAAACAGCAGTGACTCTTCAGATGATTCAACTGGGTTTGTTCTTGGGGCTGGTTGTTCTGAGACCCAAGTTCTAGATCCCATTTCCTGAACACGGAGAGATTCCTTGGTTTATGTTTTTGCTTTTATAGTAAAGACATTGTAGCATAAACTTGGAATTTGTTCTTATCTGGGTAGAGTCTCATTCTCAGTGTTTGACTGTGTCTATCATTTGGGTGAGGGGGGGGATATAGCAGATATTCGTAGGCCTCAAATCTGAGGTTTTTTGCACACTAAAGATTAAGACCAAATAAATATGAAAGAACGAAGTGGCAGTTCAATGAGTATGTGGAATCTCAACAAGTTTTCAAGTGTCGTAAGTATTTCCTAAAATATCGCAGTGCTTTCAAGATTACTTTAAAGCACTTAATGCAGTTTCTGGTAATTAAGACCTTTTATTTGGTTTCTTTTTGATCTGTTGCCGGGCTCCAAAATAACACAAAACCCTTGTAACTGCTTTCAAATGACATTTCTACTGCTATTTTCAGTCAATACGGCATATATTTTATGACATATTATGTATTTTGGTGATTTCGTGGCTAAACATGGCAAAGACTTGATCACAGTGCTTGGGCTTCCACAAAGAAACATTCTTCTAAAGAGATTTTAGTTGTGTTTTCCTCAGATGACTAATTAGAGTGATTAGTCACCAAATACAAATGTAATTTTGGTGTGGTTTATTTTTCAGTTGCACTGAAGGCACCTGGAGAGAAGAGTTTATGCATAAGAATAAATTTCCACATTCCTTAGGCAATCAGAACATAAAGTTTGATGTTCAAGCTTTAGAATCAGGTTTCACTGCTTGTTGTTGGTTCCGGATGCTTTATTTAAGTTCTGATCACCTTTATTTCTCCTTCTAGAAGTCAAAAGGAGCCAGTGAGTGGAACATCAAAAGCAGTATGTAAAAACATAATCTCACCCTTTTTCCTACACACCGTGCTGAATTTTAACCAGCGCAGCCTCGTATGAATTTTCCAAGCATTAACATAATGTATTTTGCAGTAAATGTTTAAAATATTGGACTCAACAAGGTAAAAAGTGAGTCACGCCATTGTTGTGGGGACAGCTCTGTGCAGCTCCGTGCTTCCTTGTTGTGCCCTTAAGTACTTGGGGATTTGTTCCTAAAACTGTGTAATTGCAGTGATTTTGTTGGGGCCCCTCTGAGTGAAAAAATGTCTTTAATAGATTGCTGTGAATTTAAATATCATTGCTACACAACTATGAATTTACCTTTGGGAAAGGGGTGGTGTTTTTCTTCAGGTTTGCAAACACTGTTATTCTGCTACTAAAATATTGTATAGATGAGAAACACAAGGAAACACTTGACTGGTTTGGATCTGGATCTGGATTTGCCGCTTTTGTCAAATACTATGTGTCGCTCACTTGGTTTTTATATTTTGTCTTTATTTTAACGTAAATTGCATGTATTGTATTGCAACTAAAACAGATGAGTTTTTATTTCTTGAAAACAGTTATTTTTCTCTCTCTCTTTTTTTTTTTTTTTTACTAGCATGTGTATCAACACAAAATCAGTCTTCATAAATACAGTTTATTTGGCTTTTTTCCATGTTTCTGTATGTATTTCAAACCAGAAGTTAGTCCGATAAGAATAAATCACTGGAAAGTTCATCCATAATTGTGGAACAGTAAGACAACAACATTTGAATTTGTTACAGATTTGTTGTGCTGCTGTCCCGCTGTCCCACTGTTACTACGCTCTGTCTTGAATGTGCAGTTGAACATGTGTCTAATTTTTTGTGAACAGATCAATGTCTCTCCTGCATCTCTTTCTCTGGCACACCTTATTAAGGTATTACTATAGAATATAAGGTATAAATTCTTGTCAAATACTTTAATACTTTCTGGAAGAGAAAAGGAAAAAAAAACAATCAAACCAAATCTGAGAGGAAAAAACTGGGGAGAGTGACAGCTTTGAAATAATGTAATTATTTTTCTGTGTTGTGCTTTCTTAAGGTCCAAGTCTCCCTGTAGTGCTTTGTCTTACCCTAGAAGTTCGTATACCCACTGCAAGTCACGATCAGGTTCTTCCTGTGCTCGCTCCAGCTCTTGATCACGGAGTCGTTCCCGTTCCCATTCTTACTCGCCATTGCTGCCATCTCCAAGAAGACGCAAATCTAGCTATCGTTCTAGGTCAAGGTTGCGTGGTGATCACCACTCATGGTCAAGGTGTTCTTAAAGGACATGAAGCGAGATGAGGCCAGCCCCATCGCTGAGGAACTGGTAAAAGATCTCCGGCCCCTATTTGACTCTGTCAGACCCTGTCAGGCTCTTTCAGGCTTTTTCATGCTCTGTCAGGTCTGGTTGGGCTCTGTTGGTCTCTGTTGGACTCTGTCAGGCTTTGAAAGGACCTGTCAGGCTCTGTCGGGCCCTGCTGGGCTCTGTCAAGCCTTGTCAGGCTCTCTCGGTCTTTGTTGGGCTCTATCAGGCTCTGTCGAGCACTGTCTGGCTCTTTCAGGCCCTGTTGGGCTTAGTCAGGATCTGTCAAGCCTTGTCAGGCTCTGTCGGGCTCTGTCAAGCTATGTCGGGCTCTGTCAAGCTATGTCGGGCTCTGTCGGGCTCTGTCAGGCTGTGTCAGGCTCTGTCGGCTTTGTTGGGCCCTGTCCAGGTTTGAGGCTTTGTACAGGCCCCGCCAGGCTTTGTCAGGTGTTGTCAGGCTCTCTCAGGCTCTATCAGGCTCTGTCGAGCCCTGTCAGGCTCTGTTGAATCCTCTTGGGCTTTTTTGGGCCCTGTCAGGCGCTATGGGGTTTTGTCGGGCTCTGTCCAGCCCTGTCAGACTTTGTCTGGCTTAGTCAGGCTCTGTTGGGCTTTGTTGGTCTTTGTTGGGCTCTGTTGGGTTTTCTAAAGCTCTGTCGGGTTTTTTTACAAGCTCTGTTGGGCTTTGTTAGGTTTTGTTGGGCTTTGTCAGTCGCTGTTGGGCTTTATTGGGCTCTGTCAGTCATTGTTGGGATTTGTTGGGCTCTGCTGGGCTTTGTCAGTCTCTGTCGGTCTTTATTGGGCTTTGTCAGGCTCTGTCTGGCTCTATCAGACTTTTTCTAGCTCTGTCAGGCCCTGTTGGTCTCTTTCAGGTTTTATTGGGCTTTCTTCAGCTCTGTTCGGCTTTACCAGGCCCTGTCGGGCTCTGTCAGGCTCTGTTGGGCTTTGTCAGATTTTTCTGGGCTCTGTTGGGCTCTACAGGTCTTTGTCGGGCTTTATTGGGCTTTGTCAGTCTTTGTCAGGCCCTGTCAATCTCTTTCGGCAAAGCTAAACACAGCCCAACAAACCTTGAAAGAGACTGACAGAGCCCGACACAGCCCGACAAAACCCAACAGAGCCCAATAAAGCCTGACAAAGACCTATAGAGTCTTACAGAGCCCAAAAAAGTCTGACAGAGCTTGACAGGTCTTGACCAAGCCCCTTAAAGCCCGACAGAGCCCCCAAAAGCCAAACAGAGCCCGACAAAGCCTAGCAGAGACCAACAGAGACCAACAAAGCCCAGTAGAGACCAACAAAGCTCAAACAAGACCAACAGAGCCTGACAGAGGCTGACAGAAGCCGACAGAGCCCAACAGAGCCCAACAAAGCCCAACAAAGCCCCAAAGAGACCATCAGAGCCTGACAGCCAGGCAAAGTCTGACAGGACCGGACAGAGCCCGACAAAGCCCAGTAAAGACCGAGAGAGCCTGACAAAGCACAACAGGGCCTGACAAAGCTTCAGAAAGCCCCACAAAGCCCCATGGAGCCTGACAGAGCTTGAAAAATCCTGACAGAGCCTGACAGGGCCCAACAGTGCCTGATAGAGCTCAAGAGAGCTCAACAAGGCCTGACAAAGCCTGACAGACCCCAACGGGGCCTAACAAAGCCCGACAAAGCCTGACAGGGCCAAACAGGGCCTGACAGAGCCCAACAAATCCTGAAAGCACCCGACAAAGCCTGAAAGCACCTGGAAGACCCCAACAGAGTCCAAGAGGACATGGGAAAAAGCCCGACAGAGCTTGACAGAGTCTGACAGGGCCCAATAGAACCCAACAGAGCCTGACAGAGTTTCACAGAGCCTGACAGGGCACAAAGAACCTGATCGTGACTTGCAGTGGGTATATGAACTTCTAGGGTAAGACAAAGCACTACAGGGAGACCTGGACCTTGAAAAAACACAACACAGAAAAAATAATTACATTATTTCAAAGCAGACACTCTCCCCAGATTTTTTTCCTCTCAGATTTGGTTTGGTTAGGGTTTTTTTTTCTCTTCCAGACAGCATGTCCCAAGGGCTATAGTGCAGTATCAAATAGCAAGAAAATATGATTTAGCCTGCAGACAGTCACTCCTGATTTTAAAATGCTAGTCTAGTCTATTTAACTTTACTACTTATTTGGCAATTTGTAGAGGATGCAAAGCACTTGTACTGCAATCATATATACTATTTAATCCTCTGTACTATTTAATCCTCCGTACTGTTTAATCAAAACTTCCAGCCAGATGTCCCTGCAAAATTTTGCACATACTTTGAGCTCTGACCAGGAACAGTGACCACATGTTGATCAAATCACCTCTAAAAGCTTCTAAACTCAGTTTCTAGAAACATGACAGATCCTGGCACCATGACTAATAGAGAGTTCTGCAGACTCCTGCCCAAGGGATTTGGGGGGTAGAAAACATCAGCTGCCCTGATTCTTTTATTTTTTTTTTTTTTTTCACAAGCTTTCCCTTTATTATTTTTTGAAGAGTCATTTCACATTATTCCACATATGTTCATTAGCATCATTCCTCCTCTAAATGTCCTTCACCAATTGAAAATTTCTTTACAAACAAGTCTGATGTTTTAATTCCTAAGTTAACCATGTCAGCAAAAGACTAGTGGAAGTCACCAGTCTGCAGTCCATGTTAAAATCTCGCTGGGTATCCATGTGAGAGAAATTAAAAATGAAATGAGGACAGTTTCTCTGACCATATTTGAGCTGTAAATCACACAGGAAACTCCTGTCACTGCAAACCCTGAAGTCATCCAATCCACCCAATGACAGAGATGTGCAATGGAACTCCTCTGGCTTCTTCTAGACAATCTTCTTCTCCATTACAGATATATAAAGCAGTTACTTGGAAAATGAATACGTACGCTCCTTTGGACTCCTTTCCTATTCCATCAATTCCTGGGAACAGGCTAAAAAGATTTGTGCTGTTACGAACAGAAATCCAGACATCTCTCACCGTAAGACCCACACTTGCAATGACATTTCACTGATTACTTTAACTAGCAAAAGCTTTTAATCCTCTCCTTTTGCCAAACATACGGGCTGCAAGGCAAGGCAAGGAAAGGCTAGGCTGCAGGACGTTTATTTCCTTTATATTTTCTACCACATCCACCTTCAGAGGAGGAGGAAAGCCATCAGACCTTATGGATTAGGCCCAAACAAAACCCCCAGGTACTTGAGACAGACTAAGCCTAAAATGCAAAGATCTCTCCATAAAGATGTTTTTTCTACTGTACTTCCACAATCTGCTGGCAGTACAAAAAAATCAGCTGCAGATCTCCTTAGGCTGAGTCATGGTGGTTTGGTGCAGGGATCATGCATATCATGGGAATATTTCACCATTTCTGCTCTGGTTTTCAGTGTATTACACCAAAACACCCACCTGATGACATCATTTCAACAGCAAAGGCAGCAATTTGCAGAATTCAGCTTCTTTGGGGAACTGAGAAATTGCTGAGCTGACACCAAGTCCTGCAGTGTCCCTGTCACCTGCAGAGTCACCGCATCCTCGCCACGGTAGCGGGCATTGTGACCAAGGTTCTATGTCAGCTGGGTGTGGCAGCCGAGCACCCCCCAGGGGAGGGGGAGCCTGTCAGCCCCGGGCCTGTCACTGCCTGCTGTCCCTGCTGTCACCAGCCAGGCCTCTGAAAACTGGCCAAACCATGCCCAGAGTTGGGGAAAAAGTGGCCCAAAGTCTCCAAGAGACAAGTTGGGAAGAAAGATATGGGACAGAGGGAGAAAGCGAAGGGAGCAGGAGAAAGGGAAGGAAGAATAAAAAGTAGTGTTGGGCTGCAGGACTGAAATGGAGGATTTGAAAGAAAAGAGGCAGGAAGCAGGGGAGTGAGAGAAAAGGAAAGAAGAGAGGTGTCCTGGTTTTGTTAAAAACAAGTTTCTCTTTCAGTGAATTTTGCCTGTCAGCTAAAGCCTTCTTATTAACTGCATTTTCCTGGAGAACCAGACACATGTTTTGGTAAACCTAGCAATGGAATGCAAACTTATTGATAAGCATGGATGGACATCTCGTGAGAGGGGCGACGAGAAACAAGTGACCAAGAAACTGACCAACTGTGTATAACATTCCATTCACGTGAATAGTTCAAATAAAAGTGGGAGATCACGAGGATCTCGTCCCTTTTTGCCCTTTTGCCTTTGCTTTTTCCCTTCTGCTTATGGCCGACATTAGGAGAGGACCTTGCTAATTGTCCCTGCGAACTGAGGCCTAGTGAGAGACTGAATCCAGCTCCCGTTGGCTGCAGAGTCTAATCCAGGACTTTGGGGGGCCGGCTCTGCAGTTGCTGATACTTTCAAGATTGGTTTTGTATATTTTGTATTATTTTCTCTATTCTTATTAGTAGCATTAGTAAAACATGGTTAATTTTTCCAACTCTCTTCCCTCTGTCCTTCTTTCCCTCCTGATCGCCTGTCCTGAGTGGGAAGGGGGGAGAGAGAGGGGCAAAAAGAGGGAAGTGGGGGGGAGAGGAGGTTAACAATACATCTGCCAGGGTTTTATTGTCACCACGCAATCTTAACCCTCGACACCAAGCAGTGGCAGAAATATAATAAATCACAGGTCCTAAATATTACGGAACGGCCTTGGGAATTCACCGATACTCCATCTGGTATGAAAACATAGCTTTTTGAGATATTTATCTTTATATCCAGCAGGATGGGGGAGAGAAACACAAGACTTAAAGTGATAAAACTCACTGGCTGACTGTTTAATCAGGAAAGTAAAAGCCACGTACACAAGCAAACTGACACTGGCACCACTGGCACTGCCACTGGCACTGCAACCGGCACCTCTGTCCCTGTGGTGCCTCCTCCTGCCGCACCCCTGGGGCTCCGGCCAGCCCAGGGGCTCCTCCTGCATCTCCTGCACCGCGACAGTGACCAGGGACCGGCCAGCACATGGTGGTGGTGACCTGGGGCCGGTGCTGCAGTGGGATGGCCGGTAGCCATGGAGCCCGGGTAGCACTGTGGGGGTCACGGAGGCACCACAAAAGGCAGTTTTAGGCAGACAACAAGTTCCAAAACAGACTTTATTCTAGGTTGAAAAGCATAGCAAATAAACTAGAAACAGGGTTTATACAATTATTTAGCACTCCAACAACATAAAATTCAGCTTTGGATATCAGTTGAGGAGATTATTTGGGTACGACAACATAAGAACAACAAGGATCAACAATGTGCCTGCATTCACTCACAAGAAATAAAACTAGAGGCCTCTCACTCGTGGGTGCCCCGAAGAAACAATCACTCACCTGGGCTGGGCGAGGGCTCTCACTTGCCTGGGGTCGGCAAGGACTCATTCCAGGATATATCCAGTAGAGAAAAATAACCACCCAGCACAGGAGAAGGTGAGGCGCTCTCAGTCCCAGGCAGTCTCCTTAGACAGCGTCCCAGTCTAAGGGGAGGGCTCCAGTTCACAGACCCACTGCTCTGAGAAGACCACTCCAAGGGGCTCTTCGGTGCGGGCCCCACTTTATAGTCTGGTCAGATGTGGCTGTGGGCATTTCAACATGGTCCAGAAGCTTCTCAGCTTCTCTGGGCACCTTCTTTGCTGAGAACCCTGTCACCGACAAAGGGTCCCACCCCTCCTGTCCCCCCAGCTGGTGGAGGTGAAGTCACCCTGCCCGGGGTAGGGGAGGACGTGACTGTGAGCGCCTTGGTACCACCCTTGGTGTATACGTGGGGACAGGCACAGTGGGACACAAAAGGTTCTAAGGAGCCATCAGCTGCCCCGTTGAAGGCTCCGGATCATGGGGGGATGTGCAACTGCCACAGTGGGACATTGTGACGTCACTGGTGATGTCACGAAGGGCCCCTGCCCAGGCACCCCTATAAAAGCGGGGCCGGGTTGCAGAGCTGCATCCTCTGGCAGGACAGGGCGGCGGCCACCCCACCATGGCCCAGTACCGGCAAAGCAGGAGCCGCAGCCACCGCCGTGGCCAGCGCCGCTACCGGAGCCGCTCTCGCCACCGCTATGGGCAGAGCCGACGCCGGTGGTACAGGAGGAGCCGCCGCCGGCGGGGGACACGGCGCCAGGGCCGCTGAGCCAACCTCAGCACTGGCGTCTGCGGAACCGGCAGAGCCTTGGCCACCACCATCGCCACACCAGTGCACCACCACGGCTCCACCAATAAAACTGGCATGATGGCACAAGGCGTACGTGTGTTTCTGGTGTCCCTGTGGGCCAGTTGTGTGTCCCATGGGTACGTGTCTATGCTGGGGGCATGTATCCTATGGCTGGCATGTCCAGGACAAGCACATGTCTCCAGGGATGGAGCTGCTCCAACCTCCCTGCTCCTGTGCTGGGTCTGACTCGTTCACATGACCCAGCCCACCTCCATGTCCCAGCCAGTCTCTGTGACCCAGGCCATCTATGTCCCAGCTTATCTCTGTGTCCTAGCCCACCTCGGTGTCCCAGTCCATCTCCATGTCTCAGCCAGTCTCTGCGTCCCCAGCCTATCTCCATTTCAATGCCCACCTGCCAGCGATGCCCTGACCACTCAGGACAAGGATCCTGGACCTTCCTGTGGTCCCAGGGGGGGCGCCCACCGCAGTGCCCCAGGAGGGTGGGGCTGCAGCTTTTGTTGACTTTTGTTCACTTTTAAGAGAGACCTTTGGAGGAGTCAGGTGGGAATCAGGAGCTCCCTGCTGCAGGTTCCCTGTACACTGCCTTTTAGGCAGTTTCATTTACAGACAAACTATTAAACTCCACTACTTCATCAGATGAAGTGGAAAGATCAAATGCAGATCTTCGGAATATCACTTTGTGGAGCAACAGTGTCTAAATCCATGGCATCTATTCAAGACAAACATATACTCATAGGTGCCCCAACAATATCACTTCTGTTACACAGCTTTAGGAACAAATACCCAAATATTTAATGGCAAGAAAAGGAATCTTTTAGCTGCACAGAAGTGGCCTCCAAACATATGGGATGTATTGGTTTGGGTATTTCTTTGAACCCCCAAGTCAGAAGTAAGAAACAGCACCAAGTTTAACAATAACGGTTTCTCAGTGGTTTTTGATAACTTTTTCAAAAACCATTAGGCAAAAAAAAAGCATTGAAAAACAAGAGCTGAGTGACACAATGTGAAAATGGCAAAAACTACACTCCAAACAATTTTTATTGCAAGAAACAGAAATCACACAGCAAGCTATACAAACATACATGTTACCGGCTCTAGACAGACAGATGCAGCCCATGGCAGCACGTTCAGCTGTGCAAACCTTGAACCCGCATGATCTAAAAACTATCTGACATTATCTGTACAACACAAAGTCATACCGGAAGTATTCTGGCACATTCAATATGAAATACAATGTGTTGCTGGGCACAAGCACCAATATTCACATCAGAACTGTGCAAACCATGGCATTACTCACTTTGGATTTACAACACAGCCTATGTTTTACTGGAAAATACATTATGTTAATGTTTGGAAAATTAATACACAGCTACATTGTTTAGAATTCAGTGTAGTGTTGTCACGGAGGCACCCGAGGTTAGTTTAAGGGACAAGAGGGTCCAAAACAACTTTCATTAACTGGTGAGAAACAGGGTTTTAGCACTGCAAAAGTGACTTGAATACAGGTTCCGATAGCAGTTGAGGAAAATTATTAAGGGGCAGCAACTAATACAGCAGGCGGTCCACAGAGTGCATGCGCATGGCTTCACCAAAAACAATGCTGGAGCTGCCCCGAGTCCGGGAAGAGCACACACTTGCCTGAACACAGTGTGGGAATATTTTAAAGGGATACACGTACTCGTAGTCAGTATGGAAAGTGTACACTCGTGATTCTGCAAGGGTCAATTTATAACACACTTGCAATCCTGCGAGGAGAAATACACGTGCAAATGTGCACGGAATATTACACGTGCTTATGTGGAAGCATGGGAGGAAAATACACTCGTGATTCTGCGAGGGTTAATTTATACACGTGCTTGTATTGAGCACGGAAAGTACGCGTGCAAATGTGCATGGAAAGCTACACGTGCTTATGTGGAAGCATGGGAGAGAAAATACACCCATGATTATGCGAGGATTAATTTTACACTTGCTCATATTGAGCACGGAAAGTACGCATGTATATGTGCACGGAAAGTATAAATATACTCGCAATCCTGCGAGGAGAAATTTTACTCACACCTGTGGCGGCAAGGCAAGCGGAGTCTCCATCCTGGGTGGGGGGGGCGGGCAGTTGGGCTCTCGGTGGCAGCATCTCGCTCGTGCTCCAAGAGAACCGTGACAATGGGCAGAGTTTCGACGAGATCAGATCTGACTGTAGGCATTCCAGAAGCTTCTCTGCACACCCACACTGGCTGTGGGGTGCCCCTGAAGCTTCCAAACATCCCCCACACTGGCCGCGGGTGCCCAGCAGCTCCCTGGTGCCTCGGTGCTCCCTTCTCCTAACGGCCCTGGCCAGGGGCTCTGGGGCCAAACAAAAGAAGCCACAGTACTTGAGTTCCTAGGAAAAAACAGTGACAGTCTAGACACTTCAACGTGCACATTAGTGCTCTGACAAAGAAATAACCAAGAAATGTTTAGAACAGTGTTTAGTTGTGGAAGCTCAAGTGCCGTGTTCAGATATCTACCATGTTTAGCCATGAAAGTGCTGAGATACAAAATATGTTACAAATACTGTAGTGACTAAAAATAGGTGTAGAAATGTCACTTGAAAGGAGTTCTTAGGGTTTGTGGCCCACAGAACTTGTGATACCTGGATGGTATTGGACTAGATGAGCTTTGAAGGTCCCTCCCAACTCAAACTATTCTGTGATTTGATAATTCTATGACAGGGAAGCTCTGTGTGTGTGTGTCCGTGTCCATGTTGCCACTGCTGTGCCAGCACCTGTGCACTTGCGTCTTCTCTGGCTACGCCATGGCCATGAGCAGAGTGTCTGAGGGAGCCTGGACACCCGGGGTGTCACTGTAAAGGACACCTGCTTCCCACCTGCTGCATGCCCCCAGATATGGGCAGATTAGGGGAAAGTGGAGTGTTCCCCCATGAGGCTGCAGGAGGGGAAGGGCAGATGGTGCCAGCCCTTGGGGTACATTGTGTTTTGGAGGCACCACAGGAAACAGATTCTTTGTGGGGCTCTGGTGAGAACCATCCCCCAAGGAACACAGTTTGATGTTGGGGCAGGAGAGGAGCACGGACAGACAGCATGGACCCCGGGGTCCTCTGCCCGGCTCGGGGAGGGGTGGTTGTTCCCTGGACAATGGGCTCAGCACTTCTGGGCTCACAGGACATGTCAGAGCCCCATGCTGGGGCCTAGTGCCTTCCTGGACCCCAACACACACCCTTCTCTGGAGTACATGTCGTCACAGACTAGGAAGGCATGTTGGGGCCTCAGACACTGCAGAGAATCCCCCAGGGATGTGTGGCCCAGCTCCATCACCGTGGTAGTGGGAGAACCTGGTTCTCTGGTAGGAGCCTCTGTGGGTCTTCTCCGATGAGAACCTCCGTCCTTGTCTCTGGGCTGCACTTGTCCGTCTTCTCCAAAGCCCTCACACTGCTGATGGCTGAATTCAACCTCTCACCAGAAATCTATGACAGTCTGCAAAGCTCCACACGGAGCTTTCTGTGCTGAAGAATCTCGTTACCTTGTCCACTCAAGGATGCTGCTAGACGCTGCAGAGCCTCTTATCTTTGCGGTGTTTGCTCTCTTCAGTAAGGCCCTGTTTCTAATACAACAGGCAAAGCTCTAAGCTAGGCACTTGCTACGTGTTTAACCCTTTAGGTGTTATTTCCCTCTATCAACACAGCCAGTGATCGTGACACGTCCAGCGATTGGGACATGGTGTCCTCATTCCTTCGTCGCCTCACTCGCTGGCTGCAGTAGCACTAAGGGCCTGTGGATTCCACACCTGGAGTGTTCTGTCCTGTCACAGAGGAAAAGTCTTGGCTGCTGAGAACACGTTCCATTTTAAAGTTGGCTGAAGAGAAGTTTCCGCTTCCTGGAATCTCAAAACAGCAGCAGCTCTAACGAACGTGACAGACCATGGGCCACGTGAGTTTCTCAATATCTGTTCTGATCGGTTTTATCTGGTCATTATTAATGCCAGAAAGAGGTGGAAAGATAAAGATGATGGGTTGTGCTGGACAGAATTACATCATTTTTGCCAAATAAAGAACTATAGCGTAGTATATGCTGAGAGAGGAGCTATTGGTAACAACACTGCAGAAATGGTCTGGGGATTGTGGGTGACTGTGGGCTAAACATGAGTAAATATCAGCGTGTTTTGTTCTTTCTGAAATTAAAAAAAAAACAGGGTGAATCACTCCAGACTGTGCCACAATTGTGTCAGTACAAGATCTGCAAGATATTCAATGTGTGATACTCAGTGCTGGTGATATTGCGGTGGAAGTGTCTGCCCAGCTGGTGGCACCAAAGTGTCAGGCAGGAGGATTAGAGCCCAGCAAGAGGTGACCAAGAGAGCAGCGTCACACAGGAACCATCTGCTTACAGAACACCAAAGCCAGCCTTGGGGTTTGATCTCTGTTTGCTACAGGGCTTTTTCCTAAGAGTTCAAAAGCTCCAAAACTATTAGGGCAAGAATTCGAAGGAGTTCCCACATCAGAAAAACAAAACCACACCACTGAATTCATCTCTCTGCTGCAGCTTTAGTTTTTGTTCCAATGCAAAGAGGTTTTTGTGCAAAAATTTGCCTGATTTGAGTACCCTTTCCTTAAATTCAAGGATTATTTCTCTCATCCTCAAAACTTTTTAGAATACATGTACATCATGGTTTCAAATAAGTAGTGGTTGGATTATTTTACGAACAATGTATGCATTGCTTAATAGATCACACTCCCTCGTTTACTTACCTGGTAGATTTTCGCATATCTTGTTAGTTTTTCTACAAGACATTCAGTATTAAATCCCATTCCTCCAGAAATCCGCGCTGTGTCTGCAGCGACTTGGTTTGCAATGTTGCCAGCGAAGGCCATCGCAATGGAAGCTCAGCAGGAGCTCCTGTGTCAGAGCTTCAGCTGGGAGGGAGTGTGGGGGCTGTAGAACTCCACTGTGAGAGAAGAGCTTCTTCTGGTTCATGGATGCTGAGGACCTGGGATGTGTCTAGTTTGGAGAGATGGAGGCTGAGAGGCGACCTCGTTGCTCTCTACAGCTTCCGCGGAGGGAAAATGGAGAGGGAGCTGCTGATCCCTTCTTCCCGGCAGCCAATAGCAGAAGGCTCAAAGCGGCATCCATCCCTCAGGGGAGCTTTGGACTTGACAAGAGGAAAGTTTTCTTTCCCAAGAGGGTGGTCAAACAGGGTGGAACAGGGCTCCCGGAGCCCAGGTGGGCAATGCCCCATGCCTGTCAGTGTTGAAGAGGCATTTGGATGATGCCCTTAATACCATGTTTCAACTTTTGGCCAGCCCCGAAGTGGTCAGGCCTTTGGACTAGATGATGACTGTAGGTCCCTTCCAGCTGAAGTCTTCTCTCCTCTCCTTCTGTTCCTACCTCCTCCTTTCCCTAGCAGTAGCAGACGCTGAGGAAATTTCGGATCTCGTTGCTTCCCATCCCTGCACTAACAGAAGGCACTGAATAACCTGAAGCGTGCCCCATCTTCGGCACTTGCTCCGTCACCTTGTGGCAAGGAGGCACGTAGCTTCTGATGCGGGTGAGAGCCCTAGGCCCCCTTGCAACATCTGGGCATCCCACTTCTTAGAGCTACTGCCCCTGGCTCTGCAGGGCATGATGATGGTGAGCTCTGCAGTGCTCCTCAAGAAGGACTTCCCTTGGTCCTGCCACTGCTACCCAGTGGAAAAGGATTTCCAGGCATCAGATGAGTTTGGGAAGTGGCCCTGCCAGGAGATTGTCTTGCAGTGGAGAACCTCCCGTAGCTTCATCCAAGGTCTTCCTCCCTCAGCCGCTGCCCTGGGATTCCGCCAGCCAGCTCCCCAAGTGCTTCGTCTGGGATGTGTTTGGGCTGCCCCCGGGCCAGCTCTGGCAGTGGACACGGGGGGCTGCTCCTTTTTATCCTGCCCGGGGCATTGTGACCTCAGCGTTGCCGGGTGCTGGCATTGTGACATGGGGGTGACAGAGCCCCCGTGTGCAGCCCCGCCCGCCGCCCCTGCGCCCAGCGCCCTTTGGAAGAAGCCTTTGGGGTGATGGGGGGCCCCGGATCAGTCCCCGTGCCTACGAGATAGGGGACTAATCAACCTAATCGTGTCCCTTTTTGGCAAAAATACAGTGCGGATTTGTTGCCGGCCCAGCCTTCCTTCCAGTAGCGATACTGCCCGTGACCACCTCCCGTTCGATTCCACGAAGGTGCCTTGTGTCTGGCACCTGGGGCAATGTCTCGCTCTGTTTTGACTTTCTCTTCCTTAGACAGCTCCCGCCTCAGTGGGTGTTTTGGCACCGATGGGCTTGGGGACCCAGCAGGTTTTCTCTCCTTGGCTGTTTAACACTGGGACCTTCCTACCCGTGCCCTCTGACCGTGGCTTTCACAGCGAAGTGTTGGCTCTGGGCCAGTTTGCAAATCAGCCCTTCTCGTGCAGCTCTGGACAGTATGTGATGGGGAGAAGGTAATAGTGCAATCTTTTTCACGCATGCCGTCCAGTGACGCATTTTGTTTACAACCATGATAGGGCTTGTAAACCACCATTGCGCTCTCTCTAGATCGTGCTTTGGAAGGCTTGCTTTTGCTGGAAGTAGCCGCTAATGACTGGATAGTTAAGAAACCGTCTGCCCTGGACAGACACAGAGAGTTTTCTAATGGACACAATGTTGCTATCTTGCTGCTTTTCCTGCGAATTGCAGGTGGCATCTTGAATAAAAAGGTGAAGCTTGATTGCGTTGGGTTTAGTGTGACTTGTGCAGGAGCGAGGCTGATGAGAAGAGGCCCGTGTGTGCGTGCGATCCCACCCGTCTCTGTGCCGGCAGGTTGGGCAGTCCCCCTCATGGCCACCTTTTCACTCTGTGCCTTGTCCACTGTTAGTGCACGAGAGGAGGCAAGAGCCAAGAGGTGCCAAAGCTGGGGAAGTTTTCTGAGGTGAGGTGGCTGCGTGTAGGAGAGAGCCCTGGCAGAGCTCCCATCTGGGCTGGACCTTGGAGAACCCGGAATCCCCGGCAGCTCAGCCGCATCTCGCGGCGCTCAGGGACCCGGCTGCTGCGGGCACGTCTGCTGCCTCCTGGAACATCTCCTTTTCCTCAGTGCAAAGAGGAGAAAGCAACCGTTCCTCCAGGGAGCCTGCACTTGGTATGGTGAGCAAGCACAGCAGGGCCGTGGATGTAGCCACAAGTGCTGTTGACAATCCCTAAGCGAGCACCTATTTTGAAGGCACGGAAGGAAGCGTTTGGAAGTCTACTTCTGCCAGGGTCCTGGGGGTGCTCCTAGGCCTCAGCGGCTGGGACCGGCCTCCCCTGGGACCCCCACCCACAGCCACCGTCTCCTGCCAAGGGCCCAGCTCAACATGGGGCCTTGGGTCCCTGCCTGAGCCATGGTGTAGGTGTGTGTGCCCGTCTGCGCCCTGCAGAGAGCTGCTCTCCTGGATGGAGCCCTCAGGGCTCGGTCAGGGCTTGCCCTGCAGAAGTCCAGGCTCCCAAGAGAGCAGAACTTTTCTGTTCTGTTTGCTCACCATGAATCGAGCAACGATGAGACTACTGTTTCCCAGAAATGCCAGGGGGGTTTTGGCTCCAAGAAGACTTTCAAGGACGCAAAACACAAAGAAAAAAAGTGGGACCAGGGTTTTGTTTCTTTAATGTAGTTTTATTTTGTTGTTCATTTTTGTTTGATGGTAGGTAGGCTGACAGTTGCAGGTTGGCTGCTTGGTTTAGGTGGGGTTGTTTAGGCTGGTCGGTTGAGGTTTGGTTGAGGGTGGTTTTGGTTGGTTTTAGATTGTATTTGGTTGGTTTGGATGTGAGAGCAATTTGTCTGCGACCCGTGTCACCCCATTGATCGGCCAGGGTTGATTGGGCTGATCTGGCCGGCTAGGCAGGTGTCCCCTTCCTCCCTCCCTGCTCCCTGCGTGTCCTTCCCGAAGCTAGGTGGTCAGTCCAAGAGGATGAGCTTCCCAGTTGGAGGAGTACCATTCATGGGTCAAGAGTATAGAGCAGCTGCACTCCCCTTCTAGAAGCTCCAAAGAAGCTCAAGGTGCATTTGTAGGAGAACCTGGCTGGGGTAGCGGAGCTTCCAAGACTGCAGACACATCCAAGTGAGGCACTGCATGAGGTCAGGCGGGGTTTGGGTTGGTTGGGTGTTTTTGGTCATGTAGGCTTTTTGGGGTGTTTTAGCTTGTTTGTTGAAGTGTTGGCTGGTTGAGACTGGTTTTTAGCTTAGTTGTTTTAGGTTGGGTTTTGTGGTTCTATTTCGGCTTAGGTGATTTGCTTTAGGTCATTTTGTTCAGGTTGCTTATGTTGTTTGGTTTCCTATTTTGGGGGTTGGTTTAAGTTGTTTAGTCTAGGTGGTTATTTTAGCTTGGTTGTTTCAGGCGGTTTTAGGCTTTATGAGGTGGTTTTGAAGTTGTTTGAGATTGTTGCTTTAGGTTGATTAAGGTGGGTCTGTTTAGATGTCTTCAGCTTGTTTAGATCAGGGTTGCCGAAGGGTGTTTGAGGAACGCTGATTTATGTAGTTTGAGGTTGTTTTCGGTAGGATTTTTTAGGTCATTTGTTTTAGGTAGGTTTGTTTGAGGGTGTTGAGGTTGCTTTATTTGGTTTGGTTCAGGTTGGTTGAGGTAATTTGTTGTAGATGGTTTCAGGTGCTTTTTAGGTTGTTGTTGGCTGATTGTTTGACGTTTTTGAAGGCAGATTGAGATTGGTTTAGGTTCTCGAAGGTTGGTTGTTTTCAGCTGTTTAAGGTTGGCTTAGGTTAGTTGTTCTATGCTGGTTTAGGTAGGCTGTCCTAGCTAAGGTTAGGGCCACCTCGTGGAGCAGCAGGCACCCAGCCCAAATGGCCCAAAGAAGCCGCGGCAAGTGGGCCATGCTCAGTGCTGCAGAGGAAGGCAAAAAACCCCCAGAGACACTTGGTGTCCCACGTGGGGGGAAAAAAAAGCCTTCCTCCCCCCAGCTGCAGGGCACGAGAGGCCATCTTCCTGGTGCTTGAGCAGCAGGTAGGAAGCGAGCCAAAAGGGCCCAGAGGAGCTCTGAAAAGTGGTCATGCTCAGTGCTGCAGAGGAAGGCAAAAAACCCCCGGGGACCAGTGCCAATCTGCCCCGGGAGAAAAAATTCCTTCCTGACCCCAGTGCTGGCGATCGGCTGTTCCCTGAGCATGTGAGCCAGACCGGGCTCCTTGTCCCACAAGCTGCTCACGCCTCCCAGGAGCTGCGCAAGCCCTATCCTCCCTTGAGCTGGAGCCATCTCGGGGACTTCCCAGAGTGCCCAAATGCCTCTGACCTGATGGACCCTGGGGGCGAGAATCCTTCCTGTGCCTGGTGGGACACCAGTGGGTGCTCCAAAGCACTGCAACCCCTTGCAAGCCCTCTGTATCCTATTTCTGATGGCTCCTGAGCCTGTCTGCGCATGGGATGAAGATGGTGAGCTCTGCAGTGCTCTTCAAGAAGGCATTCCCTTTGTCTTGTCCCACTGCTATGCACCTGAAGAGCCTTGCCAGCCAGCCAGCCAGCCCGCCAGCCATCACATAAGCTTGGAAGGTGGCCCTGGCAGTCCCTGTGCCATTCCTTCCCAATGCAGCAAGTGATACGTGATGCTACGCTGTCGTTGATAGTGAGGTTGTCTGCTTGGGAAGAAGTCTTGAATGGTTTTGTGCTGTTGACCCTATCTTTGCTTGCACTCGATGGCTCTTTTCCTCCTTTGGCTTTCATCCTTGATATCTTGCTTGAGGGTCATGCCAGCCCTCTCAGGCTTGGTCTTGCTCCTTGCAGCTGTTGTCTTCTTCTGTAGGCCCTCCGTGATCCTAACCAACTACGTAGTCTTGGTTTGCTTTCATCCCAGCTGGACTTGATCTTTCCTGAAGCCGAGGAATGAGAAATGTCCGTAGTCGTCCAGGCGAGTTCTCAGCGGGGCTTTGCACCAGGCTTGCCTTTCCTCTGGCAATGCCTTGTCTGACACACCAGAATGCATTTGCCTGTATCACATTTGTGGCTCGCAGTCGGGCTGTGACCTACTTGTGCCTGCAGGAGCATTTTCCTACTCTGCTGTGTGCAAGCAGTGCCGGAAACTCCTGGTGCTCCACGTGACGCTGTATTCCCTATTTCTAGGCTGTAGACCTTCAGGCGGGCTTTCTTGATGTAGGGGGTTTCTCCTGTGTCAGAGCTTCAGCTGGGAGGGAGTGTGGGGGCTGTAGAACTCCACTGTGAGAGAAGAGCTTCTTCTGGTTCATGGATGCTGAGGACCTGGGATGTGTCTAGTTTGGAGAGATGGAGGCTGAGAGGCGACCTCGTTGCTCTCTACAGCTTCCGCGGAGGGAAAATGGAGAGGGAGCTGCTGATCCCTTCTTCCCGGCAGCCAATAGCAGAAGGCTCAAAGCGGCATCCATCCCTCAGGGGAGCTTTGGACTTGACAAGAGGAAAGTTTTCTTTCCCAAGAGGGTGGTCAAACAGGGTGGAACAGGGCTCCCGGAGCCCAGGTGGGCGATGCCCCATGCCTGTCAGTGTTGAAGAGGCATTTGGACGATGCCCTTAATACCATGTTTCAACTTTTGGCCAGCCCCGAAGTGGTCAGGCCTTTGGACTAGATGATGACTGTAGGTCCCTTCCAGCTGAAGTCTTCTCTCCTCTCCTTTTGTTCCTACCTCCTCCTTTCCCTAACAGTAGCAGATGCTGAGGAAATTTCGGATCTCGTTGCTTCCCATCCCTGCACTAACAGAAGGCACTGAATAACCTGAAGCGTGCCCCGTCTTCGGCACTTGCTCCGTCACCTTGTGGCAAGGAGGCACGTAGCTTCTGATGCGGGTGAGAGCCCTAGGCCCCCTTGCAACATCTGGGCATCCCACTTCTTAGAGCTACTGCCCCTGGCTCTGCAGGGCATGATGATGGTGAGCTCTGCAGTGCTCCTCAAGAAGGACTTCCCTTGGTCCTGCCACTGCTACCCAGTGGAAAAGGATTTCCAGGCATCAGATGAGTTTGGGAAGTGGCCCTGCCAGGAGATTGTCTTGCAGTGGAGAACCTCCCGTAGCTTCATCCAAGGTCTTCCTCCCTCAGCCGCTGCCCTGGGATTCCGCCAGCCAGCTCCCCAAGTGCTTCGTCTGGGATGTGTTTGGGCTGCCCCCGGGCCAGCTCTGGCAGTGGACACGGGGGGCTGCTCCTTTTTATCCTGCCCGGGGCATTGTGACCTCAGCGTTGCCAGGTGCTGGCATTGTGACATGGGGGTGACAGAGCCCCCGTGTGCAGCCCCGCCCGCCGCCCCTGCGCCCAGCGCCCTTTGGAAGAAGCCTTTGGGGTGATGGGGGGCCCCGGATCAGTCCCCGTGCCTACGAGATAGGGGACTAATCAACCTAATCGTGTCCCTTTTTGGCAAAAATACAGTGCGGATTTGTTGCCGGTCCAGCCTTCCTTCCAGTAGCGATACTGCCCGTGACTACCTCCCATTCGATTCCACGAAGGTGCCTTGTGTCTGGCACCTGGGGCAATGTTTCTTCTCCTCTCCTCTCCTCTCCTCTCCTCTCCTCTCCTCTCCTCTCCTCTCCTCTCCTCTCCTCTCCTCTCCTCTCCTCTCCTCTCCTCTCCTCTCCTCTCCTCTCCTCTCCTCTCCTCTCCTCTCCTCTCCTCTCCTCTCCTCTCCTCTCCTCTCCTCTCCTCTCCTCTCCTCTTCTCTCTTTTCCTCATGTCCAACCCAAACCTCTCCTGGCACATATTCTGCCATTCCCTGGGTTCTGTCATTGGTTGCCAGACAGATCAGTGCCTGCCCTTCCTCCTCCCCTTGTGAGGAGGCTGCAAACCGTGATGAGGTCTCCTCTTAGTCTTCTCTTCTCCAGGCTGAACAAACCAAGTGACTTTAACTGCTCCTCATATGGCTTCTTCTCCAAACCCTTCACCAACCTCTTCTGGACACCCTCCAATAGCTTTGTCTCCTTTTTATCCTGTGGCGCCCAGAACTGCACCCAGAAACCCCAGATCCCTCTGCAGAGCTGCTCTCCAGCATCTCGTGCCCCAGTCTGTATGTACAGCCAGGGCTGCTGGCACTAAGATGGATGCTTGTGGAACCCACCAGTGACTGGTGTCCAACCCAACATGGCCCCATTTACCAGAACGCTTTGAGCCCGGCCCGTCAGCCAATTGCTCACCCACTGCACTGTGTGTTTATCCGGCTGTGTGCTGGACATCTTGTCCAGGAGAATGCTGTGAGAGACACTATCAAAGCTTTACTGAAATCCAAAAACGATTTATTTATTCCCGGTACACATACATTCAAACTTCTGTTATACATGAAAATCTCTGTGAAATAAATTGGGGGAGCACTCTGATTAGAGATTTTTTCATCTCTGTACATATTAATTTGAAGTACTCGCTTCATCCCATTCTCCGCTCTACGTATGGTTCTTGGGTTTTTTTGCCCTTCCAAGTCTTCTTGGCTCTGTTGTCAAAATAGATATACAGAGAAATTTTTCTACATTACTGACTAGAATAAATCTACATGCTCTTTCAGAAACATGTTCAGACACAGGCTGCCTGCTCTGTGGACATCTCGGAGCATGGGCCAAATGCTGCCGCCGAGAGCCCCACCTTAGGCAGGATGGCTGCCTGAGGGAATCTCCGGGGACCGGGATTCGCTCATCTCCCCATGTGGGTGAGTGAAATAATTCCTCGCAGGATCACGGGTCTCTGTTTATTTTTCCTCACTTAGGCAAAGTGAGTGTATTCTGTGTTGAAATATAAGCACGTGTATTTTCTTTAGTAATTCCTTGCCAGATTCAGGCAAGTGTGTACTTTTCCCGGAGTCAGGGAGGGCTCTGGCGTTGTATTTGGTGAGCCACGTGCGTGCACACTATGGATCTCCATTGTTATTATTTGCTGCACCCCAATAATTTCCTCAACTGATACTCAAACCTGTATTTATGTTCTTGGAGAGCTAAAACCCCGTTCTTTACCGGTTAATCTGCTGCACCTTTTTGACCAGAATAAAAGTTTGTTTTGAACACTGTTGTCTGCCTAAAACTAACTTTTGGGGTGCCTCTGTGACACATGGGATGGGGGGACACAGGGGGCATAGAGCGGACGTGGGGGGTGACATGGGGGTGGGGTGTCAAAGCGGACCTGGAAGGGACATGAGGATCACGGGGGGGACACGTCCCCCACTTTTCCCCCCTGCACCACAATTTACCCCCCAGTTTCCTCCGGTTTTAGAATCCCCAGATAACTTGCATTGGAAATGACCTTTAAGATCATGGAGTCCAACACTTCCCCCAATACCCAATTGGAGTTGAAACGCCCGTCGCCAGTTTCCCGTGAATCCCTTTGGGCCTCAAGTGTTTTATTCCCCCCGAGCGACCCTCGGATGAAACACCCGGACACTCAAGTTCTCGCGTTTGCAGCAAAATCCCCATTTTGCCCCGTTTTAGTTTCTCAAACTGGGATGGACATCCCGGGCTCTTCTCAAATGCAAAATAACGGGGGTTTCACTGCCCTCTGGGCTGGACTTTGCTGCTGCTTAATGGGGATAAACATGGCATTTTTATTAGTGTGAATTTCCTTAATTGGGATCTTCCCTATGATCCTAATGGGGATAAACTCGTTGTTTTTAACAGGTAGGCTCCCCCATGCACGGCCGGGAGACAGCCCAGAGCAGCCAGACCGTGCAGCAGCCGATTTTCTCCTGCCTGACGCCGTCTGCTCTGCTGGGACAAGCCTGAGCCCGAGCAGCCGTGCGTGCCCATCCCGGCATCAGGTGAGCCACTGCTCCGGCAGCGTGTGCGGGTAAGCCAGGGCCATGCAACGAGGAAGAGGGACCTCCTCCTCTTCAGTGACACCTCGGGCATCGCCAAGCACCAGTAAGATTTGCAGAGCCCAGCGGCCTTTCCTCCCAACCCTGGACATGGCAGCAGGGCAGCAGGGCAGGGACAGCCCAGGAACAGCCCCAGGTGGCCGGCACCCTGGTGCTGGATGCAGCCATGGCCGTGACCATGGCAGGGGGACTTGGGAGGGGAGCCAGCAGGCTCAGGCACCTCCAGGTCACTCCCTGTGCTCCTCTCTGCAGACGTATTCCATATCATGCACCAGCCTCTGGGAAAATTGAAAAGTACAATGGTTTGTTAAAAACTACACTAAAGGCATTGGGTGGTGGAACCTTTTGAAACTGGGAGTCACATTTAGCAAAAGCCACTTGGTTGGTCAACACTAGAGGATCAACTAATGGAGCTGGGCCTGCCCAATCAGAAATTCTACGTATTGTAGAAGGAGATAAAGTGCCTGTAGTACACATGAAAAACATGTTAGGAAAGGCAGTCTGGGTTCCTCCTGCCTCAGGCAAAGGCAAGCCCATTACTGGGATTGTTTTTGCCCAAGGACCTGGCAGCACCTGGTGGGTGACCCTTAAGGATGGAAAAGTTCGGTGTGTACCTTAAGGGGATTTGATTCTAGGTGAAAATATTCAATACTGAACTGCATGATGTGAATTGCCACACTAACAGTGTTTAATAAGTGTCTTTCAGATCAAGACAGTGATGATGAAACCAGCGCTCGCTTCTTCGAGTGGCGCCTGACAACTTCTTCAAAGTTGATAGAGTCTTTCAACCCACAAACAGTGGTCATGAGATGCACTAGATGTACCATTTTTCCTGCCCTGGGAGACTGTTGTGACAAATGAACTTAATGAACTTTTTCAAACGATGGTCAAGGGATTAAGAGAATGATGATTTACTCCTGTGTATATATGTACATATGTATATATATATATATATATATGTAAGTAGTGATTAATTAGATTGTATTGATAGAATGTATTCATGAAATTGTATCGATAAGGTCTAAGTATGCCGTGAATGGCATGTTATAAGAGGTGGAATGTCCTGGTTTTGTTAAAAACACGTTTCTCTTTTAATGGATTTGCCTGTCAGCTAACGCTTCATATTAGCTGATTTCCTGAAAAGCCAGATCCATGTATTGGTAGACACAGCAATGGAATGTGAGGTGACAGTGACAGGCTGGGCTGACAGGCTCCCCCTCCCCTAGGGGGCGCTCGGCTGCCACACCCAGCTGACATAGAACCTTTGTCACAATGCCCGCTACCGTGGCGAGGATGCGGTGACTCTGCAGGTGACAGGGACACTGCAGGACTTGGTGTCAGCTCAGCAATTTCTCAGTTCCCCAAAGAAGCTGAATTCTGCAAATTGCTGCCTTTGCTGTTGAAATGATGTCATCAGGTGGGTGTTTTGGTGTAATACGCTGAAAAACAGAGGAGAACTGGTGAAATATTCCCATGATATGAATGATCTCTGCACCAAACCACCATGACAGAGCCTAACTAGATCTGCAGCTATTTTTTTGTTCTGCCAGCAGATTGAGAAAGTGCAGTATAAAAACCATCTTTATGGAGAGATCTTTGCATTTTAGGCTTCGTCTAAGTGTCTCAAGTAGATGGGGTTTTTGTTTAGGCCTAATCTAAAAGGTCTGATGGCTTTCCTCCTTGTCTAAAGAAGAATGTGCTGTAAATATAAATAGAAAAACCATCCTCGTGAAGGGATCTTGGTATTTTAGGCTCAGTCTAAGTTTCCCAAGTAGTTGGGTTGTTTTTTACTCTTCTGCGAAAAGTATATTGCTGCTTGTACATTCTCAAAATGTCTCGTTGGTGTGTGGAGACAATAGAAGTGCGATGTTACGTACAAAATTTTGCATTTGTATCTGTAAAGGGATTCTCATATTCGTATACACTCATGAATTTTTCTTTTCTGTATTTCTGTTGTTTTCAGAACACACAGATGACAATGCCCCAGTCCCTAAGAACTCACCAGGAACTCTTGCAAGAATCGCAGTTGGAGTAGTTAAACCTCCCGGCAAAAAACAAAATTTTGTAAGTATTCCTTGGGCTTTGTATTCTTTGTGAGGCGTTTCAGGGTGGTTTAAACTTTTTGATGGATATGAGTTTACAGTGGCATTCAGATGGTATCTTGCGCTGACTCAGTGACTGAGAATCTGTGTCTGTTATTTTGACTCTGTGACTGTGATTCTGACTGTGACAGTGATTCTGTGACTCTGTGACTCTGTGACTGTGAATGTGACTGCGACTATGACACTGTGTCTCTGTGACTCTGTGACACAGTGACTGTGTCTCTGTGACTCTGTGACTATGTGACTCCGATTCTGTGACTCCGATTTTGTGACACTGTGACTGTGACTGAGACTCTATGACTGAGAATCTGTGACTCAGTGACTGAGACTCCGTCACTCTGTGACACTGTGACTCTGTTACTCTGATTCCGTGACACTATGAAACTGTGACTGTGACTCTGTGACTCTGTGACTGAGACTCTTTGACTGTGACTCTGACTCTGTGACTTCGCGACACTGTGACTGTGACTGAGATTCTTTTACTGTGATATTGGGTCTCTATGACTGTGACACTGTGAGCCTGAGACACTGTGACACTGTAACTCTGTGACTTTATGACTCTGTGACTTTGTGACACTGTGACTGAGACACTTTGACTGTAACACTGTGTCTCTATGACTCTGACACTGTGACACAGTGATTGTGACTCTGTGACTCTGTGTCTTTGTGTGTCTCTGACTGTGACTCTGTGACTGTTATTGTGACTCTGTGACTATGTAACTATGACTGAGAATCTATGACTGTGACTCTGTGACTGTGAATGTGCCTCTGTGACTCTGACACTGTGACTTTGTAACACTATGACTGTGACTGAGCCTCTTGGACTGTGAAACTGAGACTCTGTGACACTGTGGCCCTGTGACTCTGTGCCTGTGAAACTGTGACTCTGTGACTCTGTAACTCTAACTCTGTGACTCTGTGACTGATGCGGTGACTCTGATTGTGTGATTCTGATTTTGCGACACTGTGACTGGACTGAGACTCTATGACTGAGACTCTGTGACTGAGAATCTGTGACTCAGTGACTGAGACTCTGTCATTCTGTGACACTCTGACTCTGTCACTCTGTGACACTGTGACTCTGTTTCTCTGACTCCGTGACACTATCAAACTGTGACTGTGACTCTGTCTCTGTGACTGAGACTCTGTGACTGTGACTCTGATTCTGTTACTGTGACTCTGACTAGGTGACTCTGACTCTGTGATTCTATGACTTTGTAAACACTGTGACTGTGACTGAGACTCTGTGACTGAGAATATGTGACTCAGTGACTGAGACTCTTTCACTCTGTGACACTGTGACTCTGTCATTCAGTGACACTGTGACTGTTTCTCTGACTCTGTGACTCTGTGACTCTGTGATTCTGTGACTGTCACTCTGTGACACAGTGACCCTTTGACTCTGTAGCTGTGAACGAGACTGTCACTGTGACACTGTCTCTCTGTGACACTGTGACACAGTGACTGTGACTCTGTGACTCTGTGTCTTTGTGATTCTGTGACTGTGACTCTGTGACTTTGTGACACTGTGATTGTGACTGAGACAATTTGACTGTGACACTGTGTCTCTATGACTCTGTGACACTGTGACACAGTGACTGTGACTCTGTGACTCTGTGTCTTTGTCAGTCTGTGACTGTGACTCTGTGACTGTTATTGTGATGGTGACTATATAACTATGACTGAGACTCTCTGACTGTGACTTTGACTGTTAATGTGACTCTGTGATTCTGTGACTCAGTGACTCTGTGACAATGAGAATCTGTGACATTGTGACCCTGTGACCCTGTGACCCTGTGACTCTGTAACTTTGTGACTGTGACTCTGTGACTCTGTGATTCTGTGACTCTGACTCTGTGACTGTGAATATGATTCTGTGACTGTGATACTTCAATTCTGTGACTCTGACACTTTGACTGTGACTCTGTGACTGTCACTGTAATTCTGTGACTCTGTGACACTGTGACTGTGAGTCTGTGAATATGTGACTGTCACTGTGATTCTGTGGCTCTGTAACTATAAATCAGACTGTATGACTGTGACTCTGTAGCTGTTACTGTGACTCTGTGAGTGTGACTCTGTGACTCTGTGACTTTGTGACGCTGTGACTGTGACTGAGACTTTTTGACTGTCACACTGAGACTCTGTGACATAGTGACCCTGTGATTGTGAAACTGTGATTATGTGACTCTGTGACTCTGTTAATCTGTGACTATGACTGAGTGACTCTGACTCTGTGACTCTATGACTCTGTGACTCTGATTCTGTGACTCTATGTGACACTGTGACTGTGACTGAGACTGACTCTGACACTGTGTCTCTATGACTCTGTGACACTGTGACACAGTGACGGTGACTGTGACACTTTAACACTCTGACTGTGACTCTGTTACTCTGACTCTGTGACTCTGTGACTGTGATGCTGTGACTATGTGACTCTGAATGTGACTCTGTGACTCTGTGACTGTGACTCTGATTCTGTGACTCTGATTTTGTGAACTGTGACTGACTGAGACTCTGTGACTGAGAATCTGTGACTCAGTGACTGAGACTCTGTCACTCTGTGACACTGTGACTCTGTCACTCAGTGACACTGTGACACTGTTACTCTGACTCTGTCACACTGTGATTCTGTGACTGTCACTCTGTGACACAGTGACCCTGTGACTCTGTGACTGTGAATGAGACTGTCGCTGTAACACTGTCTCTCTATGACTCTGTGACTCTGTGACACTGTGACTCTGTGACTCTGTGTCTTTGTGAGTCTGTGACTGTGACTCTGTGACTGTTACTGCGACTCTGTGACTGTGACTCTGACTCATTGCCTAAGTGACTGTAAATGTGACTCTTTGAATCTTTGAGTCTGTGACTTTGTGAATACTGTGACTGTGACTGAGACTCTTTGACTGTGACACCGAGACTCCGTGACACAGTGACCCTGTGACTCTGTAACTGTGACGCTGTGACTGTTAATGTGACTCTGTAACTCTGTGACTGTCACTGTGATTCTGTGACTCCATGACACTGTGACTGTGACTTTGACTCTATGACTGAGACTCTGTGACTGAGAATCTGTGACTCAGTGACTGAGACTGTGACTCTGTGACACTGTGACTCTGTCATTCAGTGACACTGTGACTCTGTTACTCTGACTCTGTGACTCTATGATTCTGTGACTCTCACTCTTTGACACAGTGACCCTGTGACACTGTGACTGTGAACGAGACTGTCACTGTGACACTGTCTGTCTATGACTCTGTGACACTGTGACACAGTGACTGTCACTCTGTGACTGTTACTGCGACTCTGTGACTGTGACTCTGACTCTGTGTCTAAGTGTATATGTGACTGACTCTGTGAGTCTGTGACTTTGTGATGCTGTGACTATGACTGAGACCCTTTGACTGTCACACTGTAACTCTGTGGCACAGTGACCCTGTGACTCTGTGACACTGTGACTTTGTGACACTGTGACTATTACTCTGTGACTCTGACACTGTGACACTGTGACTCTGTGTCTTTGTGAGTCTGTGACTGTGACTCTGTGACTATGTAACTATGACCTAGACACTACGGCTTTGACTCTGTGACTGTGACTCTGACTCCATGACTCTGTAACTCTGACTCTGTGACTCTGTGACTCTGTGACACTGTAACTGTGACTCTGTTACTCTGACTCAGTGAGTCTGTGACTGTGAATGTGAATCTGTGACTCTGACTTTGTGACACTGTGACTGTGCTGAGACTCTTTGACTGTGACACCTAGACTCTGTGAATATGTGACTCTGTGACACTCTAACTGTGACTCTGTTACTCTGACTCAGTGAGTCTGTGACTGTGAATGTGAATCTGTGACTCTGACTTTGTGACACTGTGACTGTGCTGAGACTCTTTGACTGTGACACCTAGACTCTGTGAATATGTGACCCTGTGACCCTGTGACTCTGTGACACTGTGACTCTGTGACTTTGACTCTGTGACTCTGTGACTGTACTGAGACTCTTTGACTGTGACACTGAGACTCTGTGACTAAGTGACTGTAAAGGTCACTCTGTGACTCTGTGACTCTATGACTCTGTGACAACGTGACACTGTGACTGGGACTCTGTGACTTTGTGACAATGTGACACAGTGATTGTGACTCTGTGACATTGTGACTCTGACTCTGTGACTCTGTGACACTGTGACTCTATGACTCTGTGACTCTGACTCTGTGACTTTGGGACACTGTGACACAGTGATTGTGAGTCTGTGACCTTGTGACTCTGACTGTGTGACTCTGTGACACTGTGACTCTGTGACTTTCACTCTGTGAATCTGCGACTCTGTGACTCTGTGACTCTGTGACTCTGTGACTCTGTGACTCTGTGACTCTGTGACTTTGTGACGCTGTGACTGTGACTAAGACTCTTTGACTGTCACACTGAGACTCTGTGACATAGTGACACTGTGACTCTGTGAAACTGTGACTCTGACTCTGTTACTCTGACCCCCTGACTCTGTGACTCTGTGATTATGTGACTGTGACTCTGTGACTCTGTTAATCTGTGATTATGACTGAGTGACTCTGACTCTCTGACTCTATGACTCTGTGACTCTGATTCTGTGACTCTATGTGACACTGTGACTGTGACTGAGACTGACTCTGACACTGTGTCTCTATGACTCTGTGACACTGTGACACAGTGACTGTGACTCTGTGACTCTGACACTGTGATACTGTGACTCTGTGTCTTTGTGAGTCTGTGACTGTGACTCTGTGACTATGTAACTATGACCTAGACACTACGGCTTTGACTCTGTGACTGTGACTCTGACTCCATGACTGTGACTCTGACTCTGTGACTCTGTGACACTGACTCTGTGACTCTGTGACACTGTAACTGTGACTCTGTTACTCTGACTCAGTGAGTCTGTGACTGTGAATGTGAATGTGTGACTCTGTGACACTGTGACTGTGCTGAGACTCTTTGACTGTGACACCTAGACTCTGTGACTATGTGACCCTGTGACTCTGTGACACTGTTTCTCTGTGAATAAGTGACTGTAAAGGTCACTCTGTGACTCTGACTCTGTGACTCTATGACTCTCTGACACTGTGACACTGTGACTATGACTCTGTTACTCAGACCCTGTGACTCTATGACTCTGTGACTCTGTGATTATGTGACTGTCACTCTGTGACTCTGTTACTCTGTGATTGTGACTCTGTGCCTCTGACTCTGTGACTTTGTGACACTGTGACACAGTGATTGTGACTCTGTGACCTTGTGACTCTGACTCTGTGACACTGTGACTCTGTGACTTTGCCTCTGTGACTCTGTGACTCTTTGTGACACTGTGACACTGTGCTTGTGACTCTCTTACTCTGACTCTGTGATTCTGTGATTCTGTAACACTGACTCTGTGTGACACTGACACTGTGACACTGTGATTCTGTGACTCACTGACTGTGACTATGGTTTTGTGACTGTGATGTGTGACTTAGTCATGGTGCCAGGATCAGTCATATTTCTAGAAACTGAGTTTAGAAGCTTTTAGAGATGAATTGATCAACATGTGGTCACTGTTCCTGGTCGGAAATCAAGGTAGGTGCAAGATTTTGCTAGGACATCTGCTGGAAGTGTTGTTTAAACAGTATGGAGGATTAAATAGTACATAGGATTAAATAGTATATAGGATTGCAGTACAAGTGCTTTGCATCCTCTACAAATTGCCAAAAAGGCAGTGAAGGTAAATAGACTAGACTGGCATTTTAAAATCGAGCGTGACTGTCTGCAGGCTAAATCATGTTTTCTTGCTATTTGATACTGCACTGTAGCCCTTAGGACTCGCTGTCTGGAAGAGAAAAAAACCCAACCAAACCAAATCTGAGAGGAAAAAAACTGGGGAGAGTGCCTGCTTTGAAATAATGCAATTATCTTTCTGTGTTGTGTTTTTTCAAGGTCCAGGTCTCCCTGTAGTGCTTTGTCTTACCCTAGAAGTTCATATACCCACTGCAAGTCACGATCAGGTTCATTGGGCCCTGTCAGGCTCTGTGAAACTCTGTCAGGCTCTGTTTGGCCCTGTCGGACTCTGTCAAGCTCTGTCAGTTTTTTCATGCCCTGTTCAGAGAATCACAGAATCCCAGAGTGTCAGGGGTTGGAAGGGACCTGAAAAGCCCATCCAGTGCAATCACCCCGCCGGAGCAGGAACACCCAGATGAGGTTACACAGGAAGGTGTCCCCACGAGTTTGAATGTCTACAGAGAAGGAGACTCCACAAACCCCCTGGGCAGCCTGTTCCAGTGTTCTGTCACCCTCACTGAGAAGAAGTTTCTTCTCAAATTTAAGTGGAACCTCTTGTGTTCCCGTTTGAACCCATTACCCCTTGTCCTACCGAGAAGAGCCTGGCTCCATCCTCGTGACCCTCAACCTTTATATATTTTTAGCCATTAATAAGGTCACCTCTCAGTCTCCTCTTCTCCAGGCTAAAGAGACCAAGCTCCCTCAGCCTTTCCTCATAAGGGAGATGATCCACTCCCTTAATCATCTTTGTGGCTCTATTGGACTCTATCATCTGTTGGACTCTATTGGGGTCTTTCAGACTCTTTCAGGCTTTGTCGGGCTCTCTCAGTCTCTGTCATGCTCTGTCAGGCTTTATCAGGCTCTGTTGGGCCCTGTCAGGCTCTGTCAGGTTTTGTCAGGCCCTCTTGGGCTCTGTCAGACTTTGTACAGGCCCTGTCAGGCTTTGTCTGCCTCTGTCAGGCTTTGTTGGTCTCTTTCAGGCTTTGTTGGGCTCTGTCGGCCCCTGTCGAGCTCTGTCAGACTTTTTCTGGGCTCTGCTGGGCTCTATATGTCTTTGTCAGGCTTTATTGGGCTTTGTCAGGCCCTGTGGGGCTCTGTCAGTCTCTTTCAGCAAAGCGCAACATAGCACAACAAACCTTGAAAGAGACCAACAAAGCCCAACAGAGCCCGACAGAGCCCAATAGAGCCTGACAAAGCCCGACAAAGACCTATAGAGCGTGACAGAGCCCAGAAAAGTCTGACGGAGCCCGACAGAGCCTGACAAAGCCCAACAGAGCACAACAGAGCCCAACAAAGCCTAACAGAGGCAGACAAAGACTGACAGGGCCGGACAGAGCCTAACAAAGCCCAGGAAAACCAGACAGAGCCCAATAAAGGCTAAGAAAGCCAAACAGAGCACAGCAGACCCCGACAGAGCTTGGAAAAAACCCAGCAGATCCCAATAGACCCCGACAGAGCCTGACAGAGCCAGACAAAATCTGACAGGGCTGGACAGAGCACGACAGGGCCTGATAGAGCCTGATAGTGCCTGACAGGGCCTGCCAAAGCCCAGTAAAGCCCAACAGCCTGACAGGGCCTGCCAAAGCCCAGTAAAGCCCAACAGAGCCCGTCAAAGGCTGATAGAACCCGACAAAGACCAATGAACCCCGACAGTGCCCAACAGAGCCTGACAGGACCTGACAAAGCCTGTCAGAGCCCAACAGTGCCTGACAGGGCTTGACAAAGTCTGACAGGGATGGACAGATCCTGACAAAGTCCAATAAAGCCTGACAAAGCCCCACAGAGCCCAAAAGAGCCTGACAGGGCTTGACAGAGGCTGACTAAGCCTGACCATAACCAATAAAGACTGACACAGACCTACAGAGCCTGACAGAGCCCGACAATGCTTGGCAGAGCCCAATAGAACCCATCAAAGACTGAGAGAGCCTGACAAGGCTCGACAAAGCCTGACAGGGTCTGACAGCGGCTGACAGAGCCCAACAGGACCTGACAGAGTGTGAAAAAGCCTGCAAGAGCCTGACAGGGTCTGACAGAACCAAAGAGGGGCCGGAGCTCTTTTGCCAGTTGCTCAGCGCTGGCACTGGCTTCTTCTCACTTCAAGATTTTTAAGAACACCTTGACCATGAGTGGTGATCACCACGTGACCTTGACCTAGAACGATAGTTAGGACTCCTCCCTTTGCCTCTTCTTGGAGATGGCAGCAATGGCGAGTAGGAACGGAAACAACTCCGTGATCGAGAATCGGAGCGAGTGCAGGAAGAGCCTGATTGTGACTTGCAGTGGGTGTATGAACTTCTAGGGTAAGACAAAGCACTACAGGGAGACTTGAACCTTAAGAAAGCACAACACAGAAAAGTAATGACATTATTTCAAAGTAGTCACTCTCCCCAGTTTTTTTCCTCTCAGATTTGTTTGGTTTGTTTGTTTTCTCTTCCAGAAAGTATTAAAGTATTTGACAGGAATATATACCTTATATTCTATTGTAATACCTTAATAAGCTGTGCCAGAGAAAGAGGTGCAGGAGAGTCATCGAGCTGTTCACAAAAAATTAAACACGTATTCAATCATACATTCAAGACAGAGCGTAGTAAGAGTGGGACAGCAGCACAAAACAGCTGTAACGAATTCAGATGTTGTCGCCTTACTGTTCCACAATCATGGGCGAGCTTTCCAGCGATTTATTCCTACCACACTAAGTTCTGCTTTGAAATACATACAGAAACATGGAAAAAAACCAAATAAAGTGTGTTTATGAAGACAGACTTTGTGTTACTACACATGCTATTAAAAAAAGAGAAAAATAGCTGTTTTCATGAAATAAAAACCCATCTGAATTAGTTGGAATACAATAAATGCAATTTACATCAAAATAAAGAGAAAATATAAAGAGCATGTAAGAGACACATAGTATTCGACTTCAGCGGCAAATCCATATCCAGACCCTTTACCAGTCAAGTGTTTCCTTGTGTTTCTCATCTATATAATATTTTAGCAGCAGAATGACAGTGTTTGCAAACCTGGAGAAAAACACCACCCCTTTCCCAAAGGTAAATTCGTAGTTGTGTAGCAATGTGTCGAGGGTTTAGATTGCGGGGTGACAATAAAACCCTGGCAGATGTATTGTTAGCAATGTCAATTGTAGCATACCACTTAGCTGCCTTTGACTCCAGTTCAAATTGCAGTTCTAGCATGTCAGGCACAGCAGCACTCAGTGGTGGCGTAACTTCATTCAGGCCACGATAGTCTACAGTTAGTCTCCACTCGTCACTAGACTTACGCACTGGCCAGATTGGGCTGTTAAAAGGTGAGCGAGTCTTACTGATCACACCCTGGCTTTCCAGTTGACGGATCAACTTCTGGATAGGAATCAAAGAGTCTCGATTGGTGCGATATTGCCGACGATGCACCGTTGTGGTAGCAATTGGCACCTGCTGATCATCAACCATCAGCAGTCCTACAACAGAAGGGTCATCTGAAAGACCAGGCAAATCAGACAGCTGTTCAATTTTCTCCGTGTCCACAGCTGCTATACCAAATGCCCACCTATACACTTTTGGGTCCTTAAAATACCCTCTCTTGAGGTAGTCTATGCCAAGGATGCACGGAGCATCTGGACCAGTCACAATGGGATGCTTTTGCCAGTTTTTTCCAGTTAGGCTCATTTCAGTCTCTACAACAGTCAGTTCCTGGGATCCCCCAGTCAGTCCAACAATATTGATGGATTGCGTTCCGTTATAATTAGAAGGAATTATCGTGCACTGAGCACCAGTGTCCACTAAAGCTTTGTACTCCTGGGGGTGTGTTGTACCAGGCCATCGTATTTGTACAGTCCAATAAACTCTGTTATCCCTTTCCTCCACCTGGTTGGAGGCAGGGCACCTCTAATTTCTGTTTTGCACAGTCTCTGGGTGTGAATTAGAGGTTCCTTCAAGAGCATCAGAATCTCTTGTGCTCCTTTTGTAAACTGGAGCAGCCACCTTCCTAGGAGTTTTTCCTTTGATCTCACATACTCGTTCTTGAAGTTCTGAGGTAGGTCTTCCATGCCACTTGTTCATGTTTTCTCCCTGCTCATGTAGGAAGAACCACAGTGAACCTCTTTTTGTGGGCTGCCTCTGTCCTCTCTCTCGAGACTGGAAACGCCTTTTCCTAATAGCTGAAACATAGGTTTGCGCAGGTCGTGAATGGTATGTGTCTTCTCTGAGTTCTTTGATTTCTTGCAATAGCTTTTCAAACCAGTCATCAGATTTTTCACACAGTTTCTCCACAGCAGAGACACAAGCCCGTAGAGAACCAGCAAGGCTGTCCTCAAAGTTCCAGAGCTGCTCAATCACTTCAGTAATACAAAATATACAAACCCAATCTTGAAAGTCTCAGCAACTGCAGAGCCGGCAACCAAAGTCCTGGATTAGACTCTGCAGCCAACCGGAGCTGGATTCAGTCTGTCACTAGGCCTCAGTTTGCAGGGACGACTAGCAAGGTCCTCTCCTAATGTCGGCCATAAGCAGAAAGGAAAAGGCAAAAAAAGGGACGAGATCCTCGTGATCTCCCATTTTTATATGAAGTATTCACGTGAATGGAATGTTATACACAGTTGGTCAGTTTCTTGGTCACTTGTCTCTCGTCGCCCCTCTCGCGAGATGTCCATCCGTGCTTATTAATAAGTTTGCATTCCATTGCTATGTTTACCAAAACATGTGTCTGGTTCTCCAGGAAAATGCAGCTAATACGAACGCTTTAGCTGACAGGCAAATTCACTAAAAGATAAACTTGTTTTTAACAAAACCAGGACAAGTTGTTAGCAGTGCAGGTCAGAGCGGCTTCCAATCATCTCCTTCTAAAGAAGTGCTGTTTCATCTTAAGCTTTCAGACTTTTTTTCTAATTTTTGGTGCATGTTTTCTTCTACCTCTCTCAAAATCACTGAGTCATATATGAACTAGTGGCACATCATGCTGGTGGATGGTGGGGACACGCTGGCCTTCCACTTAGGGCGGTGTAGATGTTGAGACTTTGGGATTTTCTTCTTTTCCCATGCTGACATAGGACATGAAAAGAATGCCTACTTTTTCCAAGGATTTGTCTGCTCCCTAGGCTGAAATCAAATGGCATGGAGGGGGGAAGAAGTGTGCTAGGGGAGCAAAAGGAGATTGTGAGCTTGCAAGGACCTTGTTAGGGTCCACTCAGTGATGGACTCGTGATGGTTCATTTATGTTCTTCTCGAAGCACAAAATTAAGGCATCTGAAATGCCAAGGGCTTAGAATGCAATCAAGCAGTGTTACTTTATTATTTTGCCCGTAAAGCGGCATGTGATAGCGAGAGAGTAAGAAAACGGGAAAGGAAAAAGAAACAGGGAAAGAAGAAGGCAAAGATGGGAATGAGGACTGGTTTACCAGCAGATGAGTTCCAAAGGCATCCCTCTGGTGTCCAGTCCCATGGAGTCTTGCCGGTCCTCCATGGTGGTTTGGGATCCTCTGGTGGGGAGATCTCAATGGCGTCCAGTCAGGAACCATCTTTATACTTCTTCACCCCCCCTCACTCCCGTTGTTTCAGGCCAATCTCCACCTTTGTTTCTCAATCCGGGCTTAACTGCGCAGGCTCGAAAAGTCTTCGCCTCTCTTGCCAGCGCTTGTCTGCGCCTGCATGGCCTGCATTCAGGGGTATCTCTCTGGTCCATTGGGTGACCTCAGGACCCTTGGCCAGCTTCTGGGCATGCTCTTTTTTGTTGTCCTTTGTTCGAGGGAGCGGGTGGGGGACAAGGTGTGACTGAGGCTGCAGGTAAGAATCCATCTTCTGGACGGCAGCGATTGTCCCTGGGTTAGAGAGACCCATCTAACAATCCCTTTTAGGAGGTGGGGGCTAGCTTGGCTGAAGCAGCAGGCAAACTCCACGCAGCAGCCATTGTTAGCAGCAGCCTTCCAGGCTGAAGACACCTGTGCAACACAGTGCTTCTCCTCAGGCCTCTGTCTAAGTCACTGTCAGTCTGTTCTTGGTGGCGATGTTCAGGCAGATCCTGGTTTTGGACCGACTCTTACAGACCTGGAGCAGATTCTGAGAGTTTGCTGTTCCAGAAAGGTTTGGCTGGTGCAGCAGTTGAGAGGTAATGGCCAGCTATGATGGGTCCCCAGAGTGATGCTTTGGGACCGGTGGCACGTGCATCTTCCTAACCAGGCAGTAGAATGCACTTTGGGCCCGGTAGAAGGAAGGTGGCAGAGGCAATGCATAGGACAGCTGGCAGGCTAAAACTGGGAGTTGGATGAGGCCACCTCCTTTAGCAAGTGAGTCACTGAACAGCTCAGAAGTACTGTAAAAGCGCACTTTGAGAGAACCCTGGTTGTCCCAAAAGGGGGAAACGGTAGCTTCTATTGCTGAAAACGGACTGTGTGGTTTTGTGAATGTGGCTTCAGCCCTTTTTCTTCAAAGGAGGCTCATAGCTACTTAAGAAAACTCATGCCGATCATGTTGAAAACTGTCCTGGTGTTGTGAACCGCACCCCCCCCCCCCCCCCCGCCCCGCCCCAGCCCCGTTTTGGGCTGAAGCAGAGGGGGGAGCAATGGAAGGAACTGGCCCAAGTCATGTGGCCACGAACTGACCAATAGGGGTATTCCATCCCTTTCACAATTTCCTGCATATAAAAGCAGAGCACGTGGACTGGCTTGCTCTCTTTTGCCCTCTTATCCTTGATATGGCTTGAGATGGCACCAAGGATAAGCTGTTCCATTACTTTCCCAGGGACATCAGTCACCAGATGTCATCAGAAAAGCAAGGTTGGTCTCTTCTCTACCCAACAGCTGCAGGCATTGCATGGACAAGCAGCACATCACACAGGGATCTTCACTCAGTCTCTTGATGATACAATCAACAAAAAGACCAAATACTTTCACAATATGCCTGGATACATTTAGTTTTCAAGTCAACGTCCTTCAGGCACAGCAATGGTTCACATCAAAACATAATTAAAACTCCAAAAGGAATTGAAGGTCATCAAGATAAGCTGTTGCTACTTCAGAAACAGCTAAAGGAAAATCCTAAGTACTGTGAGACTACTACTGAATTTAGTAAGACAAGGTGTAGGTAGACCTGAGATGTCTCCGTGTCTTTGCATCAGTTGTCACCAGCAAAGTGTTCCAGGCCTCTGTGCTTTCAGGCAGGACTCTGGAGGGCAACAACTGTAGTGGATGGGGATCAAGCCAGGGGTTTCATGAGCAAACTGCAGCCTTACCAGCCCTTGGGACCAGAGGGTTTGCATCCAAGAGTGCTGGGAGAGTGTTTTTCCCCAGTTGATGCTGGCCTGGTATGAACCCAGAAAGAAATGCACTCAGTCTCTGAGGTATTGTTTAAAATGCTGTTCATTAGGTCTGGCTCTACAAGAGGGGTGTCACAGAGGCAATCTGTGTCCCTCTACATGGTGGAAACCCAGGTGGTGTAGCACTGAACAAGCTTCCGAACATCCACTGCCAGGAGGTGCCCCATGTCTTGTCAAAGCACTGTGACATTTTTGGATTATATGAGGTGAGGTGGGACAGCTTGCTGAGCTGTGGTGTTTCAGTTGAAGGATACAGGGTCTGCTGGAGAGAGTCTCAGGGAGGGTGGGGACAGAGGGATCCCCCTGTGTGAAGGATCAGCTCAGATATATGGAGCTGCTCAATGACATGGGCAACAGGTTGATTTATCTTGTGTGAGTGAGGATGAGAGAGAAGTTGGTAAGGATGACACTGTTTTGGCAGTGAGCACTTTGAAAATGTGATAGAATAATTCCCCCATGGATACCGATGCAGAGTGTCTCCTGAGGAGGTGTGGACAGACAGGAAAAGCAGATTCAACTCCAGCAGATCCCCACCACAGATGACCTGTGTTCATCAGTGCCAGCCCCTCTCCTCAGACCAGAACAAGAGTCCTGCTCCAGCAACAGAGCAGCCTGACCCAAATGAGTGTCTGCAGAAAGACATTTCTCTTCCTCCTGGATTCCTCCCTGCAGGCACAGAAATGCTCCCTTGCTCTTCTCCAGGGACATCCCTTTCCCCAGGTGAGGGTGTCCAGCCTGGCCTGGCCGGCTGGTCCTGGTTCCCTCCCTGTGCTCCCCACAGGGCCCTGAGCTGGCGATGCTGCTCTGCAGAGCGAGGGGCTGTGGTGCCCTGGGGCCATGGGTGACTCTGCTCTGGCCACACTGGTTGGGCTGGGAAACAGACCCAGCTGGATGAGGATCACTGCTGCTGAGCCCTTTCCATCTTCCCAGCTGTCTCAGGAGCCGAGGACAAGGCTGGGCAGGACCATGGGGTGTCTCTCATGGCACAAAGGTCAGGGGAGCGCTGAACCAAGATGGTGTCCTGAAACATTCTCCAGTCTGACATCTTTTGGCATCCTGGCTCCTCACAGCCTGTCCTGGCATTGAAGGGCCCTTGTTACCCTGTGCCCTCCTCAGGTTCACCTCTTCCTCTGGGACACCTTGCATGATCACTCCTTTCACCAGGACTGTTTTGTTTAACCCAGCAGGCAGCTGAACATCACACACAGCCCTTCCCTTACTCCCTCCAGCCCAGGGGGATGGGAGAGGGAATCAGGAAAGAAATAAACATCTTGGGTTAAAATGAAGACAGTTTAATGAGACAGAAAGGCAAAACAATGACAATAGCAACAACAGCTACAATAGCAACAACAGCTACAATAGCTACAATAGCAACAACAGCTACAATAGCTACAATAGCTACAACAGCTACAACAGCTACAATAAATATAATAATGATAATAAATAAAATAATTATAGTAATAGTAATTATAATAATAATGATGGCAGTAGTAATAGTAGTAATTGCAAAAATGGTAATAATAATAACAGGAGATATAAACCAAGTCACGCACAATGCAATTGCTCACAACCCATTGAGTGACACCCAGCCAGATCCCAAACAGCAGTCCCCCAGATAACTTTTCTCTAGTTTACATACCAAGCATGACATCATATGGTGTGGAATATCCCTTTGGCCACTTGGGCCAGCTGTCCTGCCTGTGCCCCTCCCACCTTCTTGTGCACCTCCAGCCTCCTTGATGAAAAGTCCTTGGTTTGGTATAAACATGGCTTAGCAACAACCAAAACACCCCTGTGCTATCAACATTCTTCTCAGATTAAATCCAACACACCGCACTCTACCAGCTACTAGGAAGAAAATTAACTCTCTCCCAGCTGAAACCAGGACAGTGCCCCCCCCTTATTCTGTACCATCTGTGTTGTGCCCAGGTCCCACACTCTCCAATACATTCCAGGTAATCAACAGCACTTTTCCTATCTCTGGAAATACACACAGATCTCATTCCTCAGTCTATAGGCCACGCCTCTAAAATGTCCAATGAGTGGTCCATGGCTTTGGGCTCCAGGGGTCATAAGAGTCTTTCAGGACAGGAGAGATGGTCTTTGCTGTTGGACTGTTGTGTCCTGTGTCCAGAGCTCGTAGCTGGTGTATCTGTCACAGCCAGGGACAGTGTGTGAGTCTGGGTGGGCAGCAAGTGGCACCTCAGGGAGATCCTCTGACAGTGCCTGGCAGCTCCACTCCTCTCCAGGATGCATCTGCCACTGCTGGTGGGACAGCGCCAGGCAGATAAGACACAGACGTGTCCCTGTCTTTTTGGATGTATGCGACCAAGAAGGGAGCTCTTCATCCAGGCCTTGGAACCTGAAAAATCCCCCTGGGACCCTGAGCTAAACCCCAACCCTAACCACTTCCACTGACACCACTCCCTAAGCCCTAACCCTAACACTTATCCATCCCTTACCCTAACCCTAATCCTAACCCCTGCTCTTAAAACTTACCCTACACCTATCATTCACCTAAAACTAACCCTAACATTAACCCAACCACCACCCTAACCCTACCTCTTAGCCCAAAATCTAACCTAAACCAAACCCCGCCTAACCCTAAAACTAACCCTAACCCTAGCCTTCCCCTACTTCTTACCTGAAATATCACCCTAATGTTACCTCTAACCCTAACCTATAACCCTAGCCTAACCCTAAAAGTAACCCTAACCCATCATACTAACACCAGCCTTAAACCAAACACTAACCTAAACCAAGCCCTAACCCTAAATCCTAACCTGCAACTCTTACGACTGACTCTAACCCTAAACTAACCCTAATTCAAACCCTAACCCATTATCCTAAACCTAAAGCTATCCCGACCCCTAACCCCTAAACCTAACCCCTTACACTAATCCTAACGACTTACACCAACACTACCCCCTACCACTAACCAGAATTGCAACCCTTAATGCCAACCCCAACCTCCATCTCCAATATTAATCTAAAACCTCACTCTGACCATTCCACTAACAATACTGCCTAACACTAACCCTAACCCTAATGCTAACCCCATCCCTAACTCTAACCTAAATCTAAAGCTAAAACGTAATCCTAACTCTAACCCAAAACATAAAACTAACCTCTAACGCTAACTCTAACCCTACATTCTAACCCTGTTCTAAACCTAATCTAACTCTATTACTTACCCATAATCCTAACTCTAACCCTAACCCTAGTCCTACCCTTCCACCCTAATATTAAAACCTAACTCTAACTGCTTACGCCTACACTATTCCCTAACTCTGAAACCTAATGCTTAGCCCTAACACTAACTATATCCTAACACTAATCTAATCCTAATTGTAAACCTCATCCAAAGCCCTAACCATAAGTCTAACTGGAAACACCATCCCCTAACTCTAATCTAACCCTAACCCTAAATCTAATCTGAAACTTAACCCTAATTCAAACCCTGAATCCTAAAACTAACCCCTAACCTTAACCACTTCCACTGACACAACTCCCTGGCCCCTAAATCTAACCCTAACTGTAAATCTAAAACTAACCACTAACCTTAACTCTAACCTGAACACTAACCATACCCAAAATGTAAATCCAAACCCTAACCCGAAATCTAACCCTAGTACCTAAACCTACTCCTAACCACTTCCACTACTCCGTAACCCCAACCCGTAACACTAACCCAACACTTACCAAAAGCCTAATCCTTATCCTAAACCCTAACCCTGAATCTAATCTGAAGCCCAAACCCCTGTCCCGAAACCTAACTCTACCTCTAATCCCAAACCCTAACTGCAATTCTAACCCGTCATCTAACCTTAACCCTATCCCCACTCCTAACCCTACCCCCTTACGGTAATCCTAACCACTTATAATAACGCTACTCCCTAACCCCTAACCCAAAATAAACCCCTACCACCAACCCTAACACTAACCTAAAACTAATCTAACTGTAACCCCAAGCCCTTACCCCAATTCCAACCCTAACCCTAACTCCTAAACCTAAGCCTAACCCTAACAGTAAGCCTAACCCTAACCTGAAAACTAACCCCTATCCCTAACTCAAATGCATAACCACAAGCACTAACCATAGGCCCTTACCCCTAAACCTAACCTGTACTCTAATCCTGACCGTGACTCTAACTCTATTCCCTAACCCTAATCTAAACCTAACTCTAAACCTTATCCAACACTAACCCTTATCTAAATGATAACCCTAGTGCTAACCCTAACTCTAAATGCAATCCTAACTCTTAAACCTAACTTAACCCTTAAACTAAGCCCTAACTTTTACCCTAACACTAACCTTAACTGTAATTCTTAAACCTAACTCCAAGTCTAACCCTAAACATCTAACGCTAACTCTACCCCTAACCAAAACCGTAACACCAGACTCTAACCCTTCCCCCAACTGGTAATGCCAACTCTAACCCTAACCATCATCTAACCCTAGCTGAAACCCTAACCCTAAGTCATAACTGCTGACCCTAACACTATCCTTAGCTATAATACTAACTCATCTCCCTAATCACTAACCCTTCCCCTAACCCATAAAACTAACCCCTAACCATTACCACATATATGAACATCCATTGCTAAACCTCCACCCTGATCCCAACCTCTAAGCCATAACTCTAACCCTAACCTAATCTCTACCCCCATCCCCAAACCCTAACCCTATTCACAACCTAATCCTAACTGTAAGCCTGCCCCCTAACACCTATCCCTAAAAAAATCTAACCATAATGCTTAACCCATACCCTCACTCTAATCCTAAATCAAAGCCTGAGTCTAAGCCTAAACTCAAACCCTAACCCTACCTCTAACTTTAATCATAAACCTAAATCTAAATCTAAACTTAACCCTAACCCTACCCCTGTCCCTAACCCATAAACCTAACCACTTCAACTGACCCTAACACTACACCCTAACCGCGACACCTAACACTATTCCAACCCTTACCCTAACCTTAATCCTAACAACTACCACTAATTCTAACCATAAATCTAAAACTGAGCCCTAACCCTGACTCTAACAGTAACCCTAAACTCTAACCCCAATACTAAACGCTAAGCCTAACCTAACACTATCACTAACCTAACCTTAATGTTAAGCCGTAACTAACCTAACCTAACCTAACCTAACCTAACCTAACCTAACCTAACCTAACCTAACCCTAATTCTAACCTGAAATCTACACCTAACCCCTAAATTCACCTCTAACCCATGTAAACCTCATCCAAACCCCTAACCATAAATCTAACTGTAAACACCATCCCCAAACTGTAATCTAACCCTAAATCTAATCTGAAACTTAACCCTAACTCAAACCCTAAATCCTAAAACTAACCCCTAAACTTAACCACTTCCACTGACACAACTCCCTGGCCCCTAAACCTAATCCTAAATGTAAATCTAAAACTAACCACTAACCCTAACTCTAACCTGAACACTAACCAAACCCAAAATGTAAATCCAAACTACACCCTAACCCCGAAACGTAACACTATTCCAACCCATACCCTAACCTTACCCCTAACCTCTACCACTAACTCTAACCATAAATCTAAAACTGAACCCTAACCCTGACTCTAACCCTAACAGCAACCCTAAACCCTAACCCCAATCCTAAACTATAACCCTAAACTAACACTAACCCTATCACTAACCTAACCTTAATGGTAAGCTGAAACTAACCTAACCTAACCTAACCTAACCCTAACCCAGACCCAACACTAACCCTAATTCTAACCTGAAATCTAAGCCTAACCCCTAAATTTACTCTAAATGAAACCTTAAACCTAAACATAACCCTAATCTAATCCTAGCCCCATTTCTATCTCTAGCTCCTGAACCCAGCCGCCAACCGTAAGCACTTATACTAAAATTAACACTAACCCAACCCTAATATCTAACCCTAACCATTAACTCAACCTCTAAGCCTAACCGTAAAGCCTAACCTAAACCTATCTCTAATCTAATGCTAAATCCTAACCCATCATTCTAAGATAAACTTTAACCCTAAACCCCTATCCCCAAAATAACATTAACACTACCTCAAACCCTAACCCAGTGTCCTAGCCCTAACCCTTCAATATAAATCTAAAACCTAAACCTGACCATCCAAATAACAAAACTCCTAACCCCAACATCTAACTCTAATCCAAACCTTACCCCAACCCTAATCCTAATCCTTATCTTTAACTCAAATCTTAACTCTAAGTCTAAAATCTAAGCCTAATTCTAATCCTAAATCTAATGAAAATTATAATGGTAACCCCTAGGATGACCTCTAACCCTTACCCTAACCCTAACCCTAATTCTAACTCTAACTCCTAACACTCACCCCAACCTAAACCTAACTATAACTGTAATACTTACAAATAGTGCTAACTTTAACCATATTCCTACCCTTTCCCCTGAAACATAAAGTCTAACTGCTTATACTAACACTATTCCCTAACCCCTAACCTTAATCCTTACTCCTAACAGTAACCCTAATACTAACCTTTACCACTAACCACATCCCTACCCATAAACCCTAAACCTAATCCTAATCAAACCCTAATAATAACCCTAACACTACCCCTAACACCTATCCCTAAATCTAAACCTCTAATGTTAGTCCAATCACTTACTGTAATCCTAAAGCAAAGGCTAAATCTAAGACCAACCTCTAGCCCTAACTCTAAAACTAATTCAATGCCCTAACCCTGATTCTTACCCTAAACCTTAATCTAACCCTACCCCTAAATCTAACCCCAAAACTTAACTCTACCCCTAAGACAACTCCAGAACTCCTAACAGTAACCCTAATCCAACCATTACCCTAAACCAAATCCTAAAATTTAAGCCTAAATGTAAACCTAAATACTAATCCTAAATCTAATCCTAAAATTTAAGACAAACCCCTAACTCTAACCCTAAGACTAACATCACATAAATAGAAATCCAAACCCTAACCTAACAATACCCCCAACCCAAAATCTAACGCTAACATCAAGCCCTAACTCTAACCTTTCTCCCTAACTGGTAACGCTACCCAATAACTGACTCTAATCTAACCCTAAAAGGAACTATAACCCTAAACCTAAGTCCTAACCACTTATCCTAGCCATAATCTTATCCTTCAATCTAATCCTAATTCTTCTCCCTAATACCTAAGCCTAACACCAACCCCCTAAAGCTGACTCTAAACTTCAGCCCTAAACCTTAACCCTAACCCTAGCCAGTAACCATCAATCTAAACCTCACCCTTACTCGAGCAATAACCCCTAAACCCTGAAACTAACTCTACCTAACCCTAACCAGTTCCACTAACTGTAACATTGCTCCCTAACACAAACCGAACACTTATGATAACTCTAATGCTAACTCCTAACACTAACTAAAACCTTAATGGTAAGCCTAAACCCTAATACTAACTCTAACCCTAACTTGAAACCTTGTCCTAACACTAAACCTAAACCCTAACCTGAACCTAACCATAACCCTATCACTAACCTAACTTTAACCACAACCCTTAAGCCAACCTAACCCAACACTAACCCTAACATGAAATCTAACCCTAACCTGACCTCTAAACAGAATCCTAACCCTAACTCTAACCCTAACTCTAGCCTCACCCCTAAACCTAATCTCCTATGCTAATCTTAACCATTTACAATAACATTACTCCCTAACCATGAACCCGAATCCCTGTCTCCAACAGAACTCTAAAACCTAACCCTAACCACCTTTGCCAACACTACTGCCTAACCCGTAAACTTTAATCTAACCCTTACCCTAATCCTAATTATATTTCCTATCCCTACCTCTAACCCCAACCCCTAAATCTTACCCCAAGCCCCAACTCCTACACCTAAGCTACTCCTAACTATGTCCACTAATGCTACTCCCTCAACCCTAAGCCTAACCCTAAATTCTACCCAATTATCTTCACCCTAATGGAACGCTAATGCAAACCCTTAACCCTAACTCCAACTCTAAACCTAATGCTTAGCCTTCTTACTGTAATCACAAATCTAAGCCTCAACCTAAAACCAAACTCTACCCCTAACCCAAACCCAAAAGCCCTAACCTTAATTCTAACCCTAATCCTAATCAAACCCTGACCCAACCCCTAACTCTAACCCTAACCCTGACTCTAAACATAACCCTAACCCTAGCCCTACCTCCTAAAACTAACCCCTAACCCTAACCACTTCCACTGACACTACTCTCGAACTCCAACACTAATCAAATCCTACCCCTAACACTTGAACACTGAACCCAAAGCCCAATGCAAACACATACCCTAACCTCAAACCCTACCTCTCAGACTAATCCGTAGCTCCTAACTCTAGCATTAACCGTAACTCCTAACCCTGAAGCCTAACTCTAACACATAACCCTAATCCTAAACCTCATCTAACTCAAACACAGGAATTCTAACCCTAACTCTGACCCCTTGGCCTACATTTAACCCTATTTCTAACCCTAAATGTAACCCTTACCCCTAACCCTAGCTCAAACCCCTAACCCCAAAATCTAACCCAACCCCCTAATTCCTAAGCCTAACCCTAACTGTAACTCCTAACACTTACCTTTACCCTAAATCTAACCCTAGACCTTAACCCTACCACGTAACCCTAACGTAAACCTCATATAACCCAAACACAAACTCCTAACCCTTAACACTATACTTTAAGCTCTTCCCCAAAGTTTAATCCCAGCTCTAAGACTAACTCTAACCCAAAACCTGACCCATAACCCTCACTCAAAACCCTAACCCCAAACACTAACCCTAAACATGCTCCCTAAGCCTATCCCAAACTCTAACCCTAACTCTAGCCCCTAACCCAAAACCTTATCTAACACTAACCCTCAACCTTATCTAAAACCTAACCCTCATCTAAATGCTAAACATAAACCAAATTCTAACCCTAACTCTCAATCTAACCCTAACTTAACCCTTAAATTAAACCTTAATTTTTACCCTAACTCTAACCTTTACTGTAAATCCTAACCCTAAGTCTAAACCTGAAACCTAATGCTAACTCTATCCCTAACCAAAGCCCTAACACCAAACCCTAACAATAACCCTAATCTAACCCTAAGCCTAACTATAACCATAACCCTGAGTCCTAACTGCTTACTATAACCCTGTTCTTAACTCTACTTCTAACTCTAACCACAAAAACAAACCCCTAACACTTATTCTAAACCTAACTCCTAAACCTTAACCCCAACCCTAGCCTGCAAGCCTCATTCTAAACCTCAACTTACTTTAACAATAACCCCTACACCTTAACACTAACCCAAATCCTATCCCTAAAACTAAAATTAATTCTTTTCCCTAAGGCTAAGTCTAACCCTATCTCTAATTAGAACTCGAAAACTAACCACTAACCCTAACCGCAAACCCTAATCCTAACTATAACCCTAACCCCTAAACCTACCTGTCATCTAAACCTAACCTGAAACCTTACCTAATGCTAACTCTAACTCTACACCCAAACCCCTAACCCTTATCTAAGCCTCACCATACAACTTATCTCAACCTAACACTACTCCTAATCCCTAACTGGTAACTCTAATCCTGACCCTGTGCTTTACCCAAAGCCCTATCCCTACATCTGACGAAACACTAGCCCCCTCTGATGCTAATACAAACCTAATCCTAACTCTAACCTGTAGCACTAATCCTCAACCTAACATATCCTCTAATCCTAGCCCCTAACCCTAACACTGAAACCTAACCCTAAACACTAATGCTAACTCTAAACCTAACTAATACACACTAGCCAAGAAACAATAACCAACAAATGATAACCCTAAGCAAAACTGTGATCCTGGTCCTAACCGCTAACCCCAGCTCTGCTCCAAATTCCAGCCCTTACTCTACCCATCGCTCTAAGACTAACTCTTAACCCTAACCACTATTCCAAGCACTACCAGACCCCTAATCCTAACCCCAAACCCAAAATCTAACCATTTCCCTTATCCACAAACCATACCACTAACTACAATGCCAATTCTTCATCCCTAACGCTACCCTAATCCTAACCACTAACTCTAAACCTAAACCATAAACCTACCTCTAACCAAAACCCAACCTGAACTCTGTCCCTACCCCTAACCCTAACTACTTACCATAATACTCTTCACTAACCCCAAGTCTAACCCTAGCACCTAACGGCAAACTAACTCTAATCCTAATCCTAACCCATAAACCTAACTTTAACCCTATCACTAACTCAAACCCTAAACACTAAACCTAAACCCAAGCCTTCATTCTAACCCTTACCCACATTCTGTAACCCTAATGCTAAACCTAATTCTGAACGTGAGCAGCACTCTTCTGTCTCCTCCATTCTCCTCTTTTTCTTCCTCTTGAGGGGGCAGATGGGCTCTGTGTCCAGACAGGTCCTGGGGCCTGACACTTGCACCAGTCCTGATCTTTCGGTGCTGACAGCTGGGTGCCTCCCTGCCACCTCTGGGACCCTTGCCTGCCACCTCCTTCCCCGCAGGGGACACTGAGTCCTCCTGTGTGAGATTCTTCTTCTTCCTTGGGGGCTGGAGACTTGATCCTTGTCCTTCACAGCCAGAGCACAGGGGCTGCTGTCTGCTCCATGGTGCTGCTTACACTGACACTTTCTGGAGGAACCAGGGGTGACCTGGCTGGGCTCCTTCTCACTGCTGCAGGGAGGAAGGTGGTGCGAAGGGTGGGCAGTGGAACAGCTGGTCACGGGGAGGCTGGGAGCCAAAGGGCTGAGCTGAGGATGAAGCTGAAGGTCGGCTTTCAGGATTTGGCCAATGGACAGCAGATGAGGACAGCCTGCAGAACAGGAAAAGAGGCTGACATGATCTGAAGGCCAGGTCAGGAGCAGGAGCCCCCCTCTTCCTCCACACTCCACAGTGCACAAGCACAGCACCCAACTGCTACCATCTTAGCCAATCAAGAGAACAGGAGAGGTGGCTGCTGAAATCACTCCCCCGGGCCACCTGCCATGTCAGACAGTTGCCTCGTGGACTACTGGCCTTGCTGCCATGCAGGAGCCTGGGAGCGACTGGCACCACTTACCTCGACTTGCCAAAAGGCCAAGGAGTTGGGGTGGGTGGTGTCCATGGGGTAGGTGTGGTTGGCAAATTGTGAATGAGGTGGTGTGCAATGGTCACTTCTGCTCACCTTCCACAGAATGCTGCCTGCAGTTATTGACATGAAAAAAAAAAAAAACAAGCTAAGTGATCTAAAGAAAAGAGGTTTCCATGAGCCAAGAGAAGAAAATAAGAAGGTGAGCCCAGAGAAAAAGGAAGGGTAATGACACAGAAGGGGAGAGGAAAGTGGGGTTGGTCAACAAATCAGAAGTGTTTTCTCTTAGAAGCAGAAACGAAAAAAAGGAAGGAAGGAAATTTAAACAGAAACCCCAGCGCACTGTCCTGAGCCCTGGTTGCACAGCAGCGCCCAGAGGGCTGGTCCCAGCCCCTGTGTGGGGAGGAGGAGACTCTGCAGCCTCCAGCTGGGGAGTCACCTGCTCCCATCGCCCCAGGGGACAAGACACTCAGAGAAGATTGGTGAGGCCACCCCGCTCCAGGGACTGGCACAGCCGCCCCTCTGTCCTAAGCAAGAAGACAGGAGGTGTGTCTCCAGCCTTAATCAGGGATGGGAACAACAGCGGGGACCTGGCCCTGTACCCCAAACCAGAGCAACTGCTGCAGCCCTGGTGCTGAGGGGCTCTCCCTGTCTGCCTCCAGCTTAGCAAGACACCCAGCATCCAGTCTACACTCTCCCCAACACAATCTCCAGCTCAGAAGACACAAGGCACCTGTCGAAGACTCCAGGCAGAAGCTCAGACTCACTTTTTGGGAGAAAGTACCAGCTTCATGGCTGGTGGTGGTGACATGGTGATGTTCAGCTCCAAGCAGCACTGGCCAACAGGGAGGATTTCAATTTTGCCAGTTTGGAGTCTTTGGGTGCAGCCATCTTGGTGCTGGAGATAGTAGGGAGGTCCATGCCACAGCCTGATTCCAGAGAGGTGCAAAAGCTCCTGGTTCCACCCTCGGCCTTCTGGGACGCCTTGGGCAGATCCCTGCTGTGCTGTGCACTGGGCTGGCAGCACTGCTTCTGCAGGAGTCCCTCTCCAGGGTCTCAGCATTCTCCCCACTGCCCCTGGGCTCCTGACTGGGGATGGGCTCCAGCAGTAGCTTGGGTGAGGTAGGTGACTGCTTGCTCTCCCAGGAGCTCTGCCAGGACAGCTCTGCTTTGGCCCCACTTGTGCTGCTGGTGTTGCAGGAGCTCTGAACTGTTCTGGGCACAGGAGGCAGCTGCAGGAGGGCGAGCAGCTTTTTGGGCCTCCAGGCGGAATCACTGTGCCAAGGACACAGGGTGATACTGCAATCCCATCCCCTCCAAGCTCACACAGCAACTCTTAACTGAGCAGGATCCTTCCTGCAAGTCATCCTCCCTCACACCTGTCCATTGGGTGCAGCGCCTGCCTCCCTGCCAAGCTGCAGCACACCTGCCCTCGCAGAGCAGGCAGAGGGGCAGCAGCTCCCTGCAGCTCTGGCCCAGAACAGCCTTCAGGACTCACCTGGCCTGTCACTGGTGAAGACATGGGTCTGTTGGTCACAGCTTTTTTCATCTGATCAGAGACGCTGGCCCCAAGAGATAAAACAGAGCATGAGCACAGGGCCACAGACTGCACCAAACCCCTGAGCCTGACCCCAGCCGGGCACTGGCCAGCATGCCATGAGGGACGGCTGTACTGTCCCCAGTCCCATGGAGCCTCAATGGAGGAGTCGTGGCTCATGCTCAGGCAACAGGCTCTGCTCTGCCAGACAGAGGCAGCACAACAACAGAAGCTGCTTCCCTCTTGCCTGCACCCTGCCTGACACTGGCAGTTCAGCAGCCTGGAGAGCAGTAACGGTGCAGCTGCAGGAACATCCCCTGTGAGAGCAGAGCTCCCTCCACCCACACCCTGCCCCACTACCTGATCTCCAGCACCAGGTCCAGGAAAGGGTCAGAGGTCTCCCAGATGCTCTTGAACACTGAGAACTTCACTGCAAAAGCAAGAGCAGTAAGCACACCCTGGCACAACACCCGCACCCAACACCACCCCAGCACAGCACAGGCAGCTGCCGTGTTCCCCCTCTCCAGCTTTGGGCTCTGGGATGTCGGCACCAGGATTCACAGTGTGCAATTCCACTGTGTGCTGGGACAGCAAGTGCTGGTACATAACTGCCAACATGGGTTCCTCAGCTGGTGGCAAAGGGCTGGGGGCACCCAGCCAACAGCTTTTTTCATCACTACAACACACGCCACAACCCACAGGAACCACAAGACTGACCAGCTGCACCTCTAGGTAAGCTACATACACTCAGCAGTTTTCCCAAAAGATTTTTACTGCAAGGCTCTCAGGGAAACCGCTGCCCTGAGAGTCACAGGCCCAGGACCTGGCAGCCAGCGCTCAACACAGAACCACAGGGATCCGCCAAAGATCTGGTGAACCAGCATGGTGGCCTGGGTCTGGTGATCCAACCTGGTGACAGCAGCACCAGAGCTCACACTGCCCCTCCGCAATGGCCACCCCTGTCACCCACCGCTGTGTCCTCAGGATCCAAACCCATCCCAGTGGCAGCTCCTCTCTCCCTTCCCGTCAGGAGCATCTTGCCAACATTTATCCAGCACTTGCAGTGGCCACTAACCAGGCCTGGAGCTGTCAGGAGAAAGGACTCCCTGGAGCTCACCCAGCTCTAAACTCAGCCCCAACCTGCTGCTGGCTCGGCAGCCGGCACTGCGAGCAGCGCAGAGATGGAGCAGTTGGCAAAGAGCTTTGCAAGGCAGAGCCCTCTGGGGGACAGCACTGAGCCGGACCCACTTCCCCTCTGCGTGACCGAGCGTCAGCCAAGAGAGTAGCAAGCTAAATTTCACAGGAACAGAAAATGAACATGTAAACGCTCATTGGTTCCAAGGTCGTACCTGTGGGATTGCCCCGAGGCTCACGGACAGACTCAAGTCAAGAAGTCAAGTAGCCGCTGCCTACAGGGACAGCTGGAAACAAGCAGAAAGGAAAAGCGTTTCCATTTCACGTTGTGATCTACCTTGTCCTCAGTGACCTGCAGTGCCTGGTCGGGGGTCAGGCAACAACATGGGGCCCAGACGCATGCTGAAATTTCCAAAGCTACAGAGGGGCTGCACACCCCTTGGCTGGGACCTGGCAGCTTCCAAACTACTGTGTCCAGGCCACATGCAACACCCCTCAAGGACCAGATGGACAAACATGGGGCCTCTCAGGGCCTTCTGACCAGGACACCTCTCACACACACAAAACGAAACCCACACTAAGGTGGGAGCATGGAGCACCAGGGCAAAAAATGATCATCCATGTTTCTTCTAGCAAAGAGCCTGCTGGCTACTGCAAGGCGCAACTATTGCAGGAAAATGTTAACAAATAATAAACCAAATATTAGCAAATGCAAAAGGCCAGTGACCAATGAAGACTGAACACTTACCCCTGGGATTGCCCCCACGCTCAGGAACAGGATTACACCAAGAGGCTTGATCGCCATGGACTGCAAGAACCAAACAGGGAGTCAAACACAGGTGAGGAGCTTCCATGGCATGTTGTGATCTCCTTCTTCCTCAGTCACCTGCAGTGATGGGAGGGGGTGAGGTAATGACACAGGACACATACAAAGGTGTATGTTTCCACAGCTAGAAATGGAACATGGGTGACCTTTTTGCTGAGACCTAGCAGGTTTGCAGGCAAATGAATATTCATTACTTGTCTGTGTAACACCACCAAGGCACAAAAAGCTTTTGAAAAGCCTCTGAGATGATCCTGGGTACAATCACACATGAATAACCTATTAAAACGTGAGTGTTTATTCCTTCAAGCAGACAGACAGTGACAACTTACCTCTGGGACAGCCCAAGGCTCATAACCAGGATCCATCTGAGAAGCTCGATCACCTCTGCCAATGCCATGCCCTGGAGTCAAGCACAGATCAGAGAGGTTTCCAGGCTCACAGAGCAATACTCCTGCATTTCGGGTAAAAGAGGACATAAAGAAGAGAGAAAAAACAAAACAAAACACAGCACAACATATTTAGGACAACAATGCCAATATATTGCAGAGAAATAGCCCTATTTTGGGAGAAAACTGGAAAAATTACTAAATATTCTAAATATTTGGGGGCTAAATTGGCCAATACAGGCAAAAGATTCTGAGTATTTGGGCAAAAAGTGGCCAAAAGAGGCAAAAACCTCCACATTTGGGAGCAAAACTGCTGGCAAAGGTGAAAACATCCCATATTTGGGAACACAGCGCCTCCATTAGGGGAAAAAATGGGCAAAAACACTTGAGTATATCAGGTAAAAAGAGCCAGAAAAACCTAAGCACCACTAGATTTGGATCAAAACTGGCCAAAAAGGGATATAACATTCCCAGATTTGGGGTGAAATTGGACCAAAAAGTCAAAGTATGCCCAAATTTGAGGAAAAAACAGCCAAAAGTGGCCCAAACACCCCCAGAGTAGGGTAGAAACTGGACTGCAAAGACAAAGAACTCCCAGATCTAGGCAGAAACGACCCCAAAGGGCACAAATGTGCCCAGATTTAGCTCAAAATTGGCCCAAAGGACCAAAGCAATCCCAGCTTTGATTTGAAACAGGCCCAAAGGCTCAAAGTGTGCCCTGGGATGGGGCTGTGTGGCACGAGGCTGGGGGGCAGGGAGGGCCCCACAGGGACTCAGTGCTGGTTTCTGCCCTTGTGCCACCACTCCCAGCCCCTGCTTGCCCAGAACTTGCCCCTGAAGCAGCCGCAGCCCCTCTCCCCTCCCTGCGGGGCGTCTGCCCCCTGCCCACACCCTGGTGCTGCCTGGCTCGCCCTGCCCGGCCCAGCCCGGCTGCTCTCCCGGCCCCGGCCCCAGCCCTGGCCCCACTGCTGCCCTGCTGAGCTGCTCGGGGCTGGTGCTGCCCCTGCCCGCCCACCTGCTCCCTGCGCTCGGCTGGAGCAGCCTGGGCGTCCCGGGCTGGCAGGGACACCAGGAGGAGGAGGAGGGTGAGGACCATGGCCCCCACGCTCGCACCATGATGCTGCTGCTGCTGCCAAGACACAGCACAGCACATCACCGTGGGGCTGTGACCTCATAGTCACATTGGAATCACTAAATCTGCACACTACTGCATGGCCTTGTGCTACATGAGCATGGAAGGAACAGAAGTGGAGAAGGGTGCACCTATTTGGGAGGCAGCGCTGCCTATGGGAGTGCACAGGCTCTCACTTCTTGCTTCCCAGAAATCAATCAATCAATTAATCAATCAATACCAAAAGCTCCATATTAAGAGTAAATTAAAAAAAAAAGCCAACTTCAAGGGTCTTTACTTGTAACTATTTTTGTCAGGCAGCTCTCTAGGAAGAAACTAGCTTTACCTGCTAGTTTTGCCACAGCTTCAATGCCTTTAAAGCCACCACTTCTTACCTCTGCTGCTCCAACACAGCCTCACAGCCCAGCAAACTCATAGTGCAGGCAGAAACCTTCACCATACAAAGAGGGAGAGTCAGGAATACGTTACTCTCAAAAGCAGACACTGTCAACCACTCTTGCTCTTGCTTACCAAATTCAGACAGTGTAAGAAAACATCAACAAGGAAGTGAGATTCTTACTTTATGGACCCCATTATATCGACCATTCAACATCAAGTCCAACCAGAGTCTGAACCTCTGAATAAGAAATATCATCTTAAAATTTCTAGGAAAATAAAGGGCTTTGAAGTGGCAACACCATAAAATGTTCATAAAAGCACTGCCATGCAAGTCCACAACCCTGATCACAGACCACCTGCCCTGGTACCTAAGGCAGTGATGTTCTCAGCTGATTCGCAGCCACTGACATCTGGAAAACAGCACAAAGTCTCATGTTCTTCAGTGCCAAACGTGTAGTTTGGAACTGAAACAGGCAAGAAAACCATCTACAGTCAGTCTGGTTTCATTTGAGGACATCAGGACAAGTTTAGTTCACATTCACCAGGAATCACAGCAGGTCCCACCCGTCCCTGCAGACCCCAACACCGCTCCTGTGCAGGGTCCCGAGGAGCAGTAAGCACAGAACAAGAAACCTCCCTTCCAAAGAAGCCCCACAGCCGCTCTTCCAACAAGCTGCATAAGCAGCAGCTGAGAACAACCTCTGCTGTAGCTGCACCCGGCTCTGCTGTCTGCAGAAGGAGACCAGCTCCTAAATGATCCCCAGCCCTACAGACACAGATCTTCCCCAGGGCAGGGATGAGGAAAGACCAGAGTGCAGGGACACCTGGTCATTCAGTTGAAGCTGCTGCGGAGAAGGACACAGGACTAGAAAGAGACAAATCAGACAAGAGAGAAGACAGAGGAGCTGAGAGAGAAAGAAACACACAGGGAAAAGGATGGAGAGATGGAGAGATCAAGGCAGAAAGGAACAAGGAGCTGATGAGACAGGGAGGAAGAAACAGCAGGGCTGAGGAGCAGGACAGAGGGATGGGGAGGGGGGAGGAGGAGAAGCAGGAAGGGGGTAGAGAAAGACAGCGAGGGGGATGTACAGATGGAGAGACAAAAAGAAAGTCTGAGAAATAAAGCAAAGTTTGGATCAAAATGAAGAGACTGGAAAAGGGAAACATGCACCAATGAGCTGGAGGAAGAGGAAAAGAGGGCTGAGGAGCAGGAAAGAGGAAGAGAAGACAAAGAAAAGGCAGAGCCAGCTGGACAGGGGTGATATAGTGAGAAAGGATGGGACTGGGAACAGGCAAGGAAGACAGAAAGAAAACCAGGACAGAAAGACATCAAGAAGGAAAAGGGGCAGTAATCTGGACAGAGATGGAGAAAGAAGAACAGGGAAAGGGAAGACAGGCAGAAAGACAGAGAGGAGCAGGAGAGAGACAAACAACAATAAGGGCTGGGGGCAGGATAGAGATTGGGGAAAAAATCCTGGGGTGGGCAGCAAGATGGAGAGGGAGTGAAAAAGAAGAGGGGCAGGAATAGGCGCAGGGAGCAGGACAGAGGGATACAGTGAGAAATGATGGGGCACAGAGCAGGACAGAGCAACAGACCAGAATGACGACAAAGAGAAACCAGGGATGGTGAGAACACAGAGGGGTGGAGACGGAGAGGGAGATACGAGAAACCCTGCACAGAGATTCAGAAGGGTGGAGGAATAGGTGAGGAAGCAGCAGAGGGACAGAGGGAGAAGAGATGAAGAGGAAGAAGGACACAGCAGGAAAGAGGAGGGAGCAGGGAGGGACTGGGACACAAAACAGGGTGAAATGTCCCCAAGGGCCCAGGAGTCACCACACTTCCTGCTCTCTGCACTGCCAGGCAAGCTGTGGAGTTCAGGCACTTCTGTCTGTCTGTCTTCTCCTCCCCTCCTATTCTGTAGCCCCAGCCGCTTGCCCATCCTGCACCTAAGAGAACACATCTGTGTCTGACAGCTCTTACACCACAAGGCTTCCGGGATACACACCACACACACACACTCTACGGCCGTACAGTAATTTTCCTCACTGACACAGACCCTGCGGGGCACGTTTGTGATCTGCTCTGCTGAGGCTGCTCACAGGGACTCTTCCTCGCCCAGAAGGGCAGCTGTCTCTGTGCAGCTGGAGCAGCAGCTGTGGGGATCCCCTGCACTTCACCCTCCAGCTGCTTCCCCTTCTCCTGCTCTCTCCAGCTCCAGCCCCAGCAGCTCCTCTCCAGCAAGTGCCCCCTGCCCCCTCCCCCGCCCAGGAGAACAAGGCCAGAGCAGCCCACGCACACCTGAGCCAGAGGCAGCAACAACAGCCCCAGGGCCCCAGAGGGAGGAAAAAGGGCCCCAGGGCTGGGCCGGGGCTGCTCAGCCTTGGGGCAGCTCCACGGGCGCCATGGCAAAACTCACCCTGGTGGCCCGCAAAGCAACCGCCTGCTCAGCCTGGGCTGCGCCACCATTGGTCGGGAGGGCTGTCAGTCTCCTCCCCTGAGCTGATCCTGCAGCTGATTGGCTGCCTGGGCTGTGACTCTGCCCTGGTTTGGGGCCCACCCTGCCCTGAGGCGATGCTCTCTCTGATTGGCTGTCTGAGGGGTCACTCCCTCCATAGTGTCTGCCTTCCCTGAGGCACTGTTTCCTCTGATTGGCTGTCTTGGATTTCCCACTTGCTCTGCCCACCAAATGATTGGTCAGACTGTTTGTCAATCATCCATGTGCCGCACTCCCACCAGGTGTGATTGTTGCGCCAGCACAGCCTGCCCCTGATCACTGCCCAGTTCGTCCCACTGTCGCCAACTGTCCTGTAGGTCTCAAAGCTTGATTGGCTGCTTACATTTCAATCACATGACTTGCCCCACCTCCTCAAATGTGATTGGCTGCATTTCATCCACTGACTGGCCACAGACTTCCGGGCGGTTGTTGCCGGGCAGCGAGCTCCACCTGAAAATGAGGCTGTGGGCCCTGAGCAAAGGCCATGGGTGATGAAAGACACGTGGGGACCCTAAACATGAGGATTTGGCCCCAGGAAGGAGGCTCTGGGCACTCAGAAGGACGGGCAGATGCTACAGATGGCGCTTTGGGCCCTGACCACGAGGGCACCCTCTTGGTTCCCGCCCAAGCTGTGTTTGGTGCCCGTGACCCCACGTTCCAGCTGTCTGCTGTGCTTTCTGATCGCATGGGCCTCTTGTCCTGCCAAACTTCTGCTGCAAATCCTGCTGTAGGAAACAATCGCCTTGCCAAGAGAAGAGCCCGGGCAGGATCTCTCAGCAAAGCGTATTTTATAAACCATTTGGCAAGACCAGGTGTTCTACCCAAAGACAGGCACATGGAATGGGACAAAAAGCCCCCGCTTACATATCCACCGGTCCCAGCTGCACATCCCCTCCCCTGCTCCCCATCGGCTGGTGCTGCAGGGTTACAGACTACCCACTGCTTGCCTCAGTCTACCTGTCTCATTCATCTAATTCTAACAACCCTCTAACCTTACTGATTTATTTAAAATATGGATTCCTGGCTCTTTGGTTACCCTTCCCCCTAGATTAACTTTTTAGATACAGTAATCAGTTTGGATTCCGGGATTATTTCAAATGGATTCGCAGGCTGATGTCTCTGAGTCCTTCCCCTGCTGGGGTCAGTTCCAAAAACAACATCCCCCCTTCCAATGGCTCCTTACAACTCCACATTGAAACAGAAGAGACGTCAAGATGGGCACACACAACACACAGCTCCCAAAACCCACCACAGAGACTTCTCAGAATGGGGATTTCTCCAATTGCCTCAAAACCCACAGAGAAGCAAACATCCCATAAATGACACACACGAGGCTAACAAGAGTTTGTTTTTAATGGTGCCTTTGGCTTTTCTGCCCGCTGGTGCCCAGTGAGTGTTTCTGAGCACGATCCAGCCGTGGCACGCAGGTTCAGCTCTTCCTCCAGGGCCTGTGGGCAGGCGGGCCGGCCGGCAGAGCTGCCTGTGGCTCTGGAAGGGCTCTCTGAGCTCTTCCTGCCACAGGCAGCACTGGCTGCTGGTGCACTTGGGGCAGCTTGGTCCCTGCTGGGGCAGCTTTGCTGCTTCCTGGACTCTTCCTCCTCCTCTTCCTCCTCTCCAGCATCACAGGCGTCAGATGCTGTGTCCTCCCTCATCCAGGCTGCAATCTGTCCCCGTCACCACCAATCGCTTTCCTCATCTGCCTCTCCAGGGCACTGAAGCCTTCCTGCTCCTCCTCCTCCTCTGTGCTGAGGGGTCACAGTCCGTGATCTCCACAAACTGCCTGTGGAGATCATAGCGGCGCCGCGGGGATCTGCTCCGCTCCCTCTGCCTCAGCTGGGTCTGCCCCCGAGCAGCTGTGGGTGCAGAACGACACCGGGAGCTGCCGCTGGAGGGCCCTGGAGCTGCATCATGCCTTAGGGCTCGGTCACACCGTGGAGGACTTGTTCTCCAGCTCCTCGTCCTCCTTGCTGAGCGATGCTGCTCTGTGATCTCCAGAAACCGGCTGCGGAGATCATAGTCCCGCCGCGGGGATCTGCTCCGATCTCTCCGCCTTGGCCGGGTTTGCCCCTGAGCAGCTCTGGTGGCAGGAAGAGACTGGGAGCTGTTGCTGGAGGACACTGGAGGTGCTGGTGCAGGCTGGGCGCTGCCATCGGAGGGTCTTGGAGCTGCCTCGTCCCTGTGAGTGGGGTCACAGCTCAGGGGACTGGTTCTCCCCCTCTTCCTGTCTGAGTGTTCGTGGTCCCCAGTCTCCACAACCCAGCTGCGGAGATCCTTGCCCCAGTGCGGGGATCTGCTCCTGGGCCTCTCCCTGGCACCGTTCTCCTGGCAGGGGGCAGAAGGGCTGAATCCCCGCTCCTCTTTGCTGCTGTCCTCTCGTGCAGAGTGGAGCACACGGTCACGGGGGTGACAGCGCAACGGGCACGCAGCTTTCCTTCTGAACACCAGCCTGAGAAAGCCGTGGAAGAAGTGACGCAAGCAGGAGCCCACGGAGGAGCTGCTGTTGATCCTGCCTGGCCAGATGGGCCACGACCAGCCTGCAGCTGCCTCCTGCGCTCCTGCCCGGCTTTGCTGTCTGGTGATGGCTGGTGCGGATGAGCTGCTGTCCTCTGGAGAGTCCTCCATGCCCCCCACCATGTCCTGCAAAGAGACCTGTGAGAAGCTCCTGCCCTTTCCTCCTGACTGGACCCACCAGTGGGGAACCCCCAGAAGCTGTGAGGGGACAGCTAAGGGCCTCTCAAAGGCTCCTGGAGGCTGAAGAGGGGCCAAGGAGGACAAAGGGGATGGATCCAGGTGGATGCTGGGCGTGGGAGCCGTGCTGCAACTGTGCAGAAAGCTGCCGTGTGGGAGGGAAAAGAGAGCACTGCCAAGATCCCCAAAAGAAACCCGCTGTCTGTCTGGTGCCCTGACCACCTCCCCACAGCCACCTTAGTCCTACGGGGCAGATGCTGCGGTCCCACAGAACGCACCTGCTTGCTGCCGGCCGCCCACTGACTGAGGAGGGAACGGGCTTCTGGTGGTGCTGATGAGGAAGAAGCCCTTTGTCCAACTTCCAAATCAGAGCACCTGGGGAAAAAAAGAGGGATCTCTGTTGAGGGCTGTTCTTGCAGCCTCCTCTGAGTTCCGGCATTTCTTGGAACAGTTTATATGACAAGGAGAAGATGTAACTAAGACCACAAATGGATAATGTGGTTGGGCTGAACGATGCAGGTGGTAATTGTCTGCTATGACAGAAACACTCAGGAGGATGAGAAGAAAAATAGCAAAGCCAGGAAAAGGAAATGTGTTCTGAACACAGTTTAAACTTGTGATTACCTGATGTAAAACAGTAAATAGGCTTGCTGCCTGAGGACTGTGTCACTGTTGCAAAGATTCACAGTCTCATCGTTCATGTGGTACCACAGTCCATCACTGGCCTGCAAAGAAAAGCGTCGATATCTGGAGATGAATGGCACGGCTTCTCCACAAAACACAGGCCAAAAACTGCCAAACCAGAAGTGTTCAAAACATATGCATTCCAGCCCCTGAGGAAACCTTCTCCCCTCAAATCTTTGGCTGTCAGTAACAGGACCAGGAAAGTCAGTTTTCCCCAGGATACATTTTTCCTTTGTTCAGAAGGAAGTCGCTTTTCACCTTTATGTAGCAGAAGTAGTGTCCTGCACGGCAGCTGTCACCTTCATGCACCAGGACGGCGTATAAGGAGTAGAGGAGCGGTTCTCCGGCTGCCTGAGACATGTACGGGCGAAGATCCAGGTACTGGGGGTACTCCACAACCTACGGAGAGACCAGGAGGGCTCAGCAATGACCCTGGAACACTTCAGGACACAGCAATATGTCATGAGTTGGGTGGCAGGAAACTCATCTGGACCAAAGCAGCTCTGTGGGAGCAGAGGACACATTTGTCTTCCCACAGGAACTGTCCCCAGAAGGGAACATGAAAATCTCAACATGAGCAGCTTGCGACAGAGCGTCCAGCTTTGGGAAACCCGCTTCAGGAAGAGCACGTTGCACTCCAGTTGTGCACACACCTTGCTGATCTTGTCGCCGGTGAAAGCTTCAAACCACTTCAGACACACCGTGAGAACCTTGGGCGCGCCATGGACTGTGAACCTCTTGGAGGCGGCAGTCATCTTGTCACACCTTGAAAGCCAGGACAGAGCCAAGGGCTGAAACACACCATTTTTTCCCCCAAAGGCCAGACAGCCTTTCCTGTCTCACACATCCCTGTGCTCTTTTAAGGCTATTCAGTACCATAATGCCATGTTTAAAAACCTGGGTCTCATTACTCTGCCTTAATCCAATGTGAAAAGCTGACTTCTGCTCAATGACACCTTCGCACAGGATCCAGTATGAATACATCATCAATAATAGCCTTACTTGTTACATTTAAAGCAGTTTTCACCATCCAGGTGCTCAGGTTTCACAAAGTCTTCCAGAGCTGCGGTGACAGATGCGGCTGCCTGAAGGAGTGAGAAGGGAGAGCCCTGAGCTCTGGGAAATTCCCACACCCAAACATTTACGAGGAGTTTACGCAAAAAAACCAGCTCGATGACGCTGAGGAGACCCACTGTGAACCCGCAAGCAGCGCCCAGGAGGCAGAAAGAGGGTGTGATGCTGAACATCTCCCTCATTTCCCAGGGATTCCCAGGGTTCTCCACCTCTTTGTGGCACCGCACAGTTCAGCTACGATGGTATGGGTGTCACCAGTGATGGAAACAACACCCCCACGAGCCTGGGAGCCAGACGGGTGTTGAGGGAGGGCAAGGGAAGAAGGAGGAGGGTACGTCACAGTGCAGAGAGGGGCACGTGTGCCTGTCCAGCTGAAACCAGCACCAACAGGGAGACCACTGCCATGGCCTCTGCAGAACACAGTCCATTTCACCTCCTGCCCACCACCAACCTCTCTTGTCAGATACATTTTTAAGCCAACTGTGTGGAATCTGGAAAGCTACAGGGGCCTTGGGACGTCTTGAAGCACAATTACAAACTCTCTTACTTTGATATCCAGAGGAACATCCAGGAAGGCCTCGTAGGAATCAGACACCGCTTGGCAGCTCCAGCATGTGACTGGAAGGCAGATGGAAATGCTCAGTGACAGGGGAAGTCGACTGACTGTGCCGGGTTACCCTCTTCACACCCACTGCACCAATCACACCATCGGCTGTTGTCGCAGGCAGACAGGAGGGCACAGACGATTCCATGGAGAACAATAGCTGTGGAAAAGTACCTCTGGATCTCAGAAAGCCCCCAAAGATCTGATGGACGATGGTAGTGGCTTGAGAGGAGATGTCCAAGCTGCAAACCAACGGGAAGGTGGAGTTATCTCCTCCCAGAGTCTGGCTTTGTCTGAAAGCCCTGGGCATAGTTCTCCTTGAGGGGAGGACATCAAGGACTCCAAAGGGCTTGGGAATGCTGGAAACACAATTTGCTTGCTTACTCTCTGTTTCCTCTCAGACAAGCTCTCTGCATGGCATCCACGATGCAACGTAAGAACTCATGGGCATCCTCCTGCCTGCCATGCTCGAAATGTTCTCCTATTTCTAAGAAAGAAGAAGTTACTATTTCTCTCCTACAAGAACGGCATCAATCATGTCACAGCACCTGCACGGACTCACGTGTGAGAACATCAACGACAGCCCAAGGCTCGATGGCACTGGCTGAGGAGTGCAGGACCTGTTGAATGTGCTCTTCCATCCGGCACATCACGCAGAAGATTTTCCGGCGACCTGGAGAGGGAGGGAGGAATGGGAGAGGGAAGCTCCTGAGGTTTGCAAAATATCCACAGCGATGGGAAACGTAATTCAGGTCTTGCAGTTTAAGAATTCTCCATTCCTCCCAAGCTGCCCAAGTCCCAACAAGCCCGGGACATTTTAATGCACAGAAAACTTTCTTCAGAGGGATGCTGAACTGACGGAAGCTTTCTGTGCAATAAGCAAAGGAGTTTAACTTGCAGGAACAGGGACCAAGAGCCTGGGATAGAAAGAGGTGCCTTTCTGAAGATGAACACATCCAGATACAACAAGCTGCTTCTAGGCTTGAGTGTTCCGAGAACACCAACTCAGGGAGCTGACAAAGAAGGACCACTTTTCTCCTAGATCGGCTTCCAGATTCTGGAAGCCCTTGGGCCCTGCTCAACAGATGTACAAGGAATGTTCCTGAAAGTACTCACAGGCCCGGCTGTGCTCCCCAGAGAGCAGGTAGTTGGCCAGAGGCGGGGTGTAGGTCAGGCACTGCAGGACGGAGTTGAGGAAGCACGTGTTGTCCAGGTTGTGCAGTCCCGCTCCAGCTCTCTGGCTGTGCTGCCAGGCCATGCAAATCTTCTCTGGGGGAAAGAGGATCCTCTGCGGCGGAGCCATTCCCTCAGCAACGACTGCCAAGAAACCACATTGGAAGAGAGATGAGTCCATGTTCTTGCACAGAAGCAGATTTAAAAGTTGAGTTCTGTACAGGAACACCCAGGAAAACAAGCTCTAAGCTCCCACACAGAAAAACTGGGGGAAGCCTAACACTGCTCTTGAAAGTTCCTGGTCAAGGAGCAGTTTTGGAAAACAGCGTGTTCCCCTGCTCACTTTGCCAAAAGTGCAACAACTCCACACTCTGACTTCTGTGCCCTGAGCAACCTTCCTTTCCCTCTGGAGTCTTGACCTGGATCATCCCCCGGCACAGTCTCCCCGTGCGTGTCAGGGCTGCAGGGTGCCCGGCAGACGGGCTGTGATGCTGGAGCCAGGCAGGACGGGGAAAGCCCCCAGTGCAGCGGGTGAGGAACTCGCTTCAGACGGGCAGGAAAGGTCCCTGTCCCGCAGCACGGCTGCCTCCTGCCCGCCCAGCTGCCTCTCGCTGCCCGTGCCCTGCAGCAGGAGCTGGGTCCCCTCTGCCCACAGAGGCTGTGCTGGGGCCGGCTCCCAGCTCGGAGCGGCCCTGGGCTTCAGGCAGCATCATGGCCAACACCTGTGGAACCCCCCTGCCAGCGTGCAGGGAAACGTGGTCTTGGTGTTGAGCAGGGAGCGCTCGCTGGCCCCCGCCCTGCCCAGACAATCAGGGCCCCTCACTCACCCATCTCCAGGTCCTGGGCCATGCACAGCTCCTGGGGCTCTGCTGGAGAGCTGCTCTCCTGGGGAGCCCTGTCCTCCTCCAGGGCCACCACGGGGCAGGTGAGGTGTTTGTCTGCCATCTCGTGGGTTTGGGGAAAGAGGTATGGGTGAGGAATGGGGAAGACTTGGTGAAACACCACGAGTCTGCCAAGGGCAGCCGGGAAAGACGTGGGCTGCACTTGGGGAGTCCTCAGCACAAGGCTGCCGGGGGCAGAGGGGAGTCTGCCAGGGGCAGCTAAAGTGAGGGTGTGGTTGGACTCGATGATCTTAAAGGTTCGCTTCCAACCAAAAAGATTCTCTAAATCTCAAACTCAATGAAAGACGTGGGCTACGCTCAGGGGCTCTCGCCAGCTCCGTGCTCGCACCCTGTCTCGTCACCGTCCTGCCGGACAGTGTGGGCTGGGGCTGCAGCTGCGCTGAGCACAGGCAGGGCAGTGGGTGTCACAATGTGAGGTCACAAAGGGCCCCACTGTGACCCTGCGCCTGGGGAGCGAGGGGCAGCATGTCCCGTTGGGAGGAACAGGCCAGTTCAGCCCTGGGCACCTGGGTGCTCTCAGGTGTCTCCAGGTCCCCCTTTGCCCTCATGTCCCCTCGGGACTGCCCTGTTGCCCTGTGGTATGTTCCAGAGCCCCGTGTTCACCTGACTGGCTGATCTGAACAGCAGTGAAGCTGCTCCTTTAGTGGGTTTGTAGAGATTTCTAGGGAATTCCAAGGGTGGGCAGCAGAGGGGATGGGCTTTGTGTGCTGTCTCACCGCTTACAGAAGCTCTCAGTGGCTTGAGGATAAACTGATAATATAACCAAGTGACAAACTGTTGGAGCGGGCAGAGCACAAAAGGAGGAATCCAGGTGGTGGGGGATGAAAAAGGTGGAAAGGCTGAGGTACTAAATGCCTTCTTCGCCTCAGTCTTTAACAGTCAGAACAGTTGTGCTCCAGGTACCTGGCCCCTGGAAGCAGAAGACAAACATGAGGAGCAGAGTGAAGCCCCAATGATCCAAGGGGAAATGGTTGGCAACCTGCTACACCACTTGGAAACCCACAAGTCTGTGGGGCCAGATGGGATACACCCGAGGGTTCTGAGGGAACTGGCAGAGGGGATCACTGAGCCACTTTCCATTATTTACCTGCAGGAGGGCAAGAGACACAGAGAATATCGCTGCTTTCTCTTATTAAACTCATCAGTGGCCACACAGTGACTTTGTTTCTCGTTTAACTGTTCCTGCAGTAGTAACAGCTCATTATGGGGCCCTTGAATTGCCTTACAGGTCTGGGCTGAGTTTTGATCTGGACTGTTGCTGTGCTTGGAGGCTGCTGTCCTTGCAGACCAGATGAACTCACTTCTACCACCCTGCCTGGCAGTTCATTCCATCCGTGTCACAGCTCTGTCTGCAGCACTGACAGCTCCAGCTCCCCAGTCAGGTGCCTGGCTGAGGACATTGCCTCACATCTGGGCTGAACCACCCCAGCTGTGGCACCAGCCCAGCTCTGACCTGGCACAAGAAACCTGGTACCAAGTGTCCAAGAGCCCATGTGTGCAAAGGCTTTGCTTCAGAGCACAGACATGACATGGCCAAAGATTGATGAATGTATCTCTAGACCTAGGAGTATAAAACCAGGATAAAATGCATGAACTCATTCAACTGAAGATATTCCTCCCCCGGCTTGGAGGAATTAGATCCTTTGCTGTAGTCTTCCTGGTGTCCTGTCTAATGATGGGACAAGAAAAGTTGATTCTCATAGTAATTCATTGTTTAATACAAAGACGACAATGATGTGTCTCTTCAGAGGAGAGAGAATCAACATCACTGATTAATTGAGGTTGTTTGAAAGGATGTGCTCCTGAAGCCCCAGGGACACCTGGAGGAGTCCAGAGGGGACAGAGAAAGGGACATCATGGGCTGCTCCTGTGCTGCTAAGCTGGGCTGGGCTCCTGGGACACAGGGAGCTCATGGAAGCGGCAGCACTGCAGAGAGACAGCTCTGCCCAGGAGCAGCTCCTCTGCAAAGCGCAGCAGGGCTGAGGGCTCTGCCTGCAGCACCGAGGGCACAGGAGCCAGGCACAGAGAGGGGAAAGGCAATGGAGGGGGTTGGTTGCTGAGGGCTCACTGAGAGACAAATCTTCACAGTTCTAACACGGTAAGTCTCTGGCTGTAGGACAATGCAGCTGCATTTCTTGGGGGATCTCCTAAAGATGATACATCCCACAATTTACAGGGTCTGTCAGGTCTCTCTCACAGTTTTTCTCATGTAGAGGACAAGAACATGGTCCAGACCAGCGCTTCGCTGCTGCACTGTCAGAGGAACAGGGCATGATGGCAGCTTCTGCTGAGGGTGATTGCAGGAGGAGCACCTAGGGGTGCCCAGGGCTGTCCTGCAGAGCAGGGTCCCTGCACCCCAGGGCTGTGCCGGGCAGGGACTCTGCCGCCTGCCAGGGTCAGCGCTCAGCCTGCCCGGGAGATCCCATGGCAGCAGCTGTGGGTGGAAGGAGCGACCCCGGCAGGGCAGGCAGGGAGCTTGTGGGGTTGAAGGGGGCTGTGTGGGTCAGGGCTGCTCAGAGCTCCAGATCCCCCCACAGACATGGCAGAGGGTCCTTCTGACCAACGACATCGAGACAGCAACAGCTGCAAGGGAAGGAGTCTGTGCTTTCTGTTTTCCACTCTTGCTCGTCTGGGTGTGCAGTGGAGATGGGGATTTATTTCTCTCATTGGAGCAGACACTGAGACCCCAGTTCTCGTTAGGACTTGTCTGAGCTGCTCCTGAGCCCCTGCACACACAGAGCTGCCCCTGGGCAGTGCCAGGAGGTGTGAGCAGGACAGAGCTGAGCACACAGCGGGTGGGACGGGGTCTGTGACACTGACAGGGAGCAGACCCAGGGACAGAGACACAGCTGCAGGCAGCACAGACATGGGCAGGGAGAAGGAGGTGGACCAGAAATGCTGGGGAGGGGATTCAGGACCCTCCTGCCATCCCCTGCAGTGCAGACAGATTTCCCAGTGCAACCCCTGGTCTCCTCTCCTCCCCAGCAGACCCTCTGCCCCAAAGCCATGGGGTCCAGGTCACAAGTCTCCACCTCAGCAGCTGGACCTCCAGGTGAAGGAGTCCTGGAACGTGGTACACAAAAAAGGTGCTAAAACTACTTGCTCTACAGTGTCATTATGTGAGTGGCAGCAGCACAGCTGGGTCAGGAGAAGGTTCCACAGCATGCCCGCTTGCCTTTCTGTCCTTGCTTTATTTTCTGGTAGCACTGCAGTGTCCTTCCCTGTCCCTGTTCCACCTGTCCCTGGTGCTCTTGCTCTGTGGGGTTGGGGTGGGAGTGTGGGTTAGTTTTTGTTCTGACACCAGCTCAGGGGGTCTTGCCCCAGAGCTGTATTCATGGAAACTAAATGCCCAAACTCCATTTTAAACTGTGATGAACTCTTTTCTTCAGTTGGTAGAAACAGAATGAGCGGAAACATCCCTCCATCAGGGAGGGGGTTTTCCATGAGAAACAGCATGTTTATTTTCCTCAGAGAAGTCTCCCCTGATATGCCACTGTCTTTTCCTCCTTGCACAGGTCCTCATGCCCACAGGCAGCCAATGTCCAACAGCAGCTCCATCACCCAGTTCCTCCTCCTGCCGTTCACAGACACACGGGAGCTGCAGCTCTTGCACTTCTGGCTCTTCCTGGGCATCTACCTGGCTGCCCTCCTGGGCAACGGCCTCATCATCACCACCATAGCCTGGGACCAGCACCTCCACACCCCCATGTACTTCTTCCTGCTCAACCTCGCCCTCCTTGACCTGGGCTCCATCTCCACCACTGTCCCCAGATCCATGGCCAATTCCCTCTGGGACACTAGGACCATCTCCTTTTTGGGATGTGTTGCCCAAGTCTTTCTGTTTGTCTTTTTTTTTTTCAGGAGAGTATTGTCTTCTCACCATCATGTCGTACGACCGCTACGTTGCCATCTGCAAACCCCTGCACTACAGGGGCCACTGGGTTTCTCTATTCTCTGCTGCACACGGCCAATACATTTTCACTGCCCCTGTGCAAGGGCAATGCCCTGGGCCAGTTCTTCTGTGAAATCCCCCAGATCCTCAAGCTCTCCTGCTCACACTCCTATCTCAGGGAACCTGGGCTTATTGTGGTTAGTGTCTGTTTAGGATTTGGGTGTTTTGTGTTCATTGTGGTGTCCTATGTGCAGATCTTCAGGGCCGTGCTGAGGATCCCCTCTGAGCAGGGACAGCACAAAGCCTTTTCCACCTGCCTCCCTCACCTGGCTGTGGTCTCCCTGTTCCTCAGCACTGCCATGTTTGCCAACCTGAAGCCCCCCTCCATCTCCTCCCCATCCCTGGACCTGGTGGTGTCTGTTCTGTACTCGGCGGTTCCTCCAGCAGTGAACCCCCTCATCTACAGCATGAGGAACCAGCAGCTCAAGGATGCTCTGTGGAAACTCATATCCTAGTGTTTTCTGAAGCAATAAACTGCCCATCTTCTTCTATATAGGAGTTTTAATGTAGCTAATTACAAGCCCAGCCTGTCAACTGGATTTTCTGGTGTTGTTGGTTGTTTTCTTATTGTGATAATGTTGTCATCCCCTTTCTAATTCACTGTTGGCTTTTCTTTTATAACTGTTGGCTGCTTAAATGAGCAGCAGTGCTCTCCTTGTCTCTAAACAGAATAAAGGGCTGTTTAGCAACTTGTTTTTTGGTATATCTTTCCTGCAAGAGCTTTTTGGAGCTGCAGAGACAGTTTCTGTGTGTGGGTGGAGGGGAAAACAGCTCTGGCATGTCAGCCCTGGCAGGGAGCAGCAGCGCTTGTTCTTCCAGAGCTGTTCTGGTTCCACTCCCACACTCTCCTTCTCATCCCTGGTGTTGGTGCAAGGCCTGAGTGCTCTGGCAGCTTGGTCACCGTCCTGCTGCGTGTCAGTCCTGTGAGCGCAGGCAGGGACGGGCAATGGGCACTGCAGTGACAGAGCTGGCCTCACAACAGCCTTTCCAGATAGAAAGGTGATCTCCTATGGGCAATACACGATGGGTTATATCTTCAAGCATATGCTTACGATAGTGTCCCACAGATTCAAACACCAGTGTACATCTGAACAGCGTGTGTGTGCAGGGCTGGCACACAGCAGTGTCCTCTCACAGCCAGGCTCCTGCCAGAGACCTGCAGGACCAGCAGAGCAGGGGCTGGGCTGTGCCCCTGTTCACTGGACACCCCACAGAATCTGGCCCAGGGCATTGTCATGGACGGGCCCCTCTCAACCACCATTTCTAGCCCTGACTTCTCTCCCCAGCTCACAGAGATTGTTCTTCCCTCCATGGAATGACACTGAATGACTAGGTCAGCAGTCCATGTCTGCATTGTACAGATGAGATGTGAGCACGCACATCCTGGATGTGAGGTGATATGTACCCAAGTGAGCACAAACAGCATCAGCTATTCCTGGGGGTTCCATGAAGGCCTGTGGGACAGACAGTGTCTTGAGGTCACTTCATGTTGGCAGAAACATCCTATGGGAAACCGCCTGAATGCAGCACTGGGTTGTGCTTCCTTGAACTGAGGTCCCCGTGTCCATTCCTCATGATGTGGGACATGTCAGATGAGTGCAGAGCAGGTGACACACCACAGGGCTGAGGTGCCTCCCGTCCTTTGGAAGTGGCACCAGGAGGCCAGAGGGAAACCAAGAGTACAGCCTCTATGTGCAACAGGGAAAAATTCCGTCTCTGAACACCCCTGGGTGCAGAAGGAGTTCACCAGGCCAGCTCAGACTTGGATGGCAGACAGAACTTGACATTACTGTGTGTGACTCCAAGAACAAACCTCAGTGGCTTGGTGATATTCATCTCAGCTGCTGGAATGGCTCATTGCAAGTGTTCCTGTCTGCTACATCACCCTTGCCCATGATCCTGGGTTGTGCTCTCAAAAGTACCAGAGCACTCAGAGAGGTTCTAGTCCTTGGAAAAGCAGACATCTGACCCAACTTCAAGAAGGGCTCTTTATTAAAATCCAGCCATTTTCCTCAAGAGGAGCTGCTCCTCCACCTGGTTTAGCGCCAGCAGCACAGGGCTCTCAGGGTCCATCGAGATCTTGGCCGCTTCCATGAAGAGCACACGATGACAATGGTCTTAGTTGCCAGGGAGCAGATGGAGGGTTCGCTGTCCTCCTCCAAGGGCTGCAGGGCTGCAACAGAAAGAAGCAGAGCCCAGATGAGCTCCCATGGCTGCAGAGACCCCCAGGCATCCCCTCCCGACCACGCTCCCTACTCACCGCTGCAGATCTCAGACAGACTCTCCTTGCTTGGGTCCCTCAGGTGCCGCACAGCCAACCCTGGGCACAGAGTTCCGTCAGCCCCTGCTCCCTCCCCTCATAAGGGCTGACCCCAGGGGAGAGCAGGAGCCGAGATGCTGGGACCGAGTGAGGTGGCCACCACGGCCACCTGCGTGGGCAGGGCTGGGAGGGGAGGCCAAGGCCCTGTCCGGGGCAGCCGGGGCTCTGGCAGCCACAGGGCTGCTCCTTGTGCCAGGATAGTGGCAGGGACTGGGTCCAGGCTGCAGAAAGAGGGACCTGGGGGCTGTGACTCACCGATGAACCTCACGGCCGCCTCTCGCAAGCTGGCCTGAGCATCCCTCAGGTACGGCAGACTCAGGCTCAAGAGCTCTTGAGCTCTGCTCCTGTCCCGCTCCAGCTGGAGAGAGTACAAGGGGATGAGCACGTCACTGTCCCTCCCCAGCTGGCTGGACCAGTCCCTCCCCACAACAACACACATTCCCCTTCCCCCCCGGCCATCCCCGTGTTCCAGTCAGGAGCCCTGTGGGGCTGAGAGAGAGACACAGGCGGAGGGGTCCCAGGGGTGCTGAGAGCCCTCCCTCCCGCTGGCTGCGGGGCAGAGGGAAGAGCCCCTGGGGGCTCTATTCTTGATGACAGGGAACAAGGATGCAGCTCGGGGCTGCAGCAGGACAGGTGAGGCACATCTGCAGAGCCCACAGCACAGACATGTGGGGCAGCCCCGTCCAGCCTGGGCCCTGGGCCTTGGGGGTTGTCCTCACCAAGCTCTCTCCAATCCGCCATGTCTGCTCTGTCTGCACCAGGTGTTTGAGCTGTTTCCACCTGAGCAGTTCTGCGGCACCGAGGAGGGCTTCCCTGGCAACCTACGGAACAGCAGAAGCTGGGAGATGGCACCACGTTCTGGGGTAGGAGACCTGGTGTCTCCCTGCTCTGTGCTTTGTTTCTGGGGTGATTCTGCCCTTAGGGAGTGGGGACATGCCCTGGCCCAAACGCCCAGGGGTCTCTTCCCTGCATCACTGCTCGACTTTGAAATCTGTACCTTGGCCACACTCAGCACTTGGTCACTCATGCGGAAGAAGAGAGGGAGCAGGCCAAGTCGCACTGTGTTCTTCATCTCCCTCTTGTCGTTCCGCACCACCATCTTCATCAGGTCTCTGAAGAGGCTGATGGAGCTCTCTCTCAGCTGGCTCAGCTCCTGGGAGGGAGCAGCACAGTAGGACCTGAGCACCAGCAGCTCTCTGCCCACGGGGAGCAGAAGCTCCTGCATGGCTGATGGGAGGGGAGATGCTCCAGGGCGGCATTGTGCACACTGCAGTTGTGGCCAGATCTGCGGCCCTGGGTGCATGAAGGGCCACTCAAGGGACTTGCTCAGGCAGTGCCTGTGCCTCAAAGCGCCGTCCCAGCATCCCCCAGCAGCCTCAGCAGCCATGGTGGGGAGGAGCTGTGGGAGCAGCTGGCAGGGATAAGCTGGGCTGGGCTGCAGAATGCAGAAACCATCCCACAAGAGCCCGGGGAGAAAGGAGAGAAGCCCCTGCTTTGAGTGGCTGGGCTGAAGGGCAGCTGTCATTGTCCAGTGCCCACCCGTGGGGCTCAGGCTTATACATCAGCCTTATATATCAGCCTTACGTCATCAAAGAAGGGCAGGAGAAATTCTGCCAGCAGCACAGCAATGGGACTGGCCTCCTCCCTCTCCAGCTGAGGCATCACGTTTCTGAAGACCACCAGAGCCTTCATCCTGATGGCCTTATTGCCATACTGCAGGACCCACATCAGGTCTGGCAGCATGACCTTCATCTTTCTGGCCTGTATGAAGAAGAGAGTTGCCCTTTTGGGACCAGGTCCATGTGTGGAGAGCTCCCCAGGCAGCCCCCAGGCCCCACCATGGCAGGGAGGGCCTTTGGAGCAGGCACCCCAGCGCCTGACTGCCAGCCAAGGCCAAGCCCGAACCCACTGCCCTGGCCCTTGGCTGCCACCATGGCTGCCCTTGGCGACACCCTACTCACCATCTCGTCTCTCTGTGACAGTGTCATCATGCCCCTGAGCAACAGGGAGAGCACCGTTGGCCTTCGTTGCCTCAGAAACCTCATGACTAGGTACATTGGAGCAAACTCCTCATCTTGCAGATCACTGCTGGCCAGTATCTGAAAGCAAGCCAGCAGTGAGCGACCGGCAGAGCTGCTGGGGCTTCTGGCACCGTGCAGATCCTGGGGCACCAGGAGCTTCTTCCAGTAACTCACAGCCAAGCGAAGGATGGCGGTGTCCTCCCGGTGTGTATACAAGACCCTATAGTGCCGGTCCTGGAGTTGGATGTGCAGCTCTTTCAAAATGCTCAGCAGGGTCTGGGGCACGGAGAACATCACCTCCCACAGTGCCAGGGCAGTGCTGCAAGAGAGCGCTCTGTCAGCAGGGCAGCCTGGGCCACAGCAGCGTGTCCGGGCTCCGTGCTGCAGGACGCCTGGGATGCCCTGGGCAGCAGCAGAGGCTGAGCTGGTGCTCCTGTGGAGCTGGCAGGAGCACAGTGGGGGGCTCTGGGCTGTCTTGCTCAGCTGTGGCTGCTGCGGGCCTGGCTGACCCCCAGCGCTGGAAAGCATGGTGGGATGGAGGGTCCTGCTCCTCGGGGGTGTCCTGCAGGATTCCTTGGTGCTGGCACCCAGAGGGTCTCCGGGCCCCTCTCTCCACAGGGAACAAGGCCTCATGGCTTTTGGGGCCGGTACCTGTCTCCTGGTGGTGCGATTGTCAGCAGCGTCGACACCACCTCCCCAGGGCACTTGTCAGCCAAGGGGACAATTAGGGACTCCACACTCTGCTGGGCTGGTGCCGTGCTGATGCACTCCAGGGTTCTATAGATGCAGCTCGTGATCTTTGACACCTGGAGGAGACACAGGTGAGGATGGTGCTGCCACTGGAGTGCAGCCATTTCCTCATCTGTCCTTCCCATCCCTCTCTGCCGCCTCCATGTGGCTTCATTTTACTGGGATTTGAGAGGAAGAGATGGATGGAGGGAGGAACAAGGCCTGACAGGGCTGAAGGGCAGGACAATCCAGCCAAAGGCCACTTACATCCACCAGCCAGAAATCGCAGTCTCTCTTGACCATGTCCAGCATGTTTCTGGCCGCCTCCTTGCCAAAGGTGCTGGAGTCGTTCATGGCCTCAATGAACACCAGGACCATGTCTGTCCTCTCAGAAGGCTGGAGGTGTTCTGCAAAGAGCTAAGGGAGGAAGGGAGGCAGTGAAGCCAAGTCACACCAAGTGCCCCGGTGTTGCTGCGTGGCCGGGCAGTGCCAGCAGCCCTGCAGAGCCGCCCGGCAGTGCTGCGGCAGTGCCCGCAGCAAAGCTGGCAGCAGGGGCGGCAGTGACTGCTGGGGAGAAGAAGAGAGGCCCGGGGTGAGGGGGGAGGGTTGGGGTCCTGGGCACAGGCTGCTGGCCCTGCCATGAACCAGGGCTTGCTGGTGGCCAGCAGGACTGGGGCTGCTGCTGGGACACTGGAGAGCAGCCCTCGCATCGCCCCTGCTCAGGGACAGCAGGAACCGTCTCAGCAGGGACAGGGAGGCCACGCCAGCCCCTTGATTGTGGAGGCCTTTGTTCACATGAGTCCCCTGCTGGTGCCACCAACAAGAGTGCCAGCAGGAGCTCTTTACCATGACGTCAGGTTTTAGCCAGTCCTCAGAGGAGCTGTCGGGATCTTCCAAGTGGGGCTGTCGTGCTTGATTCCTCCTGTCTAAACAGCAGGGAAACATAGAGAACTCAGTAAAGTACAGCAGCTTCGTCAGCAAGCTTCCCAAAGCACCCCGAGATCTGCCCTCATGATGGCAGGGCATAAGTGGTCAAGGAGAATTCTGGAGGGTACAGGAACAGCTTCTTGCTACAAGCACTGGAAGCTCTAGCCAGGAGGACTCAGTGATAGACCTGCTCTTCACTGGCAGGAAAATCATGGCTTTGGGTTACGGCAATCAGCCGTATGTTTGGGTCTGGGAACCACAGAACAGCGGGCTTCAGGATCCCTAAAGGAGGGAGGAAGAGAGCAGCAGAGAACAGATCCCAGACTTTGGGAGAGCGCTCAGCTGCTGCAGCAAATGGCAGCTGGGATGCTACGGGAAGCAGCTGGGAAGGACAAAGGAGGTGAGGAACAGGAGCAGACCCATCGGGAGATGTCTGTGTGTAGAGGGATCGAGCCCAACACAACTTCTCTTACTGTTTTGTCCAGCCAAGAAGACAGCGAGGTGCTGCACTGCATCTCGAGCCAGAGTTCTTGCCTCTTCCCAGGAATGTTGGAAAAGGAGGAGATGCCCCAGCAGCTGTCCCAGCTCTGGGATCTGGATGTCTCTATAGCTGACAGGGCCGTGTATGTCTGTCCTAGAGCCGCACCAGGCCTGGGCGAGGGAGACAGAACAGCAGGAGGGTTGAGGGCAGGCGGCTGTGCCAAAGCCCTGAACCCAAGCGCGTGTCCAGGGCTCCGTGGGCAGGCAGGACTGTCCAGGGCCATGCCGGTCACAGCTCCCAAAGCAGCTGGGTGGGCAACAGCCCCATGTGGGGAGAGCTGCAGGCTGCTCTGGGGTGCAGGGATGGGCAGACAGTCTGGCCGGAGGGTGCCTGGCTCCTTACCCCCAGTGTGGGATTCTCAGCCAACATGAAGCTCAGCCCCTCAATCCTCCCCACGGCCCTCTGCCGCACATGTTCTCTCTCGGAGCTGCTCAAAGTCAAGAGCATCTGGGAAGAGAGAAGCTGCTGGTGAGCCCTGGGAGCCGCCACCACTCCAGCAGAAGCAGCACCGCTCAACTCTTGTGCTGGACTGGCCCACTCCATTAAGGGTTCCCCAGGACTCGACCAAAACCTGTAGAGAGGCTCTTGCTCTTGCTCTGTGGCCAGGCAGGAAGGCAGATGCCACCCTCTGCGGCCACTGTGCTGCGGAAGAGCCTGGAGGGCAGCCCCTGGTTCCCCGGGGAGGTGGGCACCCTCCCGGCAGCGCTCTCTGCACGGCACGGGGTTGGACTGTCCGCTCCAGAGTGGACACCCCGTCCCTCAGGGTGAGGAACAGCCCTTGCGAAGCCCAGACTTTGCACACACAGACCTGGAAGATATTGTGCAGCAGCTCGCTGACTCTGGAGGCACGAGAGTTGAGAAGCAACGCCTGCAGCATGTTGTCCATGGACCGCATGGTCTGCAAGAACACAGCGGGTTGTGGTCATGTTTCCTGCCACCCCTCTCACTCCCAGGAGACTGATCTGAACTCCCAGCACTGAGGAACGACTCCCGCACTGCTGCGCTGTGCCCGGGAGAGACCCAGGGGCAAACAATCTGCTCTGGGCAGAGCAGCCTGCGAAACTGGACATGGCCAGGCCCACAGGCAGGGGACAAAGGGATGAACATGGGACAGCAGAGCTGAGACCCTGCCCTGCCTTGTATCTCTGGTTCTATCGTGGCACGGGGTGGTTGGGGAGCAGACAGAGGGACCGGGGGCTCCTGTAGCTCACGCAGCACTTACTTCTAAGTAGAGGTAATGGTCCATGTCCTCCACTTCTGGTGGAAGCAAGAAGACACTGGAGAAGCAGGCTTGGAGCAGCCTTGTCTCCTTGCCCTCCAGCACCCTCTCCACTGCGCTGCAAAGAGAGAGAGCAGCCAGCCGCATGCTGGTACCTGGAGCAGCGCCTCGAGGCCTCGTGCAGGCGTCCCCGGGAGGGATGGGCAGGTACCTCAGTTCGGCAATGGCACGCATGGCGATCTGCCGCAGAGCCGTGCGCAGTTGGTCCCTGGGCTCCTCTTCCAGCAGCACCTGCAGAGCACAGCTGGGATGGGACCTGCAGCTGCCAGCACCCAGCGCCACCAGCCCCCCGGCCCTGCCCAGCGCTGTCCTCACAGGGTGCCGGTGCCGCAGTCCTCGACCCCTTCCCCAGAGCCGCCAGGTATCCCCTCACCTCGATATTCTCTGCCAGCTCGTATCTCCGGCAGAAGACATCTAGGCCCCTTGGTGAGCAGTGGCGCCTGCTGGTGTCGCACAGGTCACGGATGTCCATAAGAAACCCAATCTTGTGGCTTTCCTCCTGGCAGCCGGGGAGCAGAGAGGCAAACAGGGAGCGTGAGATGGGGACACGTGGCCAGCGGCACCGCAGCATGGGGGTGCAGTGCCCATTAGAGACCTGGGAGCAGCAGCTCTGCCCAGCCAGCACCCTCCAGCACCCGCAGCAGAGCCCCTGTCAGCAGATGCCGGCACAGCCACCTTTAAAGTGGCTGCGGTTACCTTTTCTGGGCTGCCGAGAAAGGACACGATGGAGTCCATGTATCCCTTTAGAAGTCCGTTCACAGGTAACGCATCGGCATCTAATAGAGGGGGAGAGCAGGGAGAGCTGCAGAGAGGGTTTGCAGGCAGGACAGAGCAGAAGGAGCTCTGCCCCCCATCCAGCCGCACACCCCCTGCTCTGGCACAGTCTCCCCGTGCATGTCAGGGTGCCCGGCAGACGGGCTGCAATGCTGCAGCCAGGCAGGACGGGGAAAGTGCCCAGTGCAGCGGGTGAGGAACTCGCTTCAGACGGGCAGGAAAGGTCCCCGTCCCACAGCACGGCTGCCTCCTGCCCGCCCAGCTGCCTCTCACTGCCCGTGCCCTGCAGCAGGAGCTGGGTCCCCTCTGCCCGCAGAGGCTGTGCTGGGGCCGGCTCCCAGCTCGGAGTGGCCCTGGGCTTCAGGCAGCATCATGGCCAACACCTGTGGAACCCCCCTGCCAGTGTGCAGAGAAACGTGGTCTTGGTGTTGAGCAGGGAGCGCTCGCTGGCCCCCGCCCTGCCCAGACAATCAGGGCCCCTCACTCACCCATCTCCAGGTCCTGGGCCATGCACAGCTCCTGGGGCTCTGCTGGAGAGCTGCTCTCCTGGGGAGCCCTGTCCTCCTCCAGGGCCACCACGGGGCAGGTGAGGTGTTTGTCTGCCATCTCGTGGGTTTGGGGAAAGAGGTATGGGTGAGGAATGGGGAAGACTCGGTGAAACACCACGAGTCTGCCAAGGGCAGCCGGGAAAGACGTGGGCTGCACTTGAGGAGTCCTCAGCACAAGGCTGCCGGGGGCAGAGGGGAGTCTGCCGGGGCAGCTAAAGTGAGGGTGTGGTTGGACTCGATGATCTTAAAGGTTCGCTTCCAACCAAAAAGATTCTCTAAATCTCAAACTCAATGAAAGACGTGGGCTACGCTCGGGGGCTCTCGCCAGCTCCGTGCTCGCACCCTGTCTCGTCACCGTCCTGCCGGACAGTGTGGGCTGGGGCTGCAGCTGCGCTGAGCACAGGCAGGGCAGTGGGTGTCACAATGTGAGGTCACAAAGGGCCCCACTGTGACCCTGCGCCTGGGGAGCGAGGGGCAGCATGTCCCGTTGGGAGGAACAGGCCAGTTCAGCCCTGGGCACCTGGGTGCTCTCAGGTGTCTCCAGGTCCCCCTTTGCCCTCATGTCCCCTCGGGACTGCCCTGTTGCCCTGTGGTATGTTCCAGAGCCCCGTGTTCACCTGACTGGCTGATCTGAACAGCAGTGAAGCTGCTCCTTTAGCGGGTTTGTAGAGATTTCTAGGGAATTCCAAGGGTGGGCAGCAGAGGGGATGGGCTTTGTGTGCTGTCTCACCGCTTACAGAAGCTCTCAGTGGCTTGAGGATAAACTGACCATATAACCAAGTGACAAACTGTTGGAGCGGGCAGAGCACAAAAGGAGGAATCCAGGTGGTGGGGGATGAAAAAGGTGGAAAGGCTGAGGTACTAAATGCCTTCTTCACCTCAGTCTTTAACAGTCAGAACAGTTGTGCTCCAGGTACCCGGCCCCTTGAAGCAGAAGACAGACATGGGGAGCAGAGTGAAGCCCCAATGATCCAAGGGGAAATGGTTGGCAACCTGCTACACCACTTGGAAACCCACAAGTCTGTGGGGCCAGATGGGATACACCCTAGGGTTCTGAGGGAACTGGCAGAGGGGATCACTGAGCCAGTTTCCATTATTTACCTGCAGGAGGACAAGAGACACAGAGAATATCGCTGTTTTCCCTTATTAAACTCATCAGTGGCCACACAGTGACTTTGTTTCTCGTTTAACTGTTCCTGCAGTAGTAACAGCTCATTATGGGGCCCTTGAATTGCCTTACAGGTCTGGGCTGAGTTTTGATCTGGACTGTTGCTGTGCTTGGAGGCTGCTGTCCTTGCAGAGAAGATGAACTCACTTCTGCCACCTTGCCTGGCAGTTTATTCCATCTATGTCACAGCTCTGTCTGCGGCGCTGACAGCTCCAGCTCCCCCAGTCAGGTCCCTGGCTGAGGACATTGCCTCACATCTGGGCTGAGCCACCCCAGCTGTGGCACCAGCCCAGCTCTGACCTGGCACAAGGAAACCTGGTACCAAGTGTCCAAGAGCCCATGTGTGCAAAGGCTTTGAATCAGAGCACAGACATGACATGGCCAAAGATTGATGAATGTCTCTCTAGACCTAGGAGTATAAAACCAGAATAAAATTACTAAATCCATTCAACTGAAGATATTCCTCCTTCAGCTTGGAGAAATTAGATCCTTTGCTGTAACCTTCCTGGTGCCCTGTCTAATGATGGGACAAGAAGAGATGATTTTCATACCAGTTTATTTTCTAAGAGGAAGAATATAATGCTGGCAAGAAGCGTCTGTGCAGAGGAGAGAGAATCAACATCACTGATTACTTGAAGCTGTTTGAAAGGTTGTGTCCCTGGAGCCCCAGGGACACCTGGAGGGAGCCCAGAGGGGACAGAGAAAGGGACATCATGGGCTGCTCCTGTGCTGCTGAGCTGGGCTGGGCTCCTGGGACACAGGGAGCTCATGGAAGCGGCAGCGCTGCAGAGAGACAGCTCTGCCCAGGAGCAGCTCCTCTGCAAAGCGCAGCAGGGCTGAGGGCTCTGCCTGCAGCACCGAGGGCACAGGAGCCAGGCAAAGAGAGGTTAAAGACAACATGGGGTGGAGGATGCTGAGAGATCAGTGGGAGACAAATCTTCACAGCCCTGAAAAGAGTAAGTCTCTGGCCATAGCCCAATTCAGCTCCAGTTCCTGGAGAGATGCTAAAGCTGGAACATTCCACAAGCTGTGGCATCTGTCAGGAGGGACGTTGCAGTTTCTCCAGTGTAGAGAAAACATTATATAGAGGTGAGTTTCTCTGCTGCACCTTCAGAGGGACATTTCTAATGGGCTCTTTCAAGGAGAAGGTAAAGGAAGGGGTTACAGTAAAGCTAAGGAGCTTTCCCAAGTCCTTATTTTCAATTTCTTTCTCTTGGGGAATTTGAGAGGAGAAATGGAAGAGTAGCTCTCATACTTGAACAAATCACTGAGACCACTCAGCTGTAACTTCAAGCAGTTAGTAGGTCTGATAGGAGCCTCCTGATGAGCCTTCATCCACTCCTCTGCCCATGGACAGATGCAGCATCGCCTTTGCTGGACCCAGCAGGATCACCCACCTGTCTTTGTTTTCAACCTGCAAACAGGAAGACGCTGCCAAGCAGTGCCCTGCAAACAGGCAGGTGTCTGTAGGGCCAGGGGGAGGGCACAGAGTTTGGGATGGGGTCTGTGAGTACAGACAGGGAATCACCTCCCAGGAGGAAAATCTCCTGGCATCAGGGACATGATCTGGGAAGGAGGAGAAAAACCAGAGCTCTTGTGGGAGGGAGGATGTAGAAATCTCTGATTGATCCCCTGCAGTGCAGATCCCTCCTGTGAGCAGCCCCCTGGCCTCCTGTCCCACCCAGCAAAGCCTCTGCCATCAGGGCCGGGGGCTCCAAGGCATGAAGCAGCTCCTGTGCAGATAGAGCTCCAGTTCCTCTGCAGAGCACAGGGGCTGAGAGCAGCTGCCTGGCAATGTTGGTGTCTGGGAGGTGGCTGCACAGCTGGGGAAGGGTGACGCTGTCTGAGTGCCCGGCTGCCTCTGCCCTGGCCTCTCTCACACCCACCCTCACCGCATTTTCCTTCTTGCTCCCCTGCTCTGGGTCACAGCTGTTGGGATGTTGTTCTTGCTGTCAGGCTCTCTGGGGATGGCAGTTTCAGCTGCAGAGTCACAGCCTGATCTTGTGGGTCCTTTCCTGCAGATGTGTCCATGGGAACACATATCCCAGCTTTGCTCTGACCTGTGGGGTGTGGGCAATGAAGTCTGTGAGGCTGAACAGCAAACTGAGACTCCCTGAATCAAATGCTATCAGGACACTTTGCTATCTCCTTGAGGTTTCCTTCCAAGCTGTGAGTTTCCCTCCAGGATACAAACCTGTCCTACAACATCTTTGTATTATCTCAATACCCAGTGGAGAACCACAGAGATCCTACAAGAAAGAAAATATTGCTGGGTTTGTGAAATGAGCCATGTGTGTCCTGGGCTAAACGTGGGGTGCTGAGACCTTAGAAAACAGTGAGATGTGTAGTGGTCTGAGGTGGATATGTGTACGCTGGCCCAATAAAGTGAACTATGCTCTATCACTCACATTGAGTCGTCTCAGCTTGTTCCTCCACCGCTCGCAAGCTTTGTTTTGGAAGACATCGGATTTGGGATGGTAAGGAAGCTGTAACTACTCCCGGGCCGGGAGGGGGGGCGGGGCCCGGTGGCGGGCGCGGAAGGGATTGGCTCCTGTGCGGGATGGGCAGGGCCACGCTGCAGAAGCGCGTGGGCCGAGGAGCGCTGAGGGACCTCAGGGAGGAGATGGCGTCGGGGAGGCTGCAGTGGGCAATGCTGAGGTAGCTCAGGACGGGATGGCACTAAGGTTGGTTTCAAAGGGAAATGCTGAGGTACCTTGAGGAATGGATGCTGGGCTGGGAACTATGAACACATCAGATTGGTTAAGAGAGTGTTCATGACAGAAATTTGTGCAGTAAAGTATTCCAGCAAAGAGAGGGAGAAGAGCAAAACAGATCAGGCCTCCTAGGACGCCTGCAGGTTTGGGGACAGGGATGACGAGGTTGTTAATCCGGTCCTAACTATTTCTTTCTCTGTCCCTCTCTTGCAGCACCTGACTGAATGGAGCAGCAAGTGGACGGGAAGTTCCTGCGCCACACACAGATCACATTTATTACTCTCGCCCTCAGAGACCCGGAGATCCAAACCATTCGCATCGTGCCTTGAAGCAGCCTGTGCTCATGCGCTTCTCCCGGGGAGAAGGCAGAATGGCAGTGACTGGCCACGTTAAGCCACAGGGTGCACACTCTGCAGCTGTCAAGCCCAGCTCTGCATTAGCTCACACCTGCGATTTTGCGCCGCACACGCAGATTTGAGTTGTCGCTGGTTGTTGCAGCATTTGGCTTTGGTGAGGACAGCGTGTGTTTGTCAGCAGTTGGTGTAGGTGGAATCTTGAGGAGAAAGCGATATTTCCGTGCCAGAACTGGTTGGTGTTTGCATGGTATTGTGGCGGTTGTTCCCGCAGGCGATCAGTGCTGGAGTATTATTGCAGGATGAGGGCATTTTGGAGGCTTGTCTGTGAGATGCACTCAAGGCAGCAGTTGAAAGCGAAAGGCTGAGATTTGGAGAGTTTGTCGGTTGGTTTTGGACGGTTGTCAGTTGAAGAGTTGGCTGTTTGCAGGTGAGGTGTAGGCAGAGGGTGAAGCTGACTTTGCCTGGGCGGCGCAACTGGCTGGGTGTGCAGAGCTGAGGAGAGCGGGCTGCTGCGGGGGACCCTAAAGCTGGAGAACCAGCCGGCAGCTCCAGACGCTCCCGCTGCCGGGCAGGGCCGTGCAGGCCAGTGCCCTGGGGCACAGCGACGTGACCCTCCGCAAGTACCGAAGAGCAGGTGAGGACCGCGGGCATTTGTACTGAGCTGTGACATCTCTAACCCGTGACATTGGGGTCCAGCAAGTACCAAAGAGCAGGTGAGGACTGCGGGCATTTGTACTGAGCTGTGACAGCTCTAACCCGTGACATTGGGGTCCAGCAAGTACCAAAGAGCAGGTGAGGACCGTGGGCATTTGTACTGAGCTGTGACATCTCTAACCTGTGACATTGGGGTCCAGCCTGAGCAGGGCACGTGCGGAAGCTGTGCTGCAGCGGAGGGCAGAGCTGAGGGGAAGGGCTGTGCGAGGGGCTGGTGCCAAGGTAAGGTGGGCGCGCTGTGGGGTGTGGGGAGGTGTCAGCCCCGGACTCAGCCCCTGGGCTGGTGTAGCTCAGTCCTCCATGTGTTTCTCTTCAGGGGGAGCAGCGTGCAAAGGAAAAGCAAGGAAGGAGGTGAACCTGTGAGGAAGAGTGATGGATAAAGAGGGTTGGAGCGCACCTGCCAGTCAAGAGGGATCAAGAAAGAAGACACCGGTGGTGGAACCACAGGTCAGGAGAGCTCAAGGAGGGAGAAAGGTGATTGTGGCCGTATGGGTTTTTCTAGCTCACACACCAATGAAAAGAGTTTGGATAATAAAAGAAATGTATGCAAAACCAATAATTAAAGGCAGAGAATGTTTATATGCTATGTATGGGGTAGACCTGAAGGTATATTTCTTCCTACAACAAAGGAGAATTCACAATGGTAATTAACTGAAGATGTGAATTTCCAGATTGCATTGGCAACATACGCAGGGAACATATCAGTTTATTACCCTCAGCATAAACTGTGGGCTGAAATTGGTAATTTAGTGTTGTACAGCAACTTCTGCTGTCAGCAACGACCAGTAAGCGACAAGACTGTATTTACTGATGCCTCTGGTTGCTCACGTAAAGTTGTAATGACGTGGCTAAACTCAGATACCCAGTGCTGCAAACACAAGGTAGAAAAAGAGACCAAGGGTCAAACAAGTTCTTGAGCTGACAGCTGTTAGGATCGCTTTGAGGTGTTCTGTAACAAACCTTTGAATGTTGTAACTGGCTCATATAATGCAGCTGGCGTACTTAACCGCCTGGAAGCTTCTTTTCTTAAGGAAGAGGATAATCCTCTTTTGATGGCTGAATTGAGAATGCTATGGTTTCTAATAGATCATAGACATCATGGTTATTATGCAATGCACACCCGCTCTCGCACTGCCCTTCCAGGACCGCTTGTGCAAGGCAATAGGAGGGCCGATGCACAAGCTGTGCCTCTCACTGTGCCTAAAGCCTTGGAGCAAGCTATATTATCACATAAATTCTTTCACCAGAGTGCAAAGGCGTTAAAACGGCAATTACAAATTACAGTGGAACAAGCCAGGAGCGTTCTTTTGTCCTGCCCTGATTGCCAACAGTTGGCACCCATGCCATCCACAGAGGGTGTTAATCCAGGAGGGATTACTGCCAATGAAGTACGGCCAGCGGATGTAACGCATTGTTCTGAGTTGGGTAAATACGTACGTGTTTCTGTAGACGCTCATTCCAGATTTCTCGTTGCTGCTGCACGCGCTGGTGAAAGAACACGAGGCGTCTGTAACATTGGTTGACATGTTTTGCTGTTGGAGGAGTTCCACAATATGTAAAAACAGAGGAAAGCGGAACGCACGCTCAATTAGAGGAGGGATTCCCCAAGTGCCCAGTGCGCTGTAATAAAAGTGCCTGCTTTTTAACACTTTCAAAACAGTGTTAAAGAGTCTGTTTGCCAACTTTTCAGTATCGTTTTCTGGCGACGAGGATGGGATAATCTGCCTGACCTCCCGTGGATCCCAGGATCTCTGGGACCTTGTGCCAGCACTGGGGAAATCCTGGAAGGGACCACGGATCCTCAGACCAGCTCGGGACGCGGGTAAAAGCCATCAATGAGATAAGGCACTTTCATTGTCTGGTTGGGTTGGCAGCTGCCTGCGCGAGACGTGGGCGACACCAGCGCGTTGGGTCTGCGTATTCGCGTCTGCACATTTTGTAAACTGGGTAACTTAAAAAAAAGAAAGAAAGAAAAAATTAAAGAGAAAAGTGAGAAAACAATAAATAAAAGAGAAAAACGAGGGAACAGTAATTTGATAAAGGTACCATTAGTGATTTTGCGGTTTGTGCCTTAGCAATTGTATAATTGTTTGTGTCTTTAGTGGTTTGTTGTTGTTGTTACTTGTGTCTTGGGTGATTTTATAGTCCAGTACTTACGGTTCACCAATTGTCTGTTGTTGTGATTGTGAAGTAGGTAGTGGACAATCGGCAGGAGGATTCGGGAGAAATCCCCCCCGGGCTGTGTTTTCTGACATTGGAAAAGGATCGTTTGCTGTTCAACAGGGCGTCAACCAGGGAGAATCTGATTGAATATTGTAATTAATGGCGGCCACTGTAAATAATATTAATATGCTGCGCAGGTCTAGGTGGGTATACTTTGAGATGTATAGTATAGTAATGCGCTACATGTAATATATAGTAAGATATATATTTTAAATCATATATTGCCTATTACATAAGTCATATTACACAATACATAGTGTTACTTATGCATTGTATTTATCCCCTTCAGATCCATTTGTTTTGAAAAAGGATAATCAGGGAAAGAAATGGAAACCAGTAAGAGGTTTGTTGAAGAACAGCTATTGGTGTAGAATACACAGAGAACATGAGATCAGAATTGTCCCTCGGTCAGTCCAGGGTGGGATCCTGATATCCTTATATCGGGGGACAGGCTGAATTGGTATGGACAGTGCATTTTATACGGGATTAGACACGCTGTGCCTAAAGCTGTAAATACGCCGAAACCTTCTGAGATTAAACAGGATCGTGAGGAGTCTCCCACTGAGTTTTTACACCATCTTAAACTGACAGCTCAGTAATATATTAATATAGGTCCTGACTTGGAGAACAGAGAATGAGAATTCTTAGTTGACTGGGAGCTCATTATTCTGTGTTAAACACTATGCAGGGAATATTAAGTAGCGATTCTGTAATGGTTATGGGTGCCACAAAAATTGCAAAACACGGCCCTTTAACCCGCTGCTTAGAATGTTTGTATGTGGAGTCTGGTACTTATTGATTGTGTACCATGGGTCTTATCTTGTGCACAACGAATGGTTGAAAAAAGCTTTAATGGTGCAATGGCTGTGCAGTTACACGCTGCTGTGGCTGCAATTGTTAAACAAAGAAGGGGAGATGTGGCAGGGTTGTGACATCTGGCCTGTGAGATACTGCAAGAGTCACAGTGTGAGAACAAGCGCTGGTGGAATAACACAAGCAGCAAGGACTGTGTGGGACATGAACCATCAGGGACAGAGGGACTGATATGGGGTTGGTACATCAGGGACAGAGGGACTGATATGGGGTTGGTACATCAGGGACAGAGGGACTGATACAGGATTGGTACATCAGGGACAGAGGGTTTGATATGGAATTGGTACATCAGGGACAGAGGGATTGATACCCGATTGGTACATCAAGGACAGAGGTACGCGATGTTTCAAATGCAAACCTGAGTTTGTATTAAACGTCTCTCTACATCTTAAACAGAGTCTGTGCCTCATTTGCTACACCCCTTTATCTGTTTCCCAAATTACAATTTAGACTGTATTTACCGTTGTAAAAACAAAGCTTTCCCCCCCCTTAATTTTTGTCACGTGTTGTAATTAGAATTAATAGAGATATTGGAGCCCGTCCTAGCTAAACTGGAAAAAAGACAGCAGCCATGTGTATTTTTAAGTAAAGATTAAATCAAATCTGCTAGCTCATTATCTTTAAGTGTTTTACTGTGATCACCTCCCTCCCAAGGTTTTGTGTCTGTTGTATCAAGGCCTGACACCCACGGCCACAGTGGATGAATCACCGTGGGCACAACACCAGAACCCGCCTGTTTGTGTCCAGGATATCCACTCCAGCAGACGCTTCTTAGTAAAAGAGCACATCATGGAACTGAAAAAAACATCTAATGGTGTTTATGCACATTCACTGCTCTTTTTTTCTGCTTTATACCCATTGTAGCTTTTCAAAATTAAACAGTTTGAAAAGGATTTTTGTTTTGGCTCTGCACACGGAGCCTGATTTTCCTTCTCTAGGGCCTTTTACCCGGTTCACCACACTCGTGTGATCATTGCGCTGCACGTGGGCAAAATCAGCCATGCCCTGTGTTTCTCCTGTAAAATAGTAAGAACGATAATATAGTCGTGCCAGGAATTGCCTTCACAGTGAATATTTGAAGGAACCACTGCTAATGTATTTTTAATTGGTACTTGCATTATGGATTAGATGCAACAAAAATCCATACTTTCATTTATCCTTTGTAATACAAGAGATGGCTGAACTTTTCTATAGCAGATTCAATCACTTGTTGTAAAGCAATGAAATAAATAACTTAGGCTTTTTGTATGGATAAACAACGTTTAATCCAATTCCTTAATTGTATTCCTTAAACACTTGTTCGTTAGAGCATAAGCAAAACAGCGCTGGGTGTGTGGGGGATTCGCTCCGCCCAACACGCACACCTTTAAACAGTAAGAGGTGTGCTTAAATACAGTAAGGTGTTACATATTCATAATGACCCCAGGAACGCCTGTACATATTCATAACCTTTCCCGCTTCTTATTAAAATGAGTTTCAGAGAACCATTTCCATAGTCTCCTCCTTGACCCGCCCCTGTTGCGCCTGCGCAGTGTCACTTGGTGGCTTTGAGGAGGGGTCTCTATGGGACTCTATGGGTCTCTATGGTCTCTGTGCTCTCTATGGGTCTTTATTGGACTCTACAGATCTCTATGGGTCTCTATGGGACTCTATGGTCTCTGTGGTCTCTATGGGTCTTTATGGGACTCTATGGTCTCTGTGGGTCTCTCTGGGTCACTATGGTCTCTGTGGTCTCTATGGTCTCTGTGGTCTCTATGGGTCTCTCTGGTCTCTATGGGTCTCCCAAGCTGCCAAGTCGACCGAAACCAGACTGGCCCCCCTTTTGCTGTAAATCTTGGCTGTCTTGTCTCCCCAAGGTTACAGCTGGTGCTGTAAAACTTCTGATCTCGGCACACGATGAGGTTCTGTTTTTTCTTAACACAACTGGTTACATACAGCTCTAAACTAGATATTCATGTGCCTTCAAGTGTTAGTTCGTTAGTAGGCCCTTATTATGTGGTTGGTTAACCCTGAAAATGTTAGCTCCCTCTATCAATATAACCTCATGAACAAGTTTCAGAACTTTTTACATAGAACTTACCCACCTTTTCCTTTTTGAGGTTCAGAGCCCAAGCCTCATTTGGTTATATCTGTAAACATGAAACATGTCATCATGAATCACAACTGCATTTCTCACAGACAGAAGTGCCTGAACTCCACAGCTTGCCTGGCAGTGCAGAGAGCAGGAACTGTGGTGACTCCTGGGCCCTTGGGGACATTTCACCCTGTTTTGTGTGCCAGTCCCTCCCTGCTCCCTCCTCTTTCCTACTGTGTCCTTCTTCCTCTTCATCTCTTCTCCCTCTGTCCCTCTGCGGCTTCCTCACCTATTCCTCCACCCTTCTGAATCTCTGTGCAGGGTTTCTCTTATCTCCCTCTCCGTCTCCATTCCTCTGTGTTCTCATCATCCCTGGTTTCTCTTTGTCGTCATTCTGGTCTGTTGCTCTGTCCTGCTCCGTGCCCCATCATTTCTCACTGTATCCCTCTGTCCTGCTCCCTGCGCCTGTTCCTGCCCCTCTTCTTTTTTACTCCCTCTCCATCTTGCTGCCCACCCCAGGATTTTTTCCCAATCTCTATCCTGACCCCAACCCTTATTGTTCTTTCTCTCTCCTGCTCCCTCTCTGTCTTTCTGCCTGTCTTCCCTTTCCCTGCTGCTTCTTTCTCCATCTCTGTCCAGATTACTGCCCCATCCCCTCTCACTATATCTCCCCTGTCCAGCTGGCTCTGCCTTTTCTTTGTCTTCTCTTCCTCTTTCCTGCTCCTCAGCCCTCTTTTCCTCTTCCTCCAGCTCATTGCTGCATGTTTTCCCTTTCCAGTCTCTTCATTTTGATCTGAACTTTGCTTTGTTTCTCAGTCCCTTTGTTCTGTTCCCTACCTTTCTTTTTGTCTCTCCATCTGTACATCCCCCTCCCTGTCTTTCTCTACCCCCTTCCTGCTTCTCCTCCTCCCCCCTCCCCATCCCTCTGTCCTGCTCCTCAGCCCTGCTGTTTCTTCCTCCCTGTCTCATCAGCTCCTTGTTCCTTTCTGCCTTGATCTCTCCATCTCTCCATCCTTTTCCCTGTGTGTTTCTTTCTCTCTCAGCTCCTCTGTCTTCTCTCTTGTCTCATTTGTCTCTCTCTAGTCCTCTGTCCTTCTCCCCAGCAGCTTCAACTGAATGACCAGGTGTCCGTGCACTCTGGTGTTTCCTCATCCCTGCCCTGGGGAAGATCTGTGTCTGTAGGGCTGGGGATCATTTAGGAGCTGGTCTCCTTGTGCAGACAGCAGAGCTGGGTGCAGCTACAGCAGAGGTTGTTCTCAGCTGCTGCTCTGTGCAGCTTGGTTAAAGAGCCAGCTGGGGGCTTCTTTGGAAGGGAGGTTTCTTGTTCTGTGCTTACTGCTCCTCGGGACCCTGCGCAGGAGCGGTGTTGGGGTCTGCAGGGATGGGTGGGACCTGCTGTCATTCCTGGTGAATGTGAACTGAACTTGTCCTGATGGCCTCGAATGAAACCAGACTGACTGTAGGTGGTTTTCTTCCCAGATCCCGTTCCAACCTCCATGCTCAGTGCTAAAGAACAAGAGACCTTGTGCTCTTTTCCAGACGTCAGTGGCTGCGAATCAGCTGAGAACATCCTGCCTTAGGTAACGGGCAGGTGGTCTGTGATCAGGGCTGTGGACTTGAATGGCTATGCTTTCATGAACGTTTCCTGGTCTTGCCATTTCAAAGCCCTTCCTTCTCCTGGAAATTTAAGACGGAATTTCTTATACTGAGGTTCAGACGGGAGTTGGACTTACTGTTGAACGGCTGATATAATGTGCTCCCTGAGGAGCACATCTTGCTTTTTTGTTGTTGTTTTCCAACACCATCTGAACTTCGGTCAGCAAGAGGAAGAGTGGTTGACAGAGTCTGTTTTCTGAGAGCAACGTGTTCCTGTACCTTTCCCTCTTTCTGTGGTGAAGGATTCCTTCCCTTGCAGAGAGGACTGCGAGACCAGCTCCTGTCAGGTGGGACTTTGCCTCCAAACGAGGTGCAGCCTCGTTCATTGTGACATCAGCCACTGCCGTTGATGTCACAAAGCAGCATCAGCGCTGAGGTCGGCACAGCAGGGTATAAGACCAGGGGTCTCCCTGCGCCTCGGTCACTCTCGATCTTGAGGGAACTGAGATCGCAGAGTTTCTGTCTCACTCCCGAGCGAGCGAGATGCTTGTTACCTGCACCTCAGCAGGTACTCAGAGACACCCAGAGATGGCTGAACGTCTGAACTGGTATGTTGGGAATATTTTCTGCTTCCTTCCCCAGGTGTTTTTTCCACCTCATCAGCTGGGTGGGTGGAGGGTGGACAGGAGAGGAACACGAGGGCAGCCTGAGAGCTGGGTCTGGAGCTGCTGGAAGGCAGCAGCCGCCTTTCAGTCTCTTCATGAATGCGAGGGCTGGGCCTAGAAAGCCTTTGATCTCTGCAGAATGAGGGACAGGTCCGTTTTGGATGGGACAGAGAGAGTCCCAGGGGGTGGCCCAGACACAGCCTGCTGCAGTAATTGTGAGAGCTCAGCTCCGTCCTGTATCGTGCTCTGCAGGGTGGGTTCTGTCCCTGAGCCTGCTTGGTTTTCCTCTCCACAGGGACCAGAAGGTCACCAGCGTGTCCTCTGTTGGCCATGGGTCTGACTTGTGTTCCTGACAGAGGAGGTTTCCTTGGGAAACCTGGTCAGCTCCTCACCAGGGCTCTGCCTCAGGAAAGGGGCTCAGGATCCTCAGAGGGGTGCAAGGAGTTCTCTAGGAGAGCAAAAGGAATTGTTTATTCCTGATGAGTGTACGCTGGGAGCCTGTTGAGAGCCTCCTGGAACAGGCAGGAGGAATTTCCCCCTTGCAGAGCGGTGTGTGCTGTGTCTTGGCAGATCAGGCTCAGGGCAGCAGGGCCCAGCCACCAGGGCACTTCCTGGGTTGCCCGTTGCTTGCCAGCACACATTGACATTCAGCCCTCCCTCCCTCTTTCCAGTCTGCATTTGTCTGCAGTTCTGCCAAGAGAAGGGCCAGAGATAACCTGGCTGCTAAAGAAATGCTGCGAGAGGGGAGACACACATTCCCCTGGCAGCTGTTGGACTGTAGGGGCACAGACTGAACCTTCTCTTGAGAGGGTGGAGAACAGGAGCAGCACAAGTGTCCATCGGATGCTGGGCAGGAGAAACAGGCGTCTGTTATGTCCTTCCATTTCCAGTGAATCCCTCTCCAGCCCCACAGATGTGAAATGTGGACACAAGTCCTTTTGCAACTCCTGCTCTTAGTACGGAGTCAACCTTGAGCCCTTTGTCCCTACGGAAACAATCTTTGCCATGACAAATCCCCCACTGGTGCAGCTGGTGACACCTCCAGCAGTGACTGGAGCTGGTGCAGGACTAAGCCAATGCACACGGCAGGAACGCCAGGCTCCAGGGCTGCAGTCCCTGCTGCTGCTCTCCAGTCTGCTGCTGACCTGCACGGGAACCACCAGCTTCACCAGCCTTTTCTTTATCTGCTCTGCAGGAAGATGAAGGCTCTCAAGGCAACGACCCTTGTGCTGCTTCTCGGTCTATTCTCTTTCGGTGAGTCTCTGCAGATCTCCGACCTGAGGACGGTGCTTTAGGAGGCACTCGGGGCTCCATCCTGCCCTGTTCCGCTTCCCCCGCTGTGAGCAGAGGAGCTCAGCCAAGAGCAGAAAGTCCCCACAGAGCTGTGCCGGTCCCTGCTCCAGCGGGACGGGTGTGGGTGAGGAAGGGCTGAGTTGCCTTCTCCAGGAGGGCTGAGCCAGTTCTCTTCAGCCCAGGGAGAGGCCGTGGCTGAGCTCTCCTGCCCCAGGGGCTGAGAATCTTCTGCAGGACAAGGAGCACAGTCCATGGCAGGGAATGTCCATCTATTGCGGAGCCCGTACGCCATGATGGCCACTGTCAAAGGCAACAAGAGGAGAGACAACTATGGCACTTGGGAGAGACACAGAAAGGGGAACGGGCAGGCCGAGGCACAGCCCAGCCTTAGACCGAGTTCTAAGCTCTGGTGTGTGTCTGACAGGTGTTTACCACGTGGGACGACTTGGTGCCTTAACCCCCTGGAGCACTGCAGACCTGAGCGAAACCCTGCCCCTGCCAGACCAGCTCCGTAAGCTCCAGGAACAACTTTATCATCTGCGCTGGAGCGCAAAGGATGTCACTGAGCGGGCTCTGCAGGAAGGACTGAAGCAGGCAAAGCTCCCAGGCGTTACCGGACGGGTAAGGGCACAAGGCAGAAGGATCTGCTCAGGGGTTTTATCCTCCGTCCGCACGTATCCTACTCCATTCCCTGTCACAGCCAACAGGCTGGTGCTGCTGGAACAAGTGCTGCCATGGCCACGCTTCCTTTTCCTGTTGCTCCACACTTCCTTATGGGGAAGAGAGAGCGTGACGGGAATGCCAGCTGTCTGAGTCGGACCTTCCTCTGCGCCCAGATCTCGGGTCCTCCTCAAGGGAGGGCTGGAAAGAAAGAATGGTCTCAGAGGTCCAGAGTTAAGCCAGGCCTTTCTCATGCCCAGAAGGCTTGTCTGTCCGTGCTGCCTGGCCTGGGGCCTCTGCACAGGAACAGCCCCTTCCTGCAGCTCCAGCATTCAGAGGCTTCCAGGCAATGTGGGAGTTCCCTCCATCTGAAACGGGCCTTGTCCCCGCTCACCTTGGCTGGCCTTGCAGGGGAGCTGCTTGCCCCGGTCCTTCTCCTTCCAACAGGTGCTCTCCTTTGTGTTCCCTCCCAGGCTGTGCACGAGATCATTAATCAAGCTTTGGAGAAGCTGGAAGAAATGCAGGTCCCGATGCCAGATTATGCCCTGAAATCAGCAGGTATTGTGAGATTGTACAAACAAACCAGTTCCAAAGCGCCTCCTGTCCAGATTGACAAGATGGGCATTGGAACATGCCCAGGGGCAGGAGAGAAAGGGCGAGAAGTCAAGGGTCACCTCGTGCCCTAAAAGTGCCTCCACTGACAGAGCCTGTAACGGGCCAGACCCCATGGGAAGCACAGGAAGGCTGGTTCAAATTCTTGCCTATTTCCACAGCCAAATCCGACAGTTTGATGACTCCCTGCCGTGTGTTCCAGAGGGGTCATGCCAGCAAGACAGAGGAGAACCCACTGTAGGACATGGATTACAACTGAGAAGCCTTTTCTAAGTCAACAGTGCAATATTTCTCCTGACACTGCCTGATGATCTTGCTCATGTTTGAATTTCCAGGGGCAGCCGTCATTCAGTCCAAGACTTCTCCATCACTCCGGGATGCCAAAGCAAAAGTCTTCCTGTATTCCCTGCCATTGATGGATTACATGAGGTCTCCTGAGCTGATTCTGGAGGTAGAAGCACCAAGAAGCAGTAACACTAAGGCTGGGAGAATGAACCACACACGCTGCTCCGAGCGTCCTTCCCACCTGTCTTTGCTCCTCGAAGCTTCTTCTCCTGCCCCCTTCTCTCATGGACCTGCTCTCCTCCTGTGTCTCCCTGCTGAGTGTTTCTTGTCCTTTCAGCCGGACAATCATCCTGGCAACTGCTGGCCCTTCCCAGGAAGTCAGGGACACGTCTTCATCAAGCTGTCCATGCAGGTCGTTCCCAGAGCCGTCACCATGGCCCATGTCTCAGGGACAGCGTTCCATGGAGAAAGCATCTCCGGAGCTCCCAAGGACTTTGCTGTCTATGTAAGTGATTTCTCTGGAGTTGGGAGCTGGGGGTTCCACAGCATTTCTGAGCAGGGAATGAAGCTGGGTCAAAGATTCTGGTGGCCTGAAGCTTCCTCCTGTCTCAGAACAAACAGGCTCCTTGGTGCTGCTTCCTTCCCATTGTATTCCTCTTTTATTCAATGTACCACTCAAAAAAAAAATCTCCTGGGGCAAGATGCTACTCCAGGAGCCACAGGGAAAAGGAGCTGGACAGTGCATGGTCCTAAACCTTCTTGTCTTCCAGTCCCAGTGCATTTGTGATCCTCAGGTCACCTCCCTCTCACGGGGAGCGTCTGCTCCTTTTCTGACAGGCAGCCTGGACTCGTTGAGTGGGCAAGTGTGACGTGCTGCCCACCTGCAGCTCTTCGTCTTGTCCTGTGCTCATGGTCCTTGGACTCCGTAGCTGAAATAACCCCGTACTTCACTGGCTGAAGTTCAGTCTCCCATGGTGCACCAGACGCTCTATTTTCTCCACCCATCTTTCTGTAGGGCTTCAAGGAAGAACACGAGGAGCAGGGAACGTTCCTGGGACAGTTCACTTTCCTGGCAGCACTGAATCCCAGTCAGACCTTCCAGCTGAAGGTATGGGGACACAGAGGGAGGAGAACTGTAGGAGAGGAGGAGAAATGCGGCTGCATGGGGAGAGGCTTCCCTGCCAAAGGGTACAGGCAGCCCTGTCCTTGAGCAAGTGCCACGCTGCCTTTCTTCTGCTTTAACTTCCTGGTGGCGGATGGCTGCACTGCCATCTTCTCTTTCATTTTGGGGTTAAACTTCATTGCTTAGAAGCACCACAGTTGAAGCTGGAATCAGCTTGACTGTCTGGACCCCAAGTGTGCACAAGCAGCCACATCCCGTAGGATGCAGGACTGCTGGTCTGCCAGTTAGACACAGAAATACTGGGCTTCCTGAGGGTTCTGTTGGTGCTGGCAGTGAGCAGTGACAGGGAGGCCATTCTGTTTCCGTGGCTTTCTGGAGAAGGCAATGAGACATGTTGGGATAAAAGCCATTTTTGAAGCTCCCCATTGGGATTAAAAGGCATTTGGGGGCTCCCCATTGGGATTAAAGGCAGTTTTAAGGTTCCCCATTGATCCCCATTGAGCCCCATTGACTCCAATTGACCCCCATTGACTCCCATTTGTCCCCATTGACTGCCACTGACGGCCATTGACCCCCATTGACTCCTATTGACCCCCACTGACTCCCATTGATCCCCATTGAATCCGATTGATTCCCATTGACCCCCACTGACCCTCATTGACTCTCATTGATCCCCATTGACTCCAATTGACTCCCATTGACCCCCATTGACTACCATGGAACCCCATTGATCCCCATTGAGAAATTTGTTGGTTTTGAGTCTTCCCAGAGCAAAAATTGTCAAATTTAAGGTGAAATTTGTCAGTTTTGAGGTGAAATTGTACACCAGCACTGGGTCTTCTGACTGTGGAAGCCTGTGCCCCAAAGCAGGCGAGAGCTTTCCAGTGTATTTGCTAAGGCACCTGGTCGCTGTTGCTTCCTTGGCTGTTCTCATGGCCCAATGAGGGAACATCTGGACCATGACAGGTCAAAAGCCCCGCGGGGCAGCAGGAAGGAAGCTGCTGGTCAAGGCCGTCGCTGCGGCACTTCTGTCAGTGCTCACGGGCCAGAGAGGAAAAGGCGACTCATTTCTTCTTGTCATTGCAGAACGAGCTCCCTGGGGTCGTGAATTACATCAGGCTGCAAGTGCTGAGCAACTGGGGCCACCCGGACTACACCTGCCTGTACCGGTTCAGGGTGCACGGTGATCCGCCCAAAGACAGGGGAGACACGGCAGTTTCATCTGTCAATAAATTCCATTAATGTTCACCCAGTCGAGTTCCCTTCTGCTTTGCCTGTGATGCTGCCTGGTCCTCCCTGAGCTCACTGGAGCTCCCCATCCTTCTCTCAACTACCAGCTTATGGGAGACTTCAGGAGTGCACAGCAAGATTGTCATTATTAGGGAAAATAAGAAAACTGAGTCACAAACCTGCAGAAAGCCTGACATGCACACACTTGCTGCGACACAGGAACATCAGCAAGGCCCTGCCTGGACACCAGAGATTAAATTAATGGACAGGTTTCCTGTGCAGGAATAAATTATGGATCGACTGAATGGAACCATCTGTTGTTACTTGTTTTCACAAGAGGCACATGGTGCTTCAGCTGCCATCTTTCAGCCTGTTGCCGATGAGAAAATGGAAGTGTGGTTTTTTGTAAGAAGGAAACCTTAATTGGAAAGTTGGTTCATGGACTTTTTTGCCTCTCTGGGCATGTATGGACTTAATAGCCCAGGAACCGTCACAGAGTGATTAGCAAAGCAACCCCAGGACACTTAAGCGATCCCATACCCACACCAGTCTGTCCTTCCTTTTGACCCCAGCTCCCCAAGGCAGGAGCAGGCAGGGCAGTTGTGCGCTCGGGCCGCACCAGGGAGGAGAGAGCAGGACCAGCGCTTGGCAGCCGGGGCTGGGAACAGCAATTTGTGCTCTGAGCTGGGGCTTAGTCCATGTGCAAGCCCAGCACGGGTCCAGATACCAAACTGAGGGTGTCGGTTCACCCCGGTGCCACACACATGGCACCTTCTTCCATCGCCTCCTCCGATGAGCTGTTTTGCAGCCCCTTCCAGCTCAGCCCAGCTCAGACACCTGCACTCTGGCTCAGGGCTGCCTGGGGCTGGTGACCCTCGGGGCAGCAGCAGGAACAGGTCTGACCCTGGTTGTGGGGCTGTCCCTGGGCTGAGCCCTTGGGCCCAGGGCTGCTGAACTGGGCCATGGTGGGGCCCAGGGTTGCTGAGGTCAACAGGTCCCCCTGTCGATTTTCTCATAGATACCCACAGGGACCAAAGAGACCATAGAGACCCACAGAGAGCCATAGAGACCCACAGGGACCATAGAGACCCATAGAGACCATAGAGATCCACCGAGACTCATAGAAGCCACAGAGAGCCATAAACACCCATAGGGACCCATAGAGACCATAGAGACCCATAGAGACCCATAGGGACCATAGAGATCCATAGAGATCCATAGAGACCATAGAGACCCATAGAGATCCGTAGAGACCCATAGAGACCATAGAGACCCACTCTGCAACTGTTGCTGTTCTCCGTGGGGCAGCGTGGTGCTCACCAGGCACAGCCAGAGCTGTTCCTGTGCCAGGAGAGGACTTCACACAGAGCCTTGGCTGATGGTGACAGTTCCCACCAGCCGTCCCGCTCTGGAAGGTCGAGGGGACACTGACTGGTTGTCACTTGCCTTGCAGGAACAGGATTGACCAGCAGGAGGGAGGCAGGACCAGAGGGTCCATGAGGTCAGAAAGCACATCAGATAGCTGGTACAGTCATGGTGACAGCAGAGGGAGAACAGAAAGAGATGTAGTGACCTGGCTGGGCCAATGCTGCTGATGTGACACCTGCCACACAAACACAGACACAGATCCATCACCACATGATGGAGAAGGCAGAAGTTAAAACACATGAAGCACCGTGGATCAGCTAGAAACCATCCAGATTACACGTGGGAAGGACGATCTACCTGGTGACAAGAACATCACCTGACAAAGGATGCAACAGGGGAGCACTGGAAAATGAAAAAATAGTTAATTTGGATTAGCAGCTGACCTAACAATATCAAAACTAAATACAAATTCTGGATGGTTCCCTATCAGCATAACAAGACATGTGCAGAAAGAACTGAACAGGAAGAATAAATAAATTGGTATAATATGTGTGAAATGTCAATGGCACAAAAATGCACCCTCCCGGTAGAAACTAAAGCTACACTATTTTTCTAAAAATGCAGTACATTTATTATAAACATTCAGCCAGGGAAAAGTTAGGGTGACCCTTCCCATTAAAAATGTTTTTATTTCATGTGGTTGTTTGATGGCGTCAGTGTGGAAAGTTTTTCTGTCCTTTTAGTCTCTGTAGACAGACAGAGGCCTTGGTGGGTCCTGAGGAGGCGGGAAAGGTGCCTGGGAGGGAGGAGAGCACGGGGAGATGGGGACAGAGGTGCAGACAGAGCAAAGAGCCGGTGCTGGCACTGAGGACACTGCTGCTGTGCAGGGGCTGCTGGGGTCACAGCCCCAGAGCAGTGACAGACATGAACGGGCCACTGGCTTGTGCTGGTCACAGTATCACACAGTATATGGTCCCTTGTGGAGCAGAAATCCCCCTGCAGCCTCTGGAGCTCCATGCAGGAGCAGGTTCGCCACCACGACGGTCCTTTCTGCACCCCTTGTTCCACCCCACGGACGTCGGGCTCAGGTCCCACACGATCCAACACGTCCTCACCAACCACTGCTCCCCTTCCCGCCCTTTGATGTCACACACAGACAGTTGCCCGCAGTCCATGGGCCACCCCTGTGAAACGCCCATGAAATGTCACAACAGCCGTTGAGCTCCTGGAGCCTGTGGCTTTGGGCTCCGTCTGTTCTGTGGCCACTGCGGACAGCACAGGTGTCTGTTCCATGGGGTCACGGGCACCAAACCCAGCTCAGGTGGGAACCGAGAGGGTCCCCTTGTGTTCAGGCCCAAAGCGCCACCTGTAGCATCTGCCCACCCCCTTGAGTGCCCAGACCCTCCTTCCTGGGGCCAAATCCTCATGTTTAGGGTCCCAACGTGTCTTTTATCACCCATGGCCTTTGTTCAGGGCCCACAGCTTCATTTTTAGGTGGGGTTCGTTGCCTGGCAACAACCAACCAGAAGTCTATGGGGAGTCAGTGGACCCAGGACAGCCAATCACATTTGAGGAGGCGGGGTGAGTCATGTGACTGATAGGTAACCAGCCAATCAAGCTTTGAGGTCTGCAGGAAAGGCGGTGAGAGTTGAAGGAGCTGAGGAGTGTTCAGGGCCGGGCTGTGCTGGCTGCACCAATCACATCTGGTGGGAGTGCAGTACATAGATGATTGACATGCAGACTGACCCATCACTTGATAGGAGGAGCCAATATGAAATCCCAGACAGCCAACCAGAGGAAACAGGGCCTCAGGAAAGGCGGAAAATGTGGGGGGGAGTAACCCCTCAGGCAGCCAATCAGAGAGAGCATCACTTCAGAGCAGGGTGGGCCCCAAACCAGGGCAGAGTCACAGCCCAGGCAGCCAATCAGCTGCAGGATCAGCTCAGGGGAGGAGACTGACAGCCCTCCCGACCAATGGTGTCGCAGCCCAGGCTGAGCTTTGCCGTGGCCACCCTGGAGCTGCCCCACGGCTGAGCAGCCCCCGGCCCAGCCCTGGGGCCCTTTTTCCTCCCACTGTGGCCCTGGGGATGTTGTTGCTGCCTCTGGCTCAGGTGTGCGTGGGCTGCTCTGGCCTTGTTCTCCTGGGCGGGGCAGGGGGCACTTGGTGGCTTTGGAGAGGAGCTGCTGGGGCTGGAGCTGGAGAGAGCAGGAGAAGGGGAAGCAGCTGGAGGGTGAAGTGCAGGGATCCCCACAGCTGCTGCTCCAGCTGCACAGAGACAGCTGCCCCTCTGGGCGAGGAAGAGTCCCTGTGAGCAGCCTCAGCAGAGCAGATCACAAACGTGCACCGCAGGGTCTGTGTCAGTGAGGAAAATTACTGTACGGCTGTAGAGTGTGTGTGTGTGTGTGTGTGTGTGTGTGTGTGTGTGTGTGTGTGTGTGTGTGTCTGGGAAGACTCGTGCGGTGAGAGCTGTTGGACACCCATGTGTTCCTTGGGTGCAGGATGGGCAAGAGACTGGAGCTACAGCAGAGGAAGGGAGGAAAGGACAGACAGACACAGACAGGAGGGCCTGAGCTCCACAATTTGCCTGGCCATGCAGAGAGCTGGAGCTCTGGTGAGTCCTGGGCCCTTGGGGTCATGTCACCTCTTCTGTGTTCCCGTCCCTCCCTGCCCGCTCCCCTTTCCTCCTGCTTCCTCTCCCTCGTTCTGCCACTCTTCCTATTTCTCGGCTGATTCTTCTTCCATCTCTGTCCACATCCCTGTCCCTATTTCCCCTCTTGCTGTTCATAGAGACATAGATGTCACAAATTCACACTCATAGTCACAGAGCCACAGCCACAGAGTCAAAGAATCACAGTCATAGAGTCACAGTCACAGATGTCACAGTCACAGTCACAGATGTCACAGAGTTACAGTCACAGCCACAGGGTCAGAGTCCCAATCACAGAGTCAGAGTCAAAGAGTCACACTTAGAGTCACAGAGACACAGAGTCACAGTCACAGGTTCAGAGACACAGAGTCATAGTTGTGGTCACAGAGTCAGAGTCACATATGTCACAGAGTCACAGGCACAGGTTCAGAGTCACAGAGTCACAGGGTCACAGATGACAGAGTCTCAGATGTCACAGAGTCACAGAGTCACGGTCATAGGGTCATAGTCAGAGAGTCGTAGTTGTGGTCACAGAGTCACCGTCACAGAGTCACATATGTCACAGAGTCACAGTCACAGTCCCAGAATCGCAGTGTCACAATCACAGAGACAAAGTCACAGAGTCCCAGTCACACCATCACAGTAAGAATTTCACATTGTCACATAGTAACTGAGTCACAGGGTCACAAACACAGAGCAGAATCACAGAGTCCCAGTCACATAGTCCCAGAGCCCCAGATGTCACAGAGTCACATAGTCACATAGTCACAGAGTCACAGGGATACAGTCAAAGAGTCACGGTTACATGGTCACACTCACAGAGTCACAGACAACACAGAGTCACAGACTTCACGGAGTCACAGAGTCACAATCATGGGGTCAGAGTCAAAGAGACATAGTTGTGGTCACAGAGTCACAGTCACAGAGTCACAGATGACACAGAGTCTCAGTCGCAGAGTCACAGATGACACAGAGTCACAGATGTCACAGAGTCACAGAGTCACAATCATGGGGTCAGAGTCACAGTCATAGTTATGGTCACAGAGTCACAGAGTCACATATGTCACAGAGTCACATATGTCACAGAGTCACAGAAGACACAGAATCACAGATGTCACAGAGACACAGAGTCACAATCACAGGATTAGAATCACAGAGACATAGTTGTGGTCACAGAGTCACATACGTCACAGAGTCACAGTCACAGGGTCAGCTCACAGAGTCACAGTCACAGAGACACAGATGACACAGAGGCACAGATGTCGCAGATTCACAGTGTCACAATCACGGGGTCAGAGTCACAGAGTCATAGTTGTGGTCACAGAGTCACAGTCACAGAGTGACGTATGTCACAGAGTCTCAGTTACAGGATCAGAGTCACTGACTCACAGGGTCACAATCACCAGGGTCAGGCTCACAGAGTCATAGTTGTGGTCACAGACTCACAGTCACAGAGTCACACATGTCATAGAGTCACAATCATGGGGTTTGTGTCACAAAATCACAGTCACAGAGTGATAGTCACAGAGTCACCGATGACACAGAGTTACAGATGTCACAGAGTCACAGAGTCACAATCATGGGGTCAGAGTCACAGAGTCATACTTATGGTCACAGAGTCACATATGTCACAGAGTCACAGTCACAGGTTCAGAGTCACAGAGTCACAGAGTCACAGTCACAGAGTCAAAGACGACACAGAGTCACAGATGTCACAGAGTCACAGATGACACAGAGTTACAGAAGTCACAGAGTCACAGAGTCACAATCACGGGGTCAGAATCACAGTGTCGTAGTTGTGGTCACAGAGTCACAGTCACAGAGTCAAATATGTCACAGAGTCACAGTCACAGGGTCAGAGTCACAGAGTCATAGTTATTGTCAGAGAGTCACAGTCAGAAGTTCAAAGTCACAGAGTCACAGTCACAGAGTCACAGTCACAGGTTCAGAGTCACAGGTTCAGAGTCACAGAGTCACAGTCACAGAGTCACAGATGACACAGAGTCACAGAGTCACAATCATGGGATTAGAGTCACAGAGATATAGTTGTGGTCACAGAGTCACAGTCACAGATTCACATATGTCACATAGTCACAATCATAGGGTCAGAGTCACAGAGCCACAGTCACAGAGCCACATATCTCACAGATTCACAGAGTAACAGTCACAGAGTCACAGAAGTCACAGAGTCACATATGTCACAGAGTCACAGTCACAGGTTCAGAGTCACAGACTCTCAGTCACAGAGTCACAGATGACACAGAGTCAAAAATGACACAGAGTCACAGATGACACAGAGTCACAGAGTCACAATCTCAATATTAGAGTCACAGAGTCATAGTTTTGGTCACAGAGTCACAGTCACAGAGTCACGTATGTCACAGAGTCACAGTCACAGGGTCCGAGTCACAGAGTCACAGAGTCACAGAGTCACAGAGTCACGGTCACAGATTCACAATCACAGAGTCACAGTTACAGTGTTCATAATCAGTCAGAGAGTCACAGAGACACACTGTCACAGAGTCACATTGTCACATCATCACAGAGTCACAGTCCCAGAATCATAGTGTCACAATCACAGAGTCACAGAGTCACAATCAAAGAGTCAAAGTCACAGTCCCAGTGTCCCAGTCACATAGTCCCAGAACCCTAGAGTCCCCGATGTCACAGAGTCACTGAGTCACAAAGTCACAGAGTCACAGTCAAAGAGTCACAGTCACACAGTCACAGCGTCACAGACGACACAGAATCACACACGTCAGAGAGACACAGACATCACAGAGACACAGACGTCACTGAGTCACAGATGACACAGAGTCACAGCTGTCACAGGGTCACAGAGTCATAATCACGGGCTCAGAATCACAGTGTCATAGTTGTGGTCACGGAGTCACAGTCACGGAGTCACATATGTCACAGAGTCACAGTCACAGGGTCAGAGTCACAGAGTCACAGTCACAGAGTCACACATGTCACAGAGTCACATATGTCACAGAGTCACAGTCACAGGTTCAGAATCACATAGTCACAGTCACAGCGTCACAGATGACACAGTCACAGATGTCGCAGAGTCACAGTCATGGGGTTAGAGTCACCGAGTCATAGTTGCGGTCTCAGAGTCACAGCCACGGAGTCACATATGTCACAGAGTCACAGTCAAAGAGTCACATATGTCTCAGAGTCAGTCACAGGATGAGAGTCACAGAGTCATAGTCACAGGATGAGAGTCACAGAGTCATAGTCACAGATTCACAGACAACACAGAATCACGGATGTCACAGAGTCACAGAGTCACAATCACAGGGTCAGAGTCACAGAGTAACAGTCAAAGAGTCACAGATGACACAGAGTCAGAGATGTCACAGAGTCACAATTACGGGATTAGAGTCACAGAGTCATAGTTGTGGTCTCAGAGTCAGAGCCACGGAGTCACATATGTCACAGAGCCACAGTCACAGAGTCACAATCACAGAGTCACATATGTCACAGAGTCACAGTCACAGGTTCAGAGTCACAGAGTCACAGTCACAGAGTCGCAGATGTCACAGAGTCACAGAGTCACAATCATGGTGTCAGAGTCACAGAGTCATAGTTGTGGTCACAGAGTCACAGAGTCACATATGTCACAGAGTCACAGTCACGGTGTCAGAGTCACAGAGTCACAGAGTCACGGTCAGAGAGTCAAAGTCACAGTGTCATAGTCACAGTAAAGCGTCACAATTACAGAGTCACAATCACAGAGTCACAGTCACAGTGTACATAATCAAAGTCATAGAGTCACAGAGTCACAGAGTCACAGTGTCACAGAGTCACAGTGTCACAGAGTCACAGAGTCACAGACCTAGAATCACAGTGTCACAATCACAGAGTCACAGAGTCACAATCAAAGAGTCAAAGTCACAGTTCCAGAGTCCCAGTCACATAGTCCCAGACCCCCAGAGTCCCAGATGTCACAGTGCCACTGAGTCTCAAAATCACAGAATCACAGTCACAGAGACACAGAGACACACTGAGTCACAGTTATGGTCACAGAGTCACAGTCACAGAGTCACATATGTCACAGGTTCAGAGTCACAGAGTCACAGTCACAGAGTCGCAGATGTCACAGAGTCACAGAGTCACAATCATGGTGTCAGAGTCACAGAGTCATAGTTGTGGTCACAGAGTCACAGAGTCACATATGTCACAGAGTCACAGTCACGGTGTCAGAGTCACAGAGTCACAGAGTCACGGTCAGAGAGTCAAAGTCACAGTGTCATAGTCACAGTAAAGCGTCACAATTACAGAGTCACAATCACAGAGTCACAGTCACAGTGTACATAATCAAAGTCATAGAGTCACAGAGTCACAGAGTCACAGTGTCACAGAGTCACAGTGTCACAGAGTCACAGAGTCACAGACCTAGAATCACAGTGTCACAATCACAGAGTCACAGAGTCACAATCAAAGAGTCAAAGTCACAGTTCCAGAGTCCCAGTCACATAGTCCCAGACCCCCAGAGTCCCAGATGTCACAGTGCCACTGAGTCTCAAAATCACAGAATCACAGTCACAGAGACACAGAGACACACTGAGTCACAGTTATGGTCACAGAGTCACAGTCACAGAGTCACATATGTCACAGGTTCAGAGTCACAGAGTCATAGTCACAGAGTCACATATGACACAGATTCACAGTCACAGGGTCAGAGTCACAGAGTCACTGTCACAGAGTCAAAGATGACACATAGTCACAGATGTCACACAGTCACAGAGTCACAATCACGGGTTCAGAGTCACAGAGTCATAGTTGTGGTCACAGAGTCACAGTCACAGAGTCACAGATGACACAGAGTCACAGAGTCACTATCACGGGGTTAGACTCACAGAGTCATAGTTGTGGTCACAGAGTCACAGAGTCACAATCAAAGAGTCAAAGTCACAGTCCCAGTGTCCCAGTCACATAGCCCCAGAGCCCTAGAGTCCCCGATGTCACAGATTCACTAAGTCACAAAGTCATAGAGTCACAGTCAAAGAGTCACAGTCACACAGTCACAGTCACAGCATCACAGATGACACAGAATCACACACGTCACAGTGACACAGACATCACAGAGTCACAGATGACACAGAGTCACAGCTGTCACAGGGTCACAGAGTCACAATCACGGGCTCAGATTCACAGTGTCATAGTTGTGGTCACAGAGTCACAATCACAGAGTCACAGTCACAGAGTCACATATGTCACAGAGTCACAGATATCACAGAGTCACAGAGTCACGGTCACAGGGTCAGAGTCAGAGAGTCATAGTTATGGTCACATAGTCACAGAGTCACATATGTCACAGATTCACAGAGTCACAGTCACAGAGTCACAGATGTCACAGAGTCACAGATGTCACAGAGTCACATATGTCACAGAGTCACAGTCACAGGTTCAGAGTCACGTAGTCACAGTCACAGAGTCACAGATGACACAGAGTCACAGATGTCGCAGAGTCACAGTCACGGGGTAACAGTCACAGAGTCAGTTGTGGCCTCAGAGTCACAGCCACGGAGTCACATATGTCACAGATTCACAGAGGCACAGTCACAGAGTCATATATGTCACAGAGTCACAGTCACAGGATCAGAGTCACAGAGTCATAGTCACAGAGTCACAGACGACACAGAGTCACGGATGTCACAGAGTCACAGAGTCACAATCACAGGGTCAGAGTCACAGAGTCGTAGTTGTGGTCACAGAGTCACAGTCACAGAGTCATATATGCCACAGATTCACAATCACAGGGTCAGAGTTACAGAGTCACAGTTACAGAGTCACAGATGACACAGAGTCACAGAGTCACGGTCACAGGGTCATAGTCACAGAGTCATAGTTATTGTCAGAGAGTCACAGTCACACAGTCAAAGTCACAGAGTCACAGATGACACAGAGTCACAGATGTCACAGAATCACAGAGTCACGATCACAGGGTCAGAGTCACAGAATCATAGTTATGGTCAGAGAGTCACAGTCAGAAGTTCAGAGTCACACAGTCACAGTCACAGAGTCACAGTCACAGGGTCAGAGTCACAGATTCACAGTCACAGAGTCACAGATGACACAGAATCACAGATGTCACAGAGTCACAGAGTCACAATCACGGGATTAGAGTCACAGAGGTATAGTTGTGGTCACAGAGTCACAGTCACAGAGTCACATATGTCACAGATTCACAGTGTAACAGCCATAGAGTCACAGAAGTCACAGAGTCACATATGTCACAGTCACAGTCACAGGTTCAGAGTCACAGACTCACAGTCACAGAGTCACAGATGACACAGAGTCAAAAATGACACAGAGTCACAGATGTCACAAAGTCACAGTCACAATCTCAAGATTAGAGTCACAGAGTCATAGTTGTGGTCACAGAGTCACAGTCACAGAGTCACATATGTCACAGAGTCATAGTCACAGGGTCAAAGTCACAGAGTCACAGTTACAGGATCACAGATGTCAAAGAGTCACACAGAGAGTCATAGTTATGGTCACAGAGTAACAGTCACAGAGTCACAGATGTCACAGAGTCACAGAGTCACAGTCACAGAGTCACATATGTCACAGAGTCACGTATGTCACAGAGACACAGTCACAGGTTCAGAGTCATGTAGTCACAGTCACAGAGTCACAGATTTCACAGAGACACACGACACAGAGTCACAGATGACACAGAGTCACAGCTGTCACAGGGTCAGAGAGTCACAAGCAACGGGGTCAGATTCACAGAGTCATAGTTGTGGTCACATATTCACAGTCACGGACAAACATATGTCACAGAGTCACAGTCACAGGGTCAGAGTCACAGAGTCACAGTCACAGAGTCACCGATGATACAGAGTCAGAGATGTCACAGAGTCACAATCACGGGGTCAGAATCACAAGTCATAGTTGTGGTCACAGAGTCACAGTCACAGAGTCACAGAGTCACAATCATGGGGTCAGAATCACAGTGTCATAGTTGTGGTCACAGAGTCACAGTCACAATCACGGGGTCAGAATCGCAAGTCGTAGTTGTGGTCACAGAGTCACATATGCCACAGATTCACGATCACATGGTCAGAGTCACAGAGTCACAGTCAAAGAGTCACAGATGACACAGAGTCAGAGATGTCACAGAGTCACAAAGTCACAGAGTCACAATCACGGGGTCAGAGTCACAGAGTCATAGTTGTTTTCACAGAGTCACAGTCAGAGAGTCACATATGCCACAGATTCACAGTCACAGGGTCAGAGTCACAGAGTCACAGATGTCACAGACTCACAGAGTCATAGTTGTGGTCACAGAGTCACAGTCACAGAGTCACATCTGTCATGGTCAGAGAGTCAAAGTCACAGGGTCACAGTCACATTAAATAGTCACAATCACAGAGTCACAGTCACAGTGTACATAATCAGAGTGTCAGAGTGACAGACGTCACAGAGTCATGTTCACAGGGTGTCCTGGTTTTGTTAAAAACAAGTTTCTCTTTTAGTTAATTTGCCTTTCATCTAAAGCCTTCCTCTTAACTACATTTTCCTGGAGAACCAGACACATGTTTTGGTAAAGCTGGCGATGGAATGCAAACTTATTGATAAGCATGGATGGACATCTCGTGAGAAGCGACGAGAAACCAGTGACCAAGAAAATGACCAACTGTGTATAACATTCCATTCACGTGAATACTTCATATAGAAGTGGGAAATCACAAGGATCTTGGCCCTTTTTTCCCTTTTCCTTTTCCCTTTTCCTCATGGCTGACATTAGCAGAGGACCTTGCTACTCATCCCTGCGAACTGAGGCCTAGTGAGAGACTGAATCCAGCTCCGGTTGGCTGCAGAGTCTAATCCAGGACTTTGGGTGCCGGCTCTGCAGTTGCTGAGACTTTCAAGATTGGTTTTGTATATTTTGTATTATTTTCTCTATTCTTATTAGTAGCATTAGTAAAACATCTTTAATTTTTCCAACTCTCTTCTCTTTGTCCTTCTTTTCCTCCCAAACACCTGTCTTTAGTAGGAAGGGGGGAGAGGGAGGGGCAAAAAGGGGAAGTGGGAGGGAGAGGAGGTTAACAATACAATATTTCTCCATTTCTGCTCTGGTTTTCAGTGTATTGCACCAAAACACCCACCTGATGACATCATTTCAACAGCAAAAGCAGCAATTTGCAGAATTCAGCTTCTTTGAGGAACTGAGAAATTGCTGAGCTGACACCAAGTCCTGCAGTGTCCCTGTCAGCTGCAGAGTCACCACATCCTCGCCACAGTAGCGGGCATTGTGACAAAGGTTCTATGTCAGCCGAGCGCCCCCTAGGGGATGGGGAGCCTGTCAGTCCTGGGCCTATCACTGCCTGCTGTCACAGTATCACAGTATCACAGTATGTTTGGGATTGGAAGGGACCTCAAAATATCATCTAGTCCAATCCCCCTGCTGGAGCAGGAACGTCGAGGGTTAAGATTGTGGGGTGACAATAAAACCCTGGCAGATGTATTGTTAACTCCCTCTCCCCCCCAGTTCCCCTTTTTTGCCCCTCCCTCTCCCCCTTCCCACTCAGGACAGACGATCGGGAGGAAAAGAAGAACAGAGAGAAGAGAGTTGGAAAAATTAAAGATGTTTTACTAATGCTACTAATAAGAATAGAGAAAATAATACAAAATATACAAAACCAATCGTGAAAGTCCCAACAACTGCAGGGCCGGCACCTGAAGTCCTGGACTGGACTCTGCACCCAACCGGAACTGTATTCAGTCTCTCACTAGGCCTCAGTTCGCAGGGATGATTAGCAAGGTCCTCTGCTAATGTCGGCCATAAGCAGAAGGGCCAAGATCCTCGTGATCTCCCACTTTTATATGAACTATTCACGTGAATGGAATGTTATACACAGTTGGTCAGTTTCTTAGTCACTTGTTTCTCGTCGCCCCTCTCGCAAGATGTCCATCCGTGCTTATCAATAAGTTTGCATTCCATTGCTAGGTTTACCAAAACATGGGTCTGGTTCTCCAGGAAAATGCAGTTAATATGAAGGTTTTAGCTGAAATTCACTGAACGAGAAACTTGTTTTTAACAAAACCAGGACATTCCACCCCTTAGAATATGCCATTCACTGAATACTTAAACCTTATCAATACAATCTATCAACACAATCTAATTAATCACCACTTATATATATATATATACACATATGTACATATATACACAGGAGTAATTAATCAGTGGACCATCCTTTAAAAAGTTCATTAAGTTCATTTTGTCACGACAGTCTCCCAGGGCAGGAAAAATGGTACAAGTGCATCTCGTGACCACTGTTTGTGGGTTAAAGGCATCAACTTCGAAGAAGTTGTCAGGCGCCACTCGAAGAAGCTAGCTCTGGTTTCATCATCACTGTCTTGATCTGGAAGACACTTATTAAATACTGTTAGTATGGCAATTCACATCCTGCAGTTCAGTATTGAATATATTCACCTAAACTCAAATCCCCTTGAGGTACACACCCAACTTCTCCATCCTTAAGCATCACCCAGCAGGTGCTGCCAGGTCCCTGGGCAAAAACAATCCCATGAATGGGCTTGCCTTTGCCTGAGGCAGGAGTAACCCAGACTGCCTTTCCTAACATATTTTTCTTGTGTACTACAGGGACTTTATCTCCTTCTACAGTCCGTAGAATTTCTGATTGGGCAGGCCCGGCTCGATTGGTTGATCCCCTGGTGTTGACCAACCAAGTGGCTTTTGCTAAATGTGAATCCCAGTTTTTAAAGGTTCCACCACCAAGTGCCTTTAGTGTAGTTTTTAGCAAACCATTGTACCTTTCAATTTTCCCAGAGGCTGGTGCATGATATGGACTATGATATACCCACTCAATACCATGTTCTTTGGCCCAATTGTCTATAATACTGTTTTTGAAATGAGTACCATTGTCTGATTCAATTCTTTCTGGCGTACCGTGTCGCCAAAGGACTTGCTTTTCAAGGCCCAAGATAGTATTTCGGGCTGTAGCATGAGGTACGGCATATGTTTCCAACCATCCAGTGGTTGCTTCCACCATTGTAAGTACATAACACTTACCTTGACGTGTTTGTGGAAGTGTAATATAATCAATCTGCCAAGCTTCTCCATACTTATACTTTAACCATCGCCCCCCATACCATACAGGCTTGAACCATTTCGCTTGTTTGATTTCGGCGTAAGTTTCACATTCATGAATAACCTGTGAAATAGTGTCCATAGTTAAATCCACCCCACGATCGCGAGCCCATTTATATGTTGCATCTCTACCTTGATGCCCTGAAGCATCATGGGCCCACCGAGCCAGGAAAAGTTCACCTTTATGTTGCCAGTCCAAGTCCACCTCAGCTACTTTAATCTTAGCAGCTTGATCTGCTTGTTGGTTGTTTAGATGTTCCTCGGTGGCTCGACTTTTAGGCACATGAGCATCTACATGACGAACTTTTACAGGCAGGCTCTCTAGCCGAGCAGCAATGTCTTGCCACAGCGTGGCAGCCCAAGTGGGTTTACCTCTGTGCTGCCAGTTGCTTTGCTTCCATTGCTGTAGCCACCCCCACAAGGCATTTGCTACCATCCATGAGTCAGTATAGAGATAAAGTATTGGCCACTTCTCTCATTCAGCAATGTCCAAAGCCAGCTGGATGGCTTTCACTTCTGCAAACTGACTCGATTCACCTTGTCCTTCAGTGGCTTCTGTAACTTGTCGTGTGGGACTCCACACAGCAGCTTTCCACCTTCGCTGTTTTCCTACAAGACGACAGGATCCATTTGTGAACAGTGCATACTGCTTATCAGTCTCTGAAAGAGTATTATACGGTGGTGCTTCTTCAGCACGTTTTACTTCCTCCTCATCTGGAGACATCCCAAAGTCTTTGCTTTCTGGCCAGTGTGTAAGCACTTCTAAGATCCCTGGGCGATTGGGACTTCCAATTCGAGCTCGTTGCGTGATCAGTGCAATCCATTTACTCCACGTAGGTTCGGTTGCATGATGTGGAGAGGGAACCGTCCCTTTGAACATCCAGCTCAGCACCGGCAGTCGAGGTGCCAGGAGGAGCTGTGCTTCAGTACCGATCACTTCTGAAGCAGCTCGAACTCCTTCATATGCTGCTAGTATCTCTTTTTCAGTTGGAGTATAGTTGGCCTCAGATCCTTTGTATCCTCGACTCCAAAAACCTAAGGGTCGACCTCGGGTTTCTCCTGGTGCTTTCTGCCAGAGGCTCCAGGTAAGTCCATTATCTCCGGCTGCGGTGTAGAGCACATTTTTAACATCTAGTCCAGTCCGAACTGGTCCAAGGGCCACCGCATGAGTTATCTCACGCTTCATTTGTTCAAAGGCTTGTCGTTGTTCAGGGCCCCACTCAAATTGGTTCTTTTTACAAGTCACTCGATAGAGAGGGCTCACAATCTGGCTGTAGTCAGGGATATGCATTCTCAAAAAACCTACAATGCCCAAGAAAGTCTGTGTATCCTTTTTATTAGTAGGTGGAGACTTTGCAGCAATTTTGTTGATCACATCCATTGGGATCTGACGACAGCCATCTTGCCATTTTATTCCTAAAAACTGGATCTCTCGTGCAGGTCCCTTGACCTTGCTTCATTTTATGGCAAAACCAGCATCCAAAAGAATCTGAATTATTCTCTCACCTTTCTCGAAGACTTCTTTCGCTGTGTCACCCCATACAATGATGTCATCAATATATTGCAAGTGTTCTGGAGCTTTACCTTGCTCCAGCGTGGTCTGGATCAGTCCATGGCAGATGGTAGGACTGTGTTTCCACCCCTGGGGCAAGCGATTCCACGTGTACTGGATGCCCCTCCAGGTGAAAGCAAACTGCGGCCTGCACTCTGCTGCTACAGGAATAGAGAAAAATGCATTAGCAATGTCAATTGTAGCATACCACTTAGCTGCCTTTGACTCCAGTTCAAATTGCAGTTCTAGCATGTCAGGCACAGCAGCACTCAGTGGTGGTGTAACTTCATTCAGGCCACGATAGTCCACAGTTAGTCTCCACTCGTCACTAGACTTACGCACTGGCCAGATTGGGCTGTTAAAAGGTGAGCGAGTCTTACTGATCACACCTGGCTTTCCAATTGACAGATCAGCTTCTGGATAGGAATCAAAGAGTCTCGGTTGGTGCGATATTGCCGGCGATGCACCGTCGTGGTAGCAATTGGCACCTGCTGATCGTCAACCATCAGCAGTCCTACAACAGAAGGGTCATCTGAAAGACCAGGCAAATCAGACAGCTGTTCAATTTTCTCCGTGTCCACAGCTGCTATACCAAATGCCCACCTATACCCTTTTGGGTCCTTAAAATACCCTCTCTTGATGTAGTCTATGCCAAGGATGCATGGAGCATCTGGATCAGTCACAATGGGATGCTTTTGCCAGTTTTTTCCAGTTAGGCTCATTTCAGCCTCTACAACAGTCAGTTCCTGGGATCCCCCAGTCACTCCAACAATATTGATGGATTGCGTTCCTTTATAATTAGAAGGAATTATTGTGCACTGAGCACCAGTGTCCACTAAAGCTTTGTACTCCTGGGGGTGTGTTGTACCAGGCCATCGTATTTGTACAGTCCAATAAACTCTGTTATCCCTTTCCTCCACCTGGTTGGAGGCAGGGCACCTCTAATTTCTGTTTTGCACAGTCTCTGGATGTGAATTAGAGGTTCCTTCAAAAGCATCAGAATCTCTTCTGTTCCTTTAGTAAACTGGAGCAGCAACCTTCCTACGAGTTTTTCCTTTGATCTCACGTACTCGTTCTTGAAGTTCTGAGGTAGGTCTTCCATGCCACTTATTCATGTTTTCTCCTTGCTCATGTAGGAAGAACCACAGTGAACCTCTTTTTGTGGGCTGCCTCTGTCCTCTCTCTCGAGATTGGAAACGCCTTTTCCTAATAGCTGAAACACAGGTTTGTGCAGGTCGTGAATGGTATGTGTCTTCTCTGAGTTCTTTGATTTCTTGCAACAGCTTTTCAAACCGGTCATCAGATTTTTCACACAGTTTCTCCACAGCAGAAACACAAGCCCGTAGAGAACCAGCAAGGCTGTCCTCAAAGTTCCGGAGCTGCTCAATCACTTCAGTAATATCTGGTATACCTCGTGATGACCAGACCATTCCTGCCAATGACTTAGCATATGCAGGTGGTGCTCTTTGTACAAATCTGGGCCACAGAGGTCATGTACAATTGATTCTATCTGGGTCTGTCCCCTCCTGGCTGTTTGGTCCAAAATAGATGATCTCTTGCACAGCTAATTCTCTCAGGAACTGAATACCTCTCTCCATAGTATTCCATTTCCCTAACTTGGATACACAATCTTCCTTGTAGGGAAATCTTACTTTCATAGCTGCCAAGAGTCGGGGCCAGAGGGTAGTGGTGTTAGACTCTCTTGAAATTGCCCTATCAATGGTGGAATCTCTTGACAGAGATCCAAGCTGCCTGGCTTCACCACCTTCCAATTCAATTGTTTCTGCCCCATTGTCCCAGCATTGGAGCAGCCAGGTTAAAATATTCTCGCCTTCACGACGACTAAAGTCTTTTCGCAGATCTCTCAGCTCACCTGGAGAAAAGGACCAAGTGGTGGTCACTTCATCTCCTCCCTGTCCTGATGATGCCCCTTGGGTTGATGTTGGCCCTGTGCCATCATCTGCTGCACGGCTAGTCTTTCTAGTGACTTTCTTACAACTGGCAACTGATGCTGATATAGGTTCAGCATCATTTGATTCATTTCCAGAGTCTGAATGACTGTCACAGTGATTGCTGTGGTTACAGCAGCAAGAGTGACCAGTGTGTGAAGAAGAGGGGGCTGCCTTTGAGGCTGGAGAAGTAATCTTATCTTCAGCGACCTTGGCAGAGGAACTCTGCGGAGGAGCTGTAGCTTCAGCCTGCAAAGCCGCCGTTGGGGGGGCAGTGGCTGCAGTGGCAGCTTTCGCTGTTTTGCTCTTTCTTAAGCAGCCAGGAGTGCTTTTTGCTAAAGCTTCCGAAGACGCACCGCAAATCTCAGGACAAAAAAGAGACGCAAACTGTCGGGGGTCAAGACCCCGGCCTGGGTTCGGGCCTACGGCGACGGAGGAAGAAATGCGGCCATCCGGTGCGGATGATAAGCATACTTCAGTTTATTGATACAGAGCACAGGCTTTTATAACGGTTCTATTAATTATGCCTACTCGTCAAACACCGATTTGATAGCATACGTAATGAGCCCATCCTAACATACATAATGAGTCCATCCCCTTCTGTGGCTTCTCTGGTATGTGAATTCCCTCGTTATCTCGGAGCTGCCTCCTGAGACTTGTTTATCCAGGCCTCTCTCAGGCGCTGCCTCCTGAGACTTGTTTACCCAGGCCTTTCTCAGGCAGTACCTTCTCACTTACCCTTGCTCAGCTCATGCTAACTGAGGCCTACTCATGCTAACTAGAAGAGATCCTCTTTGTAGAGAGGGTCTCATGCCCTTTCTCTCTTGGCCATTCTCCAACAGCAAACCTTCTGTTGAACCCCATTTCTCTTAACATTAACAGAAACTGACACACATTCAGCAAACCAGATAACACCATCACAGTTCTATCAAAACTCCAAGGATATTCAAAGCTCTCTAAAATATTTGCGAACTGTCCTAGCGAAAAAACAAAAGTATTGTTAGTCAGCCTTTCTAAAGATTCGCTTGACCAATTAGCAAACACAGAGCCATACTGCTCTTTAATCTCTCCTGAAGGCTTTTCAAGGTAAAGCAGAAGCGAGTAGAAATTCATTAGTGGCTGCAGTATAATGAAATAAACCAGTGACAAACCACACAGTATCATCATGACCATTGTCAAGTTCCTTGTTGTTATATAATGAACACTTCGATTTAAAAAGAAGGCCCAACACAGATATGGAATCAATGAGCACAATGTAGAAAAGAACTGATACAACTTATGCCATAACGTCTTTAAATCAATGTAATTCACTTTGCCTTAATACCACTAAATAATACACAAAGCAAACAGATGCGCGAGTATCACAACTCTATGAGTTGGCACCGTGCCAAGAAAATTGAAAGGTACATCAGAGCAGTAGAGAAGCCAAAAATCTTCAACTTTACCCCTTTCTCTTGCCACACATTGGGCGCCAATTATCTGTCGAGGGTTAAGATTGCGGGGTGACAATAAAACCCTGGCAGATGTATTGTTAACCCCCTCTCCCCCCACACTTCCCCCGTTTTGCCCCTCCCTCTCCCCCCTTCCCACTAAGGACAGGCGATCGGGAGGGAAAGAAGAACGGAGAGAAGAGAGTTGGAAAAATGAAAGATGTTTTACTAATGCTACTAATAAGAATAGAGAAAATAATACAAAATATACAAAACCAATCTTGAAAGTCTCAGCAACTACAGAGCCGGCAACCAAAGTCCTGGATTAGACTCTGCAGCCAACCGGAGCTGGATTCAGTCTCTCACTAGGCCTCAGTTCGCAGGGACAACTAGCAAGGTCCACTCCTAATGTCGGCCATAAGCAGAAGGGAAAAAGCAAAGGCAGAAGGCAAAAGGGACGAGATCCTCGTGATCTCCCACTTTTATATGAAGTATTCACGTGAATGGGATGTTATACACAGTTGGTCAGTTTCTTGGTCACCAGTTTCTCGTCACCCCTCTCGCGAGATGTCCATCCATGCTTATCAATAAGTTTGCATTCCATTGCTAGGTTTACCAAAACATGTGTCTGGTTCTCCAGGAAAATGCAGTTAATATGAAGGCTTTAGCTAACAGGCAAAATTCACTGAAAGAGAAACTTGTTTTTAACAAAACCAAGACACCTCTCTTCTTTCTTTTTCTCTCACTCTCCTGCTTCCTGCCTCTTTTCTTTCAAATCCTCCATTACAGTCCTGCAGCCCAACACCACTTTTTATTCTTCCTTCCCTTTCTGCTGCTCCCTTCGCTTTCTCCCTCTGTCCCATATCTTTCTTCCCAACTTGTCTCTTGGAGACTTTGGGCCACTTTGGCCCCAGGTCTGGGCATGGTTTGGCCAGTTTTCAGAGGCTTTGCTGGTGACAGCAGGGACAGCAGGCAGTGACAGGGCCGGGGCTGACAGGGTCCCCCTCCCCTAGGGGGCGCTCAGCTGCCACACCCAGCTGACATAGAACCTTTGTCACAATGCCCGCTACCGTGGCGAGGATGCGGTGACTCTGCAGGTGACAGGGACACTGCAGGACTTGGTGTCAGCTCAGCAATTTCTCAGTTCCCCAAAGAAGCTGAATTCTACAAAGTGCTGCCTTTGCTGTTGAAATGATGTCATCAGGTGGGTGTTTTGGTGTAATACACTGAAAACCAGAGCAGAAATGGTGAAATATTCCCATGATATGCATGATCCCTGCACCAAACCACCATGACTCAGCCTAAGGAGATCTGCAGCTTATTTTTTTGTACTGCCAGCAGATTGTGGAAGTACAGTATAAAAACCATCTTTATGGAGAGATCTTTGCATTTTAGGCTTAGTCTAAGTGTCTCAAGTAGCTTGGGTTTTTGTTTGGGCCTAATCCATAAGGTCTGATGGCTTTCCTCCTCCTCTGAAGGTGGATGTGGTAGAAAATATAAAGCAAATAAACGTCCTGCAGCCTAGCCTTGCCTTGCCTTGCCTTGCAGCCCTTATGCTTGGCAAAAGGAGAGGATTAAAAGCTTTTGCTAGTTAAAGTAATCAGTGAAATGTCATTGCAAGTGTGGGTCTTACGATGAGAGATGTCTGGATTTCTTTTTGTAACAGCACAAATCTTTTTAGCCTGTTCCCAGGAATTGATGGAATAGGAAAGGAGTCCAAAGGAGTGTACGTATTCATTTTCCAAGTAACTGCTTTATATGTCTGTAATGGAGAAGAAGATTGTCTAGAAGAAGCCAGAGGAGTTCCATTCCACATCTCTGTCATTGGGTGGATTGGATGACTTCAGGGTTTGCAGTGACAGGAGTTTCCTGTGTGATTTACAGCTCAAATATGGTCAGAGAAACTGTCCTCATTTCATTTTTCATTTCTCTCACATGGATACCCAGAGAGATTTTAACCTGGACTGCAGACTGGTGACTTCCACTGGTCTTTTGCTGACATGGTTAACTTAGGAATTAAAACATCAGACTTGTTTGTAAAGAAATTTTCATTTGGTGAAGGACATTTAGAGGAGGAATGATGCTAATGAACATACGGGGAATAATGTGAAATGACTCTTCAAAAAATAATAAAGGGAAAGCTTGTGGGGAAAAAAAAAAAAAAAAAAAAAAAAAAAAGAATCAGGACAGCTGATGTTTTCTATCCCCCAAATCCCTTGGGCAGGAGTCTGAAGAGCTCTCTATTAGTCATGGTGACAGGATCTGTCATATTTCTAGAAACTGAGTTTAGAAGCTTTTAGAGGTGATTTGATCAACATGTGGTCACTGTTCCTGGTCAGAGCTCAAAGTATGTGCAAGATTTTGCAGGGACATCTGGCTGGAAGTGTTGATTAAACAGTATGGAGGATTAAATAGTACATAGGATTAAATAGTATATACGACTGCAGTACAAGTGCTTTGCATCCTCTACAAATTGCCAAATAAGTAGTAAAGTTAAATAGACTAGACTAGCATTTTAAAATCAGGAGTGACTGCAGGCTAAATCATGTTTTCTTGCTATTTGATACTGCACTATAGCCCTCGGGACTTGCTGTCTGGAAGAGAAAAAAAACCCTAACCAAACCAAATCTGAGAGGAAAAAAATCTGGGGAGAGTGCCTGCTTTGAAATAATGTAATTATTTTTTCTGTGTTGTGTTTTTTCAAGGTCCAGGTCTCCCTGTAGTGCTTTGTCTTACCCTAGAAGTTCATATACCCACTGCAAGTCACAATCAGGTTCTTTGTGCCCTGTCAGGCTCTGTGAAACTCCGTCAGGCTCTGTTGGGCTCTATTGGGCCCTGTCAGACTCTGTCAAGCTCTGTCGGGCTTTTTCCATGTCCTCTTGGACTCTATTGGGGTCTTCTGGGTGCTTTCAGGCTTTGTTGGGTGCTTTCAGGATTGGTTGGGCTCTGTCAGGCCTTGTCAGGCTCTGTCAGGCCCTGTCAGGCTCTGTCGGGCTTTGTTGGGCCCTGTCGGGCTTTGCCTGGCTTTGTTGGGCCCTGTTGGGGTCTGCCAGGCTTTGTCAGGCCTTGTTGAACTATCTTGAGCTCTATCAGGCACTGTTGGGCCCTGTCAGGCTCTGTCCATTTTTTTCAAGCTCTGTCAGGCTCCATGGGGCTTTGTGGGGCTTTCTGAAGCTTTGTCAGGCCCTGTTGTTCTTTGTCAGGCTCTCTCGGTCTTTATTGGGCTTTGTCGGGCTCTGTCCGGCCCTGTCAGCCTTTGCCTGGCTGTCAGGCTCTGATGGTCTCTTTGGGGCTTTGTTGGGCTCTGCTGGGCTTTGTCCAGCCCTGTCAGGCTCTGTTGGCCTCTGTCAGCCTCTGTCAGGCTCTGTTGGTCTTGTTTGAGCTTTGTTGGTCTCTGCTAGGCTTTGTCGGGCTCTGTTCAGCTTTTGGGGGCTCTGTCGGGCTTTAAGGGGCTTTCTCGGGCTTTATTGGGATTTGTCAGGCTTGGTCAAGTCCTGTCGAGCTCTGTCAGACTTCTTTGGGCTCTGTAAGGCTCTATAGGTCTTTGTCAGGCTTTATTGGGCTCTGTGGGTTTTGTCAGGCTCTGTCGGGCTTTGTTGGTCTTTGTCGGGCTCTGTCACGCTCTGTCAGTCTCTAAGGTTTGTTGGGCTGTGTTGAGCTTTGCCGAAAGAGACCAAAAGAGATTGACAGGGCCTGACAAAGACCGACAAAGCCCCATAAAGCCCGACAAAGACCTGTAGAGACCGTCAGAGCCCAGAAAAATCTGACAAAGCCCAACAGAGCCTGACAGAGCCCGACAGGGCCTGGCAAAGCCCAACAGAGCTGAAGAAAGCCCAATGAAACCTGAAAGAGACCAACAGGGCCTGACAGAGCCAGACAAAGTCTGATAGAGCCAGATAGAGCCTGACAAAGCCCAACAAAGACCAACAGAGACTGACAAAGCCCAGCAGAGCCCGACAAAGCCTAACAGTGACTGACAGAGCCCAACAAAGCCCAACAGAGCCTGACAAAGCCTGACAAAGCCTGACAGGGCTGGACAGAGCCCGACCAAACCCCATAGCGCCTGACAGGGCCCAAAAAAGCCCAAGAGAATTCAACAGAGCCTGACAGGGCTCGACAGAGCCCGATAGAGCCTGAGAGAGCCTGACAAAGCCTGGCAGGGCCTGTACAAAGCCTCAAAGCTGGACAGGGCCCAACAAAGCTGACAGAGCCTGACACAGCCTGACACAGCCCGACAGAGCCCGACATAGCTTGGAAGAGCCCAACATAGCTTGACAGAGCCCGACAGAGCCTGACAAGGCTTGACAGATCCTGACTAAGTTCAACAGGGCTTGAAAGAGCCGGACAGTGCTCAACAGAGCCTGATAGAGCCCAACATAGAACAAGAGAGCCTGACAAGGCTTGACAGAGCCCAACAGGACCTGACAGAGCATGAAAAAGCCTGAAAGAGCCTGACAGGGTCTGACAGAGTCAAATAGGGGCCGGAGATCTTTTGCCAGTTCCTCAGCGATGGGGCTGGCCTCATCTCGCTTCATGTCCTTTAAGAACACCTTGACCATGAGTGGTGATCAACACGCAACCTTGACCTAGAATGATAGTTATGACTCCTCCCTTTGCGTCTTCTTGGAGATGGCAGCAATGGAGAGTAGGAATGGGAACAGGAACGACTCCGTGATCGAGAGCTGGAGCGAGTGCAGGAAGAGCCTGATCATGACTTGCAGTGGGTATACGAACTTCTAGGGTAAGACAAAGCACTACAGGAAGACTTGGACCTTAAGAAAGCACAACACAGAAAAATAATTACATTATTTCAAAGCTGTCACTCTCCCCAGTTTTTTTCCTCTCAGATTTGGTTTGGTTGTTTTTTTTTCCTTTTCTCTTCCAGAAAGTATTAAAGTATTTGACAAGAATTTATACCTTATATTCTACTGTAATACCTTAATAAGGTGTGCCAGAGAAAGAGATGCAGGAGAGTCATTGATCTGTTCACAAAAAGTTAGACACATGTTCAATTGTACATTCAAGACAGAGCGTAGTAACAGTGGGACAACGGGACAGCGGGACAGCAGCACAACAAAGCTGTAACAAATTCAAATGTTGTTGTCTTACTGTTCCACAATTATGGACGAGCTTTCCAGTGATTTATTCCTATCAGACTAACTTCTGCTTTGAAATACATACAGAAACATGGAAAAAAGCCAAATAAACTGTATTTATGAAGACTGATTTTGTGTTGATACACATGCTAGTAAAAAAAAAAAAAAAAAGAGAGAGAGAGAGAGAGAAAAATAACTGTTTTCAAGAAATAAAAACTCATCTGTTTTAGTTGCAATACAATAAATGCAATTTACGTTAAAATAAAGACAAAATATAAAAACCAAGTGAGCGACACATAGTATTCGACAAAAGCGGCAAATCCAGATCCAAACCAGTCAAGTGTTTCCTTGTGTTTCTCATTTATACAATATTTTAGTAGCAGAATAACAGTGTTTGCAAACCTGAAGAAAAACACCACCCCTTTCCCAAATGTAAATTCATAGTTGTGTAGCAACGATATTTAAATTCACAGCAATCTATTAAAGACATTTTTTTTTTACTCAGAGGGGCCACAACAAAATAACTGCAATTACACAGTTTTAGGAACAAATCCCCAAGTACTTAAGGGCACAACAAGGAAGCACGGAGCTGCACAGAGCTGTCCTCACAACAACGGCGTGACTCACTTTTTACCTTGTTGAGTCCAATATTTTAAACATTTACTGCAAAATACATTATGTTAATGCTTGGAAAATTCATGCAAGGCTGTGTTGGTTAAAATTCAGCATGGTGTGTAGGAAAAAGGGTGAGATTATGTTTTTACATACTGCTTTTGATGTTCCGCTCACTGGCTCCTTTTGACTTTTAGAGGAGAAATAAAGGTGATCAGAACTTAAATAAAGCATCCAGAACCAACAAGCAGCAGTGAAACCAGATTCTAAAGCTTGAACATCAAACTTTATGTTCTGATTGCCTAAGGAATGTGGAAATTTATTCTTATGCATAAACTCTTCTCTCCAGGTGCATTCAGTGCAACTGAAAAATAAACCACACCAAAATTACATTTGTATTTGGTGACTAATCACTCTAATTAGTCATCTGAGGAAAACACAACTAAAATCTCTTCAGAAGAGTGTTCCTTTGTGGAAGCCCAAGCACTGTGATCAAGTCTTTGCCATGTTTAGCCACGAAAGCACCAAAATACATAATATGTCATAAAATATATGCCGTATTGACTGAAAATAGCAATAGAAATGTCATTTGAAAGCAGTTACAAGGGTTTTGTGTTATTTTGGAGCCCTGCAACAGATCAAAAAGAAACCAAATAAAAGGTCTTAATTACCAGAAACTGCATTAAGTGCTTTAAAGTAATCTTGAAAGCACTGCGATATTTTAGGAAATATTTACGACACTTGAAAACTTGCTGAGATTCCACATATTCATTGAACTGCCACTTCGTTCTTTCATATTTATTTGGTCTTAATCTTTAGTGTGCAAAAAAACTCAGATTTGAGGCCTACGAATACCTGCTATATCCCCCCCTCACCCAAATTATAGAAACAGTCAAACACTGAGAATGAGACTCTACCTAGATAAGAACAAATTCCAAGTTTATGCTACAATGTCTTTACTATAAAAGCAAAAACATAAACCAAGGAATCTCTCCATGTTCAGGAAATGGGATCTACAACTTTGGTCTCAGAACAACCAGCCCCAAGAACAAACCCAGTGACTGTGACTCTGTGACTGTGTGTCTTTGTGAGTCTGTGAGTCTGTGACTGTGATGTGACTCTGTGTACTAAGCAATTATGACTAAGACTTTATGAATGTGTCACTGTGACTGTGAATATGACTCTGTGACTTTGTGACTGTGACTCTAACTCTGTGACTTTGTGACACTGTGGCTGAGACACTGACTGTGACACTGTGTGTCTATGACTCAAGCATCACCGCTGTTCGAACCTCACCTTCTAAAAAAGTAGGCCTGAAAAAGTAGGCCTAAAAATGTAGGCTTATAAAATGTAAGCCTAAAAACGTACAGATCACATAGTCACAGTGACAGTCAGAGAGTCACAGTCACAAAGTCACATAGTCACACAGACACAGTCACTGTGTCACAGAGTCACAGAGGCACAGTGTCATAGTCAATAACTCACTGAGTCATAAAGACACAGTGCCACAGTCAAAGAGTGTCAGTCACAGTCACAGTGTCACAAAGTCACAGAGTCACAGAATCAGTCACAGAGTCATACAGTCAGAAATTCAAAGTCACGGAGTCACAGTGTCACAGAGTCTCAGTGTGACAGTTAAAGAGTCTCAGTCACAGCAACAGCGTGACAAAGTCACAGAGTCACAGAATCAGAGTCACAGAGTCATATTAACAGTCACAGAGTCACAGAATCAGAGTCACAGAGTCACAGAGTCACAATCATAGAGTCTCACTCATAGTTACATAGTCACAGAGTCACAATAACAGTCACAGAGTCACAGTCACAGACTCAGAAAGACACAGAGACAGTGTCACGAAGTCATGGAGTCACAGAGTCATAGAGACACAGTGTAACAGTCGAAGAGTCTCAGTCACAGTCACAGTGTCACAAAGTCACAGAGTCACAGAGTGAGAGTCACAGAGTCACATTAACAGTCACAGAGTCACAGAGTAACAGAGTCACAGATTCACGGTCACATAATCAGAGTCACAGAGTCAGAGTAACAGAGTCATAGTCACAGTGTCACAGTGTCACAGAGTCACAGGCTCACTGTGTCAAAGAGTCTCAGTGTGACAGTCAAAGGGTCTCAGTTACAGTGTCACAGAGTAAGAATCACAGTCACAGAGTCTCAGTAACAGATTCACAGAGACACAGAGTCAGAGTCACACAATTGCAGAATCACAGAGATACAGAGTCACATTAATACTCACAGAGTCAAAGAGTCAGAGTCACAGAGTCACAGTCAAAGAGCCTGAGTACAGTCACAGTGTCACAAAATCAGAGGCACAGAGTCACAGATACACATTAACAGTCACAGGGTCACAGAGTCTGAGTCACAGTCACAGAGTCACAGTCGTAGAGTCAGAGAATCACAGGCTCATAGATACACAGTGTCACAGTCAAAGTGTCTCAGTCACAGACAGAGTGTCACAGTGTCACAGAGTCACAGAGTCAGAGTCACAGTCACAGAGTCACAGTCACAGTGTCACAATATCAGAGTCACAGAGTCACAGTCAGAGTCAAATTCACGGTCACAGAGTCACAGAGTCATAGTCACAGAGTCACAGAGTCACAGTCACTGTGTCACAGTGTCACAGAGTCATAGACACACAGTGTCACAGTCAGTGTCTCAGCCACAGTCAGTGTCACAAAGTCACAGAGTTAGAGTCACAGTCACAAAGTCACAGTCATATTCACAGTCACAGTGTCACATTCATAAAGTCTTAGTCATAGTTGCTTAGTACACAGAGTCACATCACAGTCACAGAGTCACAGACTCACAAAGACACACAGTCACAGAGTCACAGTCACTGTGTCACAGTGTCAGAGTCACAGAGTCACAGAGTAATAGTCACAGAGTCACAGAGTCACAGTCACAGAGTCACAGACTCACAAAGACACACAGTCACAGAATCACAGTCACTGTGTCACAGTGACAGGGTCACAGAGTCACAGAGTAATAGTCACAGAGTCACAGAGTCAGTCACAGAGTCTCAGTGTCACAGAGTCACAGGGTCACTGTGTCACAGAGTCTCAGTGTGACAGTCAAAGGGTCTCAGTCACAGTCACAGTGTCACAAAGTCACAGACTCACAGAGTCAGAGTCAGAGTCACATTTACAGTCACTTAGTTACAGAGTCAGAGTCACAGTCACAGTCGCAGTAACAGTCTCACAGACTCACAAAGACACAGAGTCACAGTCACTGTGTCACAGTGTCAGAGTCACAGAGTCACAGAGTCACAGTCACAGAGTCTCAGTGTCACAGAGTCACAGGGTCACTGTGTCACAGAGTCTCAGTGTGACAGTCAAAGAGTCTCAGTCACAGTAACAGCGTGACAAAGTCACAGAGCCACAGAATCAGGGTCACAGAGTCATATTAACAGTCACAGATTCAGAGTCACAGACTCACAAAGACACAGAGTCACAGAGTCACAGTCACTGTGTCACAGTGTCACAGTGACAGTCTTGTTCACAGTCACAGAGTCACAGGGTCACTGTGTCACTGAGTGACAGTCACAGAATCACAGAGTCACAGAGTCAGAGTAACAGAGTCACAGTGTCACTGAGTGACAGAGTCTCAGTCACTGAGTCACAGATTCTCAGTCAGAGACTCTCAGTCATGGTCACAGTGTCACAGAATCAGAGTCACAGTCACAGAGTAACAGAGTCAGAGTAACAGAGTCACAGTTACAGTGTCAGAGAGTCACAGAGTCACAGCATCACAGTCACAGAGTAACAGAGTCAGAGTAACAGAGTCACAGAGTGTCAAAGTGTCAGAGATTCACAATGTGTCACAGTGTCATAGAGACAGTGTCAGAGTCAGAGTCTCAGTCACAGTCACAGTGTCACATAGTCACAGAGTCACAGAGTCAGAGTCACGCAGCCATAATCGCAGAGTAACAGAGTCATAGAGTCGCAGTCACATAATCACAGAGTCACAAGGTCAGAGTAACAGAGTCATAGTCACAGTGTCACGGTGTCACAGAGTCACAGTCACAGAGTCACAGAGTCACAGTTTCACAGTGTCACTATGTCACAGAGTCTCAGTGTGACAGTCAAATAGTCTCAGAGTCACAGCGTCACAAAGTCACAGAGTAACAGAGTCAGAGTCACAGAATCACATTAACAGTCACAGTTTCACAGAGTCAGAGTCACACTCACAGAGTCGCAGTAACAGTCACAGAGCCACAGTCAAAGAATCTCATTTATAGTTACAGAGCCACAGAATCACAGTGACAGTCACAGATTCACAGACTCACAGTCACAGTGTCACAGAGTCACAGAATTACAGCGACAGTCACAGAGTCACAGTCAAAGTGTCATAGAGTCACAGAATTGCAGTACCACAGTCACAGAATCACAGAGTCACAGAGTCAGAGTAACAGAGTCACAGTCACAGTCACAGAGTTACAGAGTCACAGTGTCACAGAGTCACAGGACCACATTAACAGTCAAAGAGTCACAGTCATAGAGTCTCAGTCATAGTTATATAGTCACCGTCACAATAACAGTCACAGAGTCACAGTCACAGACTGACAAAGACACAGAGTCACAGAGTCACAGTCTTGGTGTCAGTCATAGAGACACAGTGTCACAGTCAAAGTGTCACAGTCACAGTGTCACAAAGTCACAGAGTCACAGAGTCAGAGTCCCAGAGTCTGAGTAACAGTCTCAGTCACAGTGTCACAGAATCACTGTCACAGTCAGAGTCACAGTCACAGAGTCAATAAAACAGACACAGATTCTCAGTCACAGAGTCAGAGCAAGATACCATTTGAATGCCACTGTAAACTAATATATATCAAAAAGGTTAAACCACACTGAAACTGCTCACAAAGAATACAAAGCCCTAGGAATACTTAGAAAATGTTTGTTTTGCCGGGAGCTTTAACTGCTCCAGACGCGATTCTTGCAACAGTTTCTGGTGAGTTCTTAAGGACTGGGGTGTTGTCATCTGTGTGTTCTGAAAATAACAGAAATACAGAAAAGAAAAACTATTTAGTCAATTCATGAGTGCATATGAATATGAGAATCCCTTTACAGATACAAATGCAAAATTTTGTACGTAACATCGCACTTCTATTGTCTCCACACACCATCAAGACATTTTGAGAATGCACAAGCAGCAAAATATTTTTCACAGAAGAGAAAAAAACAACCCAACTACTTGGGAAACTTACACTGAGCCTAAAACACCAAGATCCCTCCAAAACGATGGTTTTTCTATTTATATTTACAGCACACTCTTCTTTAGACAATCAGGAAAGCCATCAGACCTTTTAGATTAAGCCTTAAACAAAAACCCCAACTACTTGAGACACTTAGACTAAGCCTAAAATGCAAAGATCACAGAATCACAGAATCGACTGGGTTGGAAAAGACCTCAGAGATCATCGAGTCCAACCCTTGGTCCAACTCCAGTCCATTGACTAGATCATGGCACTAAGTGCCATGTCCAATCTCAGTTTAAAAACCTGCAGGGACGGCGAGTCCACCACCTCCCTGGGCAGCCATTCCAATGCCTGACCACTCTCTCTGCAAAGAATTTCTTTCTAATATCCAGCCTAAATTTCCCCTGGCAGAGTTTAAGCGCATGCCCCCTTGTCCTATTGCTAACTGCCTGGGAGAAGAGACCAATTCCCACCTGGCTGTAACTTCCCTTCAGGTAGTTATAGAGAGTGATGAGGTCACCTCTAAGCCTCCTCTTCTCTAGACTAAACAACCCCAGCTCCCTCAGCCTCTCCCCATAGGTCTTATGTTCAAGTCTCTTCACCAGTCGTGCTGCTCTTCTCTGGACCCGCTCCAGCACTTCAATGTCTTTCCTGAACTGAGGGGCCCAGAACTGAACACAGTACTCCAGGTGTGGCCTCCCCAATGCAGAGTACAGGGGAAGGATCACTGCCCTTGTCCTGCTGACCACGCTATTTTTGATACAGGATCTCTCCATAAGGATGGTTTTTATACTGTACTTCCACAATATGCTGGCAGCACAAAAAAAAAGCTGCAGATCTAGTTAGGCTCTGTCATGGTGGTTTGGTTCAGGGATCATGCATATCATGAAAATATTTCACCATTTCTGCTCTGTTTTTCAGCGTATTACACCAAAACACCCACCTGATGACATCATTTCAAAAGCCAAACCAGCCATTTGCAGAATTCAGCTTCTTCACGGAACTGAGAAATTGCTGAGCTGACACCAAGTCCTGCAGTGTCCCTGTCACCTGCAGAGTCACCGCATCCCCACCACGGTAGCGGGCATTGTGACAAAGGTTCTATGTCAGCTGGCTGTGGCAGCCGAGTGCCCACTACGGGAGGGGGAGCCTGTCAGCCCAGCCTGTCACTGTCACCTCACATTCCATTGCTGTGTCTACCAATACATGGATCTGGCTTTTCAGGAGTCAGCTAATACAAAGCTTTAGCTGACAGGCAAATTCATTAAAAGAGAAACATGTTTTTTAAAAAAAACAGGACATTCCACCCCTTATAACATGCCATTCACGGCATATTTAGACCTTATCGATACAATTTCGTTAATACATTCTATCAATACAATCTAATTAATCACTACTTTTTTATATATATATATATATACATATGTACATATATACACAGGAGTAATTCATCATTCTCTTAATCCCTTGACCATCCTTTGAAAAAGTTCATTAAGTTCATTTGTCACAACGGTCTCCCAGGGCAGGAAAAATGGTACAAGTGCATCTCATGACCACTGTTTGTGGGTTAAAAGACTCTATCAACTTTGAAGAAGTTGTCAGGCGCCACTTGAGGAAGCGAGCGCTGGTTTCATCATCACTGTCTTGATCTGAAAGACACTTATTAAACACTGCTAGTGTGGCAATTCACATCATGCAGTTCAGTATTGAATATTTTCACCTAAGCTCAAATCCCCTTGAGGCACACACCGAACTTCTCCATCCTTAAGCATCTCCCACCAGGTGCTGCCAGGTCCCTGGGCAAAAACAATCCCACGAATGGGCTTGCCCTTGCCTGAGGCAGGAGTAACCCAGACTGCCTTTCCTAACATGTTTTTCATGTGTACTACAGGCACTTTATCTCCTTCCGCAGTACGAAGAATTCCTGATTGAGCAGGACCGGCTCGATTGGTTGATCCCCTGGTGTTGACCAACCAAGTGGCTTTTGCTAAATGTGACTCCCAGTTTCAAAAGGTTCCACCACCCAATGCCTTTAGTGTAGTTTTTAACAAACCATTGTACCTTTCAATTTTCCCAGGGGCTGGTGCATGATATGGAATACGTCTGCAGAGAGGAGCACAGGGAGTGACCTGGAGGTGCTTGAGCCTGCTGGCTCCCCTCCCAAGTCCCCCTGCCATGGTCACGACCATGGCTGCATCCAGCACCAGGGTGCCGGCCACCTGGGGCTGCTCCTGGGCTGTCCCTGCCCTGCTGCCCTGCTGCCATGTCCAGGGTTGGGAGGAAAGGCCGCTGGGCTCTACAAATCTTACTGGTGCTTGGCGATGCCCAAGGTGTCACTGAAGAGGAGGAGGTCCCTCTTCCTCGTTGCATGGCCCTGGGTCACCCGCACACGCTGCCGGAGCAGTGGCTCGCCTGGTGCCGGGATGGGCATGCACGGCTGCTCGGGCTCAGGCTCGTCCCTGCAGAGCAGATGGCGTCGGGCAGGAGAAAATCAGCTGCTGCACGGTCCGGCTGCTCCGGGCTGTCTCCCGGCCGTGCATGGGGGAGCCTACCTGTTAAAAACAACGAGTTTATCCTCATTAGGATCATAGGGAAGATCCCAATTAGGGAAAGTCACACTCATTAAAAAAACCGAGTCTACCCCCATTAAGCAGCAGCAAAGTCCAGCCCAGAGTGCAGCGAAACCCCCGTTATTTTGCATTTGAGAAGAGCCTGGGGAGTTCATCCCAGTTTGAGAAACAAAAACAGGGCAAAATGGGGATTTTCCTGCAAATGCGAGAACTTGAGTGTCCGGGTGTTTCATCCGGGGGTCGCTCGGGGGGAATAAAACGCTTGAGGCCCAAAGGGATTCGTGGGAAATTGGCGATGGGCATTTCAACTCCCATTGGGTATCGGGGGAACGGTTGGACTCCATGATCTTAAAGGTCTTTTCCAAAGCAAGTTATTTGGGGATTCTAAAACTGGAGGGAATTGGGGGGTAAATTGTAGTGAAGGGGGGAAAAGTGGGGGACGTGTCCCCCCCTGTGACCCTCATGTCCCTTCCAGGTCCCCTGTGTCCCCCCACCCCCATGTCACTCCCCATGTCCCCTCTATGTCCCCTGTATCCCCCCATCCCCTGTGTCACAGAGGCACCCCAAAAGTTAGTTTTAGGCAGACAACAGGGTTCAAAACAAACTTTTATTCTGGTCAAAAAGGTGCAGCAGATTAACCGGTAAAGAACGGGGGTTTAGCTCTCCAAGAACATAAATACAGCTTCAAGTATCAGTTGAGGAAATTATTGGGGTGCATCAAATAATAACAATGGAGATCCACAGTGTGCATACACGTGGCTCACCAAATACAACGCCAGAGCCCTCCCTGACTCCGGGAAAAGTACACACTTGCCTGAATCTGGCAAGGAATTACTAAAGAAAATACATGTGCTTATATTTAAGCACGGAATCCACTCACTTTGCCTAAGTGAGGAAAAATAAACAGAGATGGGGTCATGTTGGGTTGGACACCAGTCAATGGTGGGTTCCACAAGCATCCATCTTAGTGCCAGCAGTCCTGGCTGTACATACAGACTGGGGCACGAGATGCTGGAGAGCAGCTCTGCAGAGGGATCTGGGGTTTCTGGTTGATGGCAAGTTGAACATGAGCCAACAGTGTCCCTGGCAGCCAAGAGGGACCCGTGTCCTGGGTGCACTCAGCACAGCATGGCCAGCCGGGCCAGGGGGTGACTGTCCCGCTCTGCTCGGCAGTGCTGCGGCCTCACCTGGAGCACTGGGTGCACTTCTGGGCGCCACAGGATAAAAAGGATATAAAGCTATTGGAGGGTGTCCAGAAGAGGTTGGTGAAGGGTTTGGAGAAGAAGCCATACAAGGAGCAGTTAAAGTCACTTGGTTTGTTCAGCCTGGAGAAGAGAAGACTAAGAGGAGACCTCATCACGGTCTACACCCTCCTCACAAGGGGAGGAGGAAGGGCAGGCGCTGATCTGTCTGGCAACCAATGACAGAACCCAGGGAATGGCAGAAGATGTGCCAGGAGAGGTTTGGGTTGGACATGAGGAAAAGGTTCTTCACCCAGAGGTGCTGGACACTGAACGGGCTCCCCAGGGAGGTGTCATGGCCCCAACCTGACAGTGTTCAAGAAGAGACTGGACAACGCCCTCAGACACACAGGGTGACCTGTGGGGTGTCCTGTGCGGGGACAGGAGTTGGACTAATGATCCTTGTGGGTCCTTCCAACTCCCAACTCAGGCCAGTCTGAGCTGAAATGGCTCCCGAATGAGCTTTCTCTCCCGCATTTAAGGCGCAGACACTTCGGGAAAGCCCGGGCGGGTCTGACACGGCCGGTGCCGCTGCCTGCCCACCCCGCTCCGCCCCGCCGTGCGGCGCCACTCCCCGCGGCCCAGCGGCTCCCCCTGGGCCCGGCCCCGGCCCCGGCCCCGTTCCGCCTCGGCCACCTGGCGCTCCCGCTGGGCCCACGGCGCCTCCTTCACCTCGGTCACCAACACACACGGCACCTCCCGCTGCCCCGCGCCCGCCGCCTCATGGCCCCGGCACCCGAGCCCGCCCGCTCCCAACCCGGACCAGCGCCGGGCGGAACTGCGGCTGCACCGCCCCGCGCTGCCCACGGGAAATGGAGCCCGGCCCGCCCGCCGCCAGGAGCCCCGCGACGCACCCGAGCGCTGGGGAGGGCGGCCCGGGACAGGGCGGGACAGGCGGGCGCGGTGGCCTCGGGCACCTCCCCAGCAGCCGCCAGCGAGGCGGGGCCTCCCCTCTCGGAGGCGCCCAGCCCAGCCGCGGGCCTGGGGCAGCCCCAGGGCTCCCGGCGCCGTTCTCTCTCCAGAGCGGCTCCCGCTGTGTCAGGGCCGCCCCGCCCGCCTGTTTTCGGCTCCGGGCTGAGGCAGCGCGCCCTGGCGGTGCCGTTGGTGCCGCTGGCCCGGCAGCCGTTCCTCAGGCTGTTCTCTGCTTGCCCGGGTGCCGCACGCCTGGCTGGGGCCGGGATGCGCGGGCCCTGGCGCGTGGGGAACTCGCTGTGTGGGTTTTGCCCCCGTCAGCACAGGGGCCTCCGGGTGGTTCCCGGGCTCTGCGCCTCGGGATAAACCTCGGAAGCTGTGCTGGGCTGACCCTGGCTGGACAGCAGGTGCCCACCAAAGCTGCTCTGTCACTGCCCTCCTCAGCTGGGCAGGAGAGAAGAGAAACAAAGCACTGATGGGCCGAGATAAGGACGGGAGACATCACTCACCCATCACTGTCACAGGCAAAACAGACTCCACCACTGGAAATTAATTCATTACCAACCAAATCTGAGTGGAGTCATGAGAAATAAAACCTCAGTCTTAAACCACCTTCCCAACACCCCTCCATCCAAAGAGCTACAGTAAGAAAAACGTTGGGCAGAAAGGTTTTGCTCAAAAAAACAGTCAATAAGGTTTGTCTTTGCAGTATCAAAGGTTTGTTTCTCAGGCCTCAGCTCCTTCAGCAAGGGGGTGGGTATTATTTAAGCCCTGGCAAATGGGTTTGTTCCATTTTTCATTAAAGAAACACTGGGATGGGAGACTCTGAAATAGCCCGATTTTCTGTAATTTACACTGAAGCAATGGAGATGAAGGAAGATGTTCAAGCTGGACGTGTCTCCTGGCGCAATGATGTTGACATCAGGGGCTGGAGGAGCAGTTGGGGCTTTCAAAACAACATTCTATACTGGCCAGCAACTGCCTTTGTTGACTTGGGTGGCTGCAGGAGGCACCAGCTGCTTCGTGCTGGTGCCTTTTGCTGACATTCGGTGTTGAGAAAATGGGCGAAGTTGGGAAAAACTGCCCTTTCCAGCGTTCCCCAAATGCACAGGTAAATGCTGTAGATCTCAGAGTGCTTTGGATCCTTGATTTCTTGATACAGCCGTGTTCACAGGGAGGTCTGTTATGTAAACGTAGAAGCTGATATGTCTCTCTGGGTCATGGCCACATCTGTAGATGAAATATCGGGTTTTTGGAAGTGGTGGGAAGAGGTAAAGATCATCTGAACCATGGGAATTTCTCACGTGAACTGTGCTCAGGTGCTCAGGGAACACATAAAAGTCATGGGTGAAGATCACTCATCTTTCGTATTGAATCAGGATTATATTGATTTTGAATACGTAGGCCACATTTATAATTTCTGCTTTTAGTTCCTTCCTGAAGTACTGCAGAATAAGTTCTTGAGAAGAAAGTCCCGCAACGTGTCTTTGCCCTGTATTTAAATTCCACCTGCTGGAAATCCAGGGTTGGTGTTGGGCTCTCCATTATTGCATCCATTTCGACACTGGGGATTTTGGCATTAATGCCCGGGGGCTGGGCTTTGGCTCCAGACCGCAGTGTGTCTCAGGGGATGGCCCAGTTGTACTGACTGCAGTCCAAACGTGGCGTGTTTTGGAGATGCTGCTTTGAGACCCAGCTGTTAATGTCTGAATCTGGGTGAAACACCTTCAAATGCACAAACAGCTGGGAGATGGTGTGAGCAGTGCAGTGACAGCAGCCTCAGAACACCAGTTCCCAGACTTATAGTTTTTCGGTTTTTGCTGGGCATCTTTCTGGGTTTGATTTCCTGCTCCTTATTTCCCAAGGACCCACGTCCATTAATGGCAAGAGAGTCTAGCGTAGGATTTGCACTTGTACAGCTCATCTCATTGGGGATTGACCTGATTATCCTGTTGTGCAGGAAAGGAAACTCAACCACATGTCAGTTCAGTAACTTTCTGCCCAGCATCTCGTGGAAAGGCTTCACTGCTCATCTGGTAACAGTTTGACATCGTGAAAGCTCAACTGACCTAATTCAGGAGAACTTTAGAGTTATCTGGAGCTCATGATAACTTTTAAGATAACTTTAAGAGTTCTAAAATATCAGAACATGGTCCCACAAAATCTTGGTAATATGGTCACAGCAGCAGACCGTGTCCTGCTCCATTTAGTCCATTTTTATTGTTCTGCTTACAACAGATGACAACTCTTTTCTCCTGCAGCAGAAGTACAGCCACATCTCCTGTTTCTGGGAAAAACAACCCTCAGGCTGTTCGAGGATCAGTTGTGCCTTCCATCACAGCAAACCTCGAAATATAAATGGACTTCTCCTGCCACCTAATAACAGTGAGTGAAAATATTTTCTCTACTATTTTTTAATTGGAGTAAGTACATACACAAGAATGTCCTTGCAGTGCTCAGGAATCTCTATGAAGGTTCAAAATGTACCGTGGTAAATCAGTGGCGTAGGATCTGCTACCGCAGTGAGTTCAGAGCAAAGAAAGGAATTGTATTGGCATTTGAATAGTGTTGCCATACGACTTTTTGAGCTGCCATGTTACGGATCTTCGTGTTGCAGGAAAGATCATGTCACAAGTGGTGATTCAGGCTGCTGGGATCCACAGAGCAGAAATGCTGCAGAAATCATTTGCAAGGGTATATAATATCTGAAAATCAAATTAGTTTTGGAAAATAAAAAAGCACCATTACAAGTTTTGTTTGTTTGTTTTTTCTCATTCCTTTCTCAGAGGAGCTCTTGGCTTCCAGGAGTCCTGTTAGATGGCTGAACCTGGAGCAGGGAAAGTGTCCAGGGCAGGGCACCAAGACAGGTGTCAGAAATCAGGCAGAAGCTGGAGTGAGAGCAGCGTGACTTGTCACAGATGCAGAAGCAAGGGGCCTAAAATCGAGCTGTTCATGGGCTGGAGCTCCAGAGCTGGAGACAGGTGTCATGAGAAAAGTCTAGAGACACCTCTGGTCAGAAGCAAACAGCCTGTGTTCCAGAAATTCCCCCAGGGAAAGGCAGCGTGTCCTGTCTGGGTGTGTTGAGCCCCCAGCCCCAGAGGAGCAAGGCAAGAACTTGGTGCTGTTTCTGTGAGTGCCCGCACTGCTTTCTTTACAGTTCCACAAACCCAGCAGCCACCCCTGGCAGCTGGGGCTCCTAAACAAAACGTGGGCACATTTTGGTGTGCTGTGAGTCAGAGAAGATGCGCTAGAAGCCCAATGGACATGGGTAACCTCTAGAACAGCCATGTCCAACAATCAGAACAAGAAAATAGATCCAAACCTTTTTCTTTTTACCGAAAAATGCATACATTCAAAGTCCATGTGTCCCAGAATAGCATTGCGAACATTTTAACTGCATTTGTCCTTTTAATACTTAGAAATCCTGCACAGGCCATGTGCTGCTCCAACAGGAACGTGCTGGGGACACCCGGGTTTCCCATGGCGGCCTCTGCGCTGCCCCCTGTACAAGCCGACCCGCCGCTCGCCCCCCCGGACCCGCTCAGGAGCCTCCGCTTGGCCCAGCGCTGCAGCCGGAAATTGCGTCACCGGGACGGGCGAGGCGAGCCGCGCTGCCGGCAGGACCCCGCCAGACCTGTCCGATTATTCGCCTGACCCGCCAAGTTTTTATACAAAATCTGATTGAGCTGAACCATTATTAAAATAAAAAAGTCTCTGGGTAGCCGTGCCGTCATGGTGGCTCAGTGCAGTGTAAAATCCACTGAACTGAAGATCAGCCTTGGCTCTCAAAAAACTTCTCCCTCCGCTGCTCTGCAGCCGCTGAACCCGCAGCACAAAGTGCGATCGGCACGTCCCGCGGTCACACGGTGTCCGCGCTCGCTCGTCACCTCACTCGCTGGCTGCAGCAGCACTAAGGGCCTGTGGATTCCACACCTGGAGTGTTCTGCCCTGTCACAGAGGAACAGTCTTGGCTGCTGAGAACAGGTTCCATTTTAAAGTCGCTGAAGAGAAGTTTCCGCTTCCTGGAATCTCAAAACAGCAGCAGCTCTAACGAACGTGACAGACCATGGGCCACGTGCATTTCTCAGTATCTGTCCTGATCGGTTTTATCTGGTCATTATTAATGCCAGAAAGAGGTGGAAAGATAAAGATGACGGGTTGTGCTGCACAGAATTACATCATTTTTGCCAAATAAAGAACTGAAATAAATAACTTAGGCTTTTTCTATGGACAAACAACGTTTAATCCAATTCCTTAACTGTATTCCTTAAACACCTGTTCATTAGAGCATAAGCCAAACAGCGCTGGGTGTGCGGGGGATTCGCTCCGCCCAACACTCACACCTTTTAACAATAAGAGGTGTGCTTAAATACAGTAAGGTGTTACATATTCATAATGGCCCCAGGAACGCCTCTACATCTGGTGAAGCACGTGAAGCATTTAACCCCAAAACTTAACTCTACCCCTAATACAACTCCGGAACCCCTAACACTAACCCTAATCCAACCATTACCTTAAACCAAATCCTAAAACTTAGGCCTAAATGTAAACCTAAATACTAATCCTAAATCTAATCCTAAAATCTAAGACAAACCCCTAACTCTAACCCTAAGACCCCTTCCTTACTGGGCGAATGATGGGCGTGGTGTTATGAGGTAATTTGTGTCTCAGAAACTCATAATCCAGGAAAAAGCCTGTGGCTGTGGAGGGGACCATGGGGTCAGTTCTGGCTCTGGAGGTGACAGACCAGCAGCAGGGACATGGCTGGGAAAGAACCTCTGCACTAGGACAGGCCCTGTCCACGAAGAGGACTTGGAGATGGGCTGTCATGTCCATTCTGCCTGAGCACGTGACAGGACAGCAGCTGGTATATGGTTATGTCTACCAGAGAAGCTGAAAGGCACTCATGGGTTTTACAAGATCACGGTGAGGTTACTTCTGTGTGGTGAGGTGAAAGACCACAAGAAGCCTGACAGGTTGGGTTCCCTGCTTGAAGGGCAGTTTCTGAGATAGTCGAGCTTTCCATGGTAGTGGGAAAACGAAGGAAAGGGAGAAAAAAGGCAAGAAGAGCAACTTGGAAGATAGAGACTGAATATCAGGAGTAAGAAATGTCACTGGAAGGGCAGTGCTGTGGTGCAAGAGGTTGCCCAGAAGTAGTCTGGATCAGCCCATGGTTTGTGTTCCAAAGAACCGCCAGTGAGGGTGCAGACACATGAGTGAAGGTGCAGAAATGCTGGGGTGAGAGCAGGTGGGGAAGCGAGATGGGCGTCTATGGCCTGCAGGGAAAGAGGGGAAGGTGTAGGTGTCGAGCAGCCTGTGGTGGAGATGGCAAAGGGTGCTGGCAAGGCTGGGAGGCATCAATAGAACCCAGGTCTTCGTCCCCTTGGCCAGGGCAGTTGTCTCTGCCACTGAGGCCGATGAGAAAACGTGTTGTCCTCATGGCACTGGGGCCTCGTTGCCTCCTTGCAGCCCCACGGGGAAGCTGGAAGTTGTTGTCCCAGTATTGTCCTTCCCTGGGCCTTGCACACACATATCCCACGGTCCCAGCAAGAGCCCTGAGCCACGTGTGAGGGACAGGATCCCCCTTCCCATTGCCTGGAGCTCATGGGTCTCCTTTCTGCTTCAGAAAGCAAACCAAGGAGTTTCTGAGCATCAGAGCCACCTGCACAGGGCCTTGGCCCACCTGTCATCACAGCCTCCAATGGATCCCTGGGGAGCCTTTGTCAGTAACAGGCCTCAGTGGGGCCCATTAACACTTCAAGGAGCTTTGAAGTTTTGTTTCTGACTTTGCCTCCTTGAGAGCTTTGTTTGGATGTGAAAATGCTGTTTTGCCACCACCTGCACAATAATGAGGGTTTTCCCAAACAAAAACACCATGCAGGTCATGAGGGAGAGAAGGATTTTCTAAGGGATGGGAACATTCCCCATTCCTGGTAGGAGGGCACCTCCAGGACTGCCCCATTGCATTTTCACCAGGGAAGGTTTTAGGTCAGAAAGACAAGTAACTGCATGTACATTTATATTTTTTTTAACTAAAGATAGAGTAGAGCCCCATGTTCACATAGTCACAGGGTCACACTAGCGAAGTAGATAATCAAGTTGAAATGGGTTGTCCACATTCCTTTGTGGATAACATCATCAAGGTTAAAAAAAAAAGGCAGAACTAAAGACAACAGAAACACAAAACTGACAACAACAACAAACTCTGACCACATCCTGGGCTTCCCTTTTCATGTGCTCAAAGCAAATTTCTTCTCTTTTACTCTCTATACCCTCCCAAACTAACAGCCTACCATGTCAATTCTTTCAGAGCAGGTTGATCAGTAAATGTCAGCATCCATGTACGGAATCAACAAATGAGCCGGGCATTGAAGTCACAATTGAAGGAAAAGAGACAAGACATCTGATGAGCTTCTTAAACCCAGGAATCACTGTACCACGTCTCCTGAGGTTCCTGGGAACACCTAAGCTTTTTTTCCAGAGAAGTGTGATTCCTGTTTAGGTGTCCAGGAGAGAGGGAGAAGAGAGGACACTTCAGTTTCCCAAATCCCATGACAGTGCCCAAAACAACCTGCTTGTGGCCTCTGGCATTCCATTTCCTGAGATGAAAAGCTGGTGGGTGATAATGCATCAATAATCCCTCAGGTGTTTCTGTGATCTGTCTAAAAGTGGCTGGATCTATGAAAAAGAAAATAAAAAAATAGCACCCTGTTTTTGTAGTAGCGACTCAGGGCATTGGCAACAAGGCATGATATCTCATCCTGAATCACACATCCAAAGTGGTTCAGATAAAGGATGGTCTTGCAAAAGTCACACTAACTGTCCCCATGTTGCGTGGACATGGCTCATGTTCCTCTCCAGAGAGTGGCAGAGGCTGGGTCCCCTTCTCCAGACAGACTTCTTGCCAGGAAGCCACAGGTATGAGGGTTGCTCACCTGGATCTTACCGGGACATCACTCGGCATCGATTTAGACATATTTAGTGCTTTTCTGTGACTACTTTTTCCACACAGAGGGTCATAAAAAGACAATGTTTTATAAGAGATCCAAAACACTCAAGGCTGCCTCTGAAGAGCAAGAGACCCTTAGCAGCAGTGCTTGGCCATGTGTAGGTCTGAAGAGATGTTTGGGGATGTCAGTGAGAAACAAGGGCATGGCTGATGGCTTCAGTGGAGCCTCAAAACCACATCTGAAACCAGCAATGGAAAAGAGTTGAGGCCTGTGGGTGGAGGTTGAGGAAGGGGACTGTCCTGGGCAGATTGCAGGAAGGAAGGCACCTCCTGTGCAAACCAAGGGTGATAACAAGTGTTTCCATGTTGTGTGCAGGCCTCAGCCTGGCAGATGGGGATTGTCCACTGCTGGGGTGGCTGCACTCAGTCATCCACATGAGCTGACCTTGCACTTTCCTTCCTTCACTTCCTACACTTGGGTGAACCTCAGGAAGCATCCATGAGCCTGGAGGATGCACTCACCTCCTGGGGTGAAGTCCCGTCACTGCAGGGGAAGAGGAAGGGTTTGTGAGACACGTGGGCATGCGGGGAGAGAGCAGTGTAAGTGTAGCAGTGAGTGTGTTAAAGGCAGGAAGTAGAAATGAAATATCGGAGGGTCTCATGCTGAACTGAAATAGGTTTTGGTTATGAGGCAGCAAAGAAGGAGGATGTGCTTTTAAGTGCTAGGATGTGGAACTGAATTATAGCATGTCTATAGCATGGAAATCTTGGGAATTAAATGAGCATTAGGAAGGCTTTGGGAGAAACCAAACGGATTGTGGGAAACTCACAGGCCTTGAAAAATCCTCAGAGAAGCACAGCTTTGTGCTGTAAGCAAGCAGTGTATGTGTACAAATATGCAGGCATGTCGCAAGAAGAGCCAGAGGCCATGAATGCATTGCAAGGAGCAAGTTTTATTGTAGTTCCCTCTCTTCTGGGGGATCTCCGAAGCCGCACCTGAGCTCCCAGGCAGAGGTGACAGCAGCGGGGACGCAGGCGCTGGTCAGCTCAGCCCTGCTGGAAGGTCACTGGGTCTGCTGAGCTCGCCTGTATTTCACGGCTTCAGGCAGGCGCAGCCTCCCGCTCTTTCTCACAACAAAGCAGGAATCTCAGACACAGTGATAAGGTGCCCAGAGTTTCTCACAGGCCTGTGTTATCTAACACAGAAGTTCTGCTCATAAAGCACACAGGGCAGTAGAGCAGTTAGTGTGATGTATGTGCTTTTTCTACAGACAGGTGCAAGTCCCTTGAGCATATTTACATTTAACTAACCTCCTCGGCAATCGTGCGCTGCATTCCCATACAGTGTAGCTGTGGTGGGGATGGCCAATGGCCTTAATAGGGTTTGATGCCTCAGCAGAACTGAGACCCTTGTCCTCTTGACTGTGGCTTCTGTCTCTTCCACTGAGTTACATGAGAGCACAGCAAGTCCTTACAACTCCAAGGGCTTGTTGCTTCCTCATCTACCCCATACAGAGCCCAGCAGGTGTCCTACTGATGATTTGATCATGGAATCACACACTCCCACGTGACGATGGCCCCCGCTCCTGCTGCTCAATAAGAAGTCCCTGTCCCCACCAGCGCAGTGTCCTTGCTGGGGTGGGGGATGTGGGCACCACTGTGACAAGCAGCTCCATGTCCCTCCTGCTCCCCTGTGACTGTCCCCTTGCCCAGCGTCACGGTCCCCACCGCAAGGACAGCTTTGTCCCCAGCTCTGTCCCCAGCTCTGTCCCAGCCCCTCATGCGCCCAGCAGCATCCCCCACCCAAAACAGACACCCGGCCCCATAGCGAACAGGAGGAGCTGACCCGTCTGGGGTCCCTCTGACCGCAGAGGCAGGGTGGGGGGCAGCCAGCAGTGCTTTGGGAACCCTGTGGAGGTGCCATGGCCAGACGGAGCTCCAGGGCTTGTGTTGGGTGGAGGCAGCATGCCTGGGACATGGGGACAGTGCTGGTGTCCTGCGACAAGGGGACAATGATGCTGCTCAGCTGGGGACCTGCAGTGGGGAGCTCTCAAATACCCCCTGGGTCCTCAAATGGCCACGCTTAAAGTGAGCAAAAGTGACCCAAAGTGAACAAAAGCTGCTGCCTGTCCCTGGGCTGGGACATGGAGATGGGCTGGGGACAGAGAGATGGGCTGGGGACATGGGGATGGGCTGGGACATGGAGATGTGTTTGTGACAAGGAGATGGGCTGGGACATGGAGATGAGCTGGGGACATGGAGATTGGCTGGGATGTGGAGATGGGCTGGGACATGGATCTGGGGCTCAGGGCCAGCAGAGGAGCAGCCAGGCCAGGGTGTCTCCATCCATGGGGACGTGTGCTGGTCCTGGACCTGCCACCCATGGGACACACACCCAGCTGACACAGACACCCACCCATGGGACACGACAGCAGGACATGCACACCCTTGTGCCATCATTGCAGCTTTATTGGAGCCAGGGCTGCGGTGCTGCAGCAGCACGGCGGCGGCCACGGCAGCCGGGGCTGTCGGGGTCAGTGTTTCCGCAGAAGCCCGGTGCGAAGGCGGGCTGAGCGGTGCCGCGTCCCTGCCGGTGGCGGCTCCTCCTGTGCTGCCGGCGCCAGCTGTCCCCAGAGCGGTGGCGGGAGAGGCTCTGGTGTTGGCTCAGGCTGCGGCAGCGGCGCCGGCTCTGCCTGCGGCTCCTGCTTCGCCGGGACCGGGCCATGGTGGTGTATTTATTTACGATGCCGGACACACGGGGAATCATTTCACCTAATACGTGTGTAAAATTACAGTAGCTGTGAGCTTGGTTAAATGCAGTAAAGTGTTACATATTCATTAAAGTTTTAGGAACACCTATACATGTTCACAACCTGCCCCAAGAAGGCGGTTCTTATTACAATGAGTTCTGGGAGACTATTTCCTCAGTCTCCATCTCCGGCTCCTCCTGGTTGCAGCTGCACAGTGATCGTAAACCTGGGTCTTCTTTCTGTGTACACGGTCATTTTGGTCCAGTGTGATGAGTTGGTCAGGTCTCAGCCTGCTGAGTTGCTTTGAACTGGTGTGTCTCCTGTCCTGTGCCCAAGTTTGTATTATCTAGTTCACCCAAGGGTGCACCAAGGATGCACCCAAGGATTATTATCTTTGCAAGGCATCATTGAAGTCCTGTTTCTCACACAATAAGTTACACAGAGTTAAGCAAGGCTAGGCAATAGTGATGTGGGTTAAAGGGTCAGTTCTTTAAGTGTGAGTGTTAATTGTTAGTTCTTTAAGTGTTAATTAGTTAATTGTCTATTCCCTGTATCAAAAGGAGGTTGTAGTATGGAGGGTGATGGTCTCTTCTCCCAAGTAACAAGCAATAGGATGAAAGGAAATGGCCTCAAGTTTGCCAGGGGAGGTTTAGACTGGATATTAGGAAAAAAAAATTTCTGAAAAGTGTTGCCAGGCATTGGAACAGGCTGCTCAGGAAAGTGGTGGAGTCACCATCCCTGGAGAGGTTTTTAAAAGATGTGGAGATGTGGACATGATTTAATGGTGGACTTGGCTGCGTTAGCTTAAAGGTTGGACTCTATGATCTGTAAGGTCTTTTCAAATGTAAACGATTCTATGATGTTATGATTCCATAATTCTAGTTTGCTATGTAAAACATTCCCAGATCTCTCATCTTGCCCACAGCGGCCATGGGCCCCATCTTTGCAGACGTCTTCTGGACACTCTCCTTTTCATCCTCAGTTGTCTAGAAGAAGAAGCCCCAGAGAGGGACGCACTAGTCCAGAGGCTGTAACACCAGTGCTCAGTTAGTGGGATGATAACTTGCCATGTCTGTCTGGCCATGTTCTTCCTCATGCAGCCCCGTATGCAGCTGGCCTTGTTCATGGTGCACATGCAGCACTGGCCGTATGGCATCCCTCACAGTGCCCAGGCCCTTCTCCTCATCTTCACTGCTCAGCGAATCAGGGCCCAGCTGGCTCTGATGGACAGGCTTATTCTTCCCACCAGGAGCACCAGCCACTTCTCCTTGTAAACTTTAAAAGACTTCTGCTTCTCAGGGTCTCCTGGGACCGAAGATCCATTTAGTCAGCAGTTAATGCCTGTGTGCAGATGTCTTACCCTGATGGTGGTGTCTCTCACAAGACAACAGCAGGAGGAGTTGTGAGGCACTACAAATGCTGAAAGGTTGTTCTACTTCAAAGGAATTTCCTTCCATCACAGGATTAATTATGCTGACTATCTCAGAAACAGCTGCAGAGCAAGTGAAGGCAGGGCCAGTGAGGAAAGAGCAAACAGAAGTGGACTGTTTGTATGGGCTGGAACAAAAACCATCAAAGAGAATGTCAAGGTTTGATTGCAGGGTGACAGTAAACCGTGGCAGATGCTTTAACCCCCTCGCCCCCACTAGCCCCCTTAGCTCCCCCTCCCCACGAAGTACAGGTGATTGGAAGGCAAAGAAGGACAGAGAGAAGAGTTGGAAAAAAATTAGAAATGTTTTACTAATGCTACTAATAAAATAGAGAAAATAATACAAAATATACAAAACCAATCTTGAAAATCCCAGCAAAGAACTGCTCCGGCAGCTGCAGGAGACACCTGGAAGTCCTGGGCTGGATCCTGCAACTGGATTCAGTTGATCACTAGGCGTCAGTTTGCAGGGACAACTGGCAAGGTCCTTCCCAGATGCCGGCCAGAGTCCAAGAGGGCCAGGACCCTCAGGATTCCCACTTTTATATGATGTATCATGTGAATGGGATGGAATACTTAGTTGGCCAGTTTTAGTCACCTGTTCAGTTCGCTCCTCCTTGCCCCTCTCGCAGGACGTGCATCCTTATCAGCGTGATTCTGTGACCTTGCACTCCATTGCTATGTCTACTAAAACATGAATCTAGCTTTCAGAGAAGTGCAGTTAGTAAGAAGACTTCAGCTGAAAGGAAAATTCACTAAAAGAGAAACTTGTTTTTAACAAAACCAGGACAGCGAAGAACTTGGATGGATGAAAAGAGAGGAAAAGAAAATGGAATGTAAGCAACAGGGGTGATCGAGGCTGTTTGCCAGTACGTACCAAGCAGCTCTTCATCTGAGCAGCAGTGGCTGGTGTGGGACAGGAAAGAAACAGATGAGCCAAGGTAACTTAAATCTGACCTACTTTCACACTTGTGGAAAAGCTGAGTTTTTTACCTACTGTGGGGAAGGGATGACCTGTGATGGAAGGAAATATGCATTCACTCATGCTGGGTGGGACCTCAGGAGCTCTCTAGGCCAACCTCCTGCCCACAGCATCTATCTATCACATCATCACGTCACGTCACGTCACGTCATGTCACGTCACATCACATCACATCATTCCTGCTCAGGAATTTATTCATTCTGGGTTTGAAAACTTCCAAATGTTGACATTGCAGAAACTTTCTGGCCTACCTGCTCCAAGGTTCGACTGCCTTCATGAGTAAACAGTTTTTCCTCACTTATTTCAGCTTTTGTCCATTGGACGTCATTCTCCCATGTGACACGACAGGGAAGAGTTTGGCTCCATCTTCTTTAAGTGTTGTCAGAGGAGACCTCCTGAGAGAGGAACCTCTATCATGTTCCAAGGAGCTCTGTTAGCTGTCCCTGAACAGAGGGTGCATTGCTGAGAGGCTGCTGAAGATTTTACAGTCCTTTGATTATTCCTCCCTGCTGCTCATTCACATGAGCACCACTGACACTGCCTCAGGAGACCTGGAAATTATCAAGCATGACTACATGATTCTAGACAGAACGTTCAAAGCTTTGGTGACACAGGTGGTTGTCTCAGTCCTGCTGGTTAGGGGAAAAGTTCTGAGCAGCAGACAGATCCTGCACGTAGCTAATTGGTTGTGTGACCTGTGTCAGCAACGGGGTTTCTATGACCATGAGACCCTCTCTGAGGATCAACAACTGCTTGGAAGAGATGGGATTCACCTGAAAAATGAAGCTGAAGTGTCTTTGTCAACAGGCTGTCATTAAACAGGGAAAGACTCGGGGAAGGACACATGACCAATAATTGTGTGATAATGTGGTGGATGCTGTTGACAAGGAAAGGGTTTTGCATGATGAAAACAGAAGGGACATAGCAATCAACAGAACAGAGCTGAGGAGGAATCACATCAAATGTATGAACATAAATAAGGAGGTGCCTATAGGACAGCAGCATAGAAATGCTCTCCTGCCCTTTCTGAGAAATGACTGGTCACGTCCCTTGAGTGCTTGCACAGTAATGCGTGCAGTGTGGAGAATGAACAAGAGGCATTAGAAGTCTGCGTGTAATTACAGTGACACAATCTCATCTGGGTAACAGAGCTGTGGTACACCGGTCACATAGCTGGAGTGCTGTGATGGATAGATAGAGGCTCTTCAGAAGGACAAGTGGTGAAGACGAGGAGGAGTTGCTCTTCATGAGAGACAGCCACAAAAATGCATGGATCTCTGCCTGGGAAGAGGTGAGAACAAATGAGTTAGTGGACAGAGCAACAGGGCTGACATCATTGTGAAACACAGCCGGGCACAAGCTATCTAGAAGGCTTCTGGACGGTAGCGATGGCAACTTCCCAAGCATTGAGATGTGAAGCGAGAAAAGCCAGAGCCCACTGACAGCTAAACCTTGGAAGGGATGTGAACAGCAACAAAAGAGGATTCTAAAAGAACATCAACAGCAAGAGTAAGGCAAGGGAAAACATGGGGCCAGTGACAAATAGGCCCGGAGTCCTGGTTATGTAGGACATGGAAAAGGCTGAGGGAGGTATGAGACCATAGTCAATGGTGCCCAGTGACAGGACAAGAAGCAAGGGCACAATCTAAAACAGAGGAAATTGTACCTAAACTGCAGAAAGCACTTAATTAAGGTGTGGATGTTGATCACTGGACAAGCTGCCCAGAGAAGTTGTGGAGTTCCCATATTCAAGGCCCAGTGTGGCTCTGGACAACCTGCTGTAGCTGACCCCACTTGACCAGAGGAGGTGAACTAGATCATCTCCAGAGGTGCCCTCCAACTTCAACCATGCTGTGATTCTGCAATACCTAGCAGTGTTTCTGAGAACTTCTCTGTATTACAGAATCATTGAATCATAGAATTGTTTCAGTTGGAAGAGACACTTCAGATCATCAAGTCCAACCATTAACCGAAAACTGGCACTGAACCTAAGAACCTCATCTCCATGTCTGTTAAACGCCTTCAGATGTGGTGACTCCAGCACTGCCCTGGGCAGCCTGTTTCAATGCCTGACAACCCTTTCCATGAAGAAATGTTTCCTAATATCCAATCTGGACCATCTCTGGCTCAATTTGCAGCCATTTCCTCTTGTCCTATCAGTTGCTACTTGGGAGAAGAAACCAACACCCTTCATGCTACAATCTCCTTTCAGGCAGTTGCAGAGAGCAATAGGGCTTCCCCTCAGCCTCTTTTTCTGCAGGCTAAACAACCCCAGCTCCCTCAGCTGCTCCTCATAAGACTTGTGCTCCAGGTGCCTCACCAGCTTCATCACCGTCCTGCTGTGTTCTCCATCCAACAAATGCCAGGATTATTGAAGTCCCCAGCAAGGCCCAGGCTTATACATTCAGCGATTTCCCAGATGGCTTAGAGAGGTCTATGGCTATTTTCCCACGCTGATGTGGTTTCCTTGTCTCCTACCACACTTTCACCTTTGCTGGACTCCCCTCTGATCCTCACCTACAAGGGCTCACTGAGCTTGTCTGTGCCCTGGGCTGAGGGAATTGGTGCACACTTTGGCTGTAGCACATCAGGTGTGCCTCCAGGCAAAGCTCGGACTTACAAAGAAAACTCATACCAAGTGTCTAAGACCCCGTTTGTTCAAAGGCTTTGCTTCTGACCCGAGACATGATGTAGTGGTCGGCAGATGGAAATCTAAAGCTGAAAGTGGACGCCAAGAGAGTGAGCAACCCCTGCTGTACCCGTGGCCACAGACAAACAGGGCTGGCAAGTGCAACCCCGGAAAGAACCTGTTTTACTTCAGTGGTGGCTCTGCTGCCTCTGAGGGATTTTGGCAGAGGTGTTACTGATCTGCAGGAATGACAAGCTGCTGCTGAATGGCCCACTGTGAAAATGGTTTATCTGTTGCTTGACTGTATTTTCAAGGGGGTGAGTATGAGGTGGTAGAGAGAAAAAACAGCAGTTTGAGAATTTAGGTAAACAAGTGGAGACCCCAGTGTGATGGCCCTCATGTTCCTGGACAGCCCTACATCTACTGCATAGAGAAGGGACAGACATGCCACACTGCAGTGGTGGCCATCAGTGGCTCGCACAAAGGCAACGAATCTCTGTGAAATACTGTCCGGGTGTCTGTCACACACTCGCTCTGAGTGGGAATGGCTTTACTGTGCTGTGCCTGCCAGCTCCATGTAGATATGTGTGAGAGCCTTGGCATCTCACCTAGCACTACAGGCCTCTAGTTGGGCATTAAATAGTGTAACTGCCTGGAATTTGATTAGGCGATGTGTAGATGAAAACCATCATTATAGTCAATGGCAATCTAGTCAACACAGCTGATGGAAAAGATGGAGAGAAACTTTTGGTCAGATGGCAGCATCGGCTGACAAACAAATCATAAATAAGGACAGTGCCAGTGGGATGAACAAGCTTGGACAACCTCTGGAACCTCCAAAGTCACCAGGTATTTCATCTGAACAGCTCACTCCTGACCTACATCTTCATTGCTTACCATGGAAGCTGAGACAAGGAGCTCACATACAGGTGCCTATTTAATGCACATCTGAACAGCAGCAAGAGGAATCCCAGCTCTCAGGGCTTTGTGGTAGCTGTGGCAGAGAGCTGAGTCCACTTCCAGCACTAACAGTAGAAACACAGGATGAGATACTTTAACTGACAGAGCTGACTCCCCTCAGAAGTGGTAAAGCAGATCCCTGCCTGTCATTGTCTGGGTGTCCGGTCTGATAACAACACAAAAAAAAAGGAATTTTTAGAAGTAACTCTATCTCTGAGAGGAGAACTGACACTGCTGGGAATCAGAGTTTCTCCCCAGCTGAGGGAGGGAGCATCAGTAGTGACTTCAGCCTGTTTCACAGCAGGTTCTCCTGGAGCCCCAGGGACACCTGGAGGGAGCCCAGAGGGCCAAGAAAAAGCGCCACCTTGGGCTGTTCCTCTGCTACTGAGCTGGGCTGGGCTCTGGGATGGAGGGAGCTCGTGACAACCAGGTAGCACTGTAAAGAGACAGCTCTGCCCAGGAGCAGCTCCTCTGCAAAGCGCAGCAGGGCTGAGGGCACTGCCTGCAGCACCGAGGGGAGAGGAGTGAGAAAGGAAGAGCTTAAAGGTGATCTCTTGTTCATGGAGAAACCTTCACAACTTTTGACACAGTAAGTCAGTGGGAGTGGGGAAATTCAGATCAGCATCCTGGAGGGATCTTCTAGAGCTGGTACATCCCATGGCTGATAGGACCTGTCAAGATGACTGTCTTGACTGGTCTGGTGTGGAGAAGGAGGACACCCTCTGGAGCAGGGCTTCCCTGCTGCACCATGAGAGGAGAAAGGCATAACAACTGCCTTCTCCAAGAGATGGCTGCAGCAGTGTGAAGCTGGGCGTGCAGGATGGGTGCCCAGGGCTGTCCTGCAGAGCAGGGTCCCTGCAACCCAGGACTGTGTGCTGGGCAGGGACTCTGCCGCCTGCCAGCACTCAGCCTGCCTGGGAGATCCCCATGGTGCTGTGGGGAGAAGCTGTGGGTAGAAGGGGCAACCCCTGTCAGAGCAGGCAGGGTCCTGCTGTTCAGAGGGTGCTGCATGGCACAGCACTGCTCACAGCTCCAAATCACCCCCAGGGTATTTCCAAGGGAACTTTTCAAGAAGAAGGTCAAAATGGAGATTATCTAAAAGGGAAGGAGTCTGTGCTTTGAGATTTCTGCTCTTGGTTGGCTCAGAGTGCAGTTGGAGTTAATAGTTTATTCTTCTCCTCTGGAGAAGGCACTCAGATCCCAGGTCTCTTTAGGATTCAGAATCCCGCTGAATCACTGCCCATAAAGAGATGCCTCTGGTCAGGGCCCCACTGCCAGGGGGGTCTGCAGGGCAGAGCTGAGCAGACAGTAAGTGAGATGGGGACTATGAGCACAAACAGGGACGAAACATGGGGAGAGAGAAGCAGCTCCTGGCAGGGACAGCTCCAGACAGCAGAGACATGAGTAGAGACAGAGAAGGAGCTTCTGACAGAAATGCTGTTGGAAGACGAAATTCAGGCATGTCCCTGCCATACCCCACAGCGCAGACACTTTCCTGGAGCAGCTCCCAGGTCTCACACCCAGCACAGCATCTGCCCCCAGGGTCGTGAGGTTTCAGGCTGAGTCCTCTTGGAAGTGTGATGCTAAAGAAGAGAAACTCCTGAGTACCTGTCTGTCTGTCCCTGTCGTTCCTGCCTTGACAGGAGCATTGGGATACTTGTGTGTCCACAGCAGAGCCCCCTGCTCCCAGAGGCACAGTCAGTCAGCACAGAGCAGAGCTCATAAAAGGGACATGAAAGGGCCAAGGCAGTCTAGGGGACTTCCATGAGACATTGAATAGATTTCCATCAAAGAACTCTGCCCTAACTGCTCACTGTCTTTTCCTACTTGGACAGGTCATCATGACCAGCGGCAGAAGATGTCCAACAGCAGCTCCATCACCCAGTTCCTCCTCATGGAGTTTGGAGATACAAAGGAGCTGCAGCTCTTGCACTTCTGGCTCTTCCTGGGAACCTACTTGGCTACTCTCCTGGCCAACAGCATCATCATCATCACCATAGCCTGTGACTAGCACCTCCACACCCCCATGTACTTCTTCCTCCTCAACCTCTCCCTCCTTGACCTGGGGTGTATCTCCACTACTCTCCCCAAATCCATGGCTTGTTCCCTCTGGCACACCAGGGACATCTCCTACACAGGATGTGCTGCACAGCTCTTTCTGTATGTGTTTTTCATTTCAGCAGAGTACTTTCTTCTCACCATCATGGCCTATGACCGCTATGTTGCCATCTGCAAACCTCTGCACTACGGGACCCTCCTGGGCAGCAGAGCTTGTGTCCACATGGCAGCAGCTGCCTGGGCCAGTGGGTTTCTCCATGCTCTGTTGCACACAGCCAATACATTTTCACTGCCACTCTGCAAGGGCAAGGCTGTGGACCAGTTCTTCTGTGAAATCCCCCAGATCCTTAAGCTCTCCTGCTCAGATGCCTACCTCAGGGAATTTAGACTTCTCATGTTTATTGCTATTGTCTATTTGGGGTGTTTTGTGTTCATTGTGCTGTCTTATTTGCAGATCTTCAGGGCCGTGCTGAGGATCCCCTCTGAACAGGGACGGCACAAAGCCTTTTCCATGTGTCTCCCTCACCTGGCCGTGGTCTCCCTGTTTTTTATCACTGTCATATTTTCCTATCTGAAGCCCCTCTCTTTCTCCTCCCCATCCCTGGATCTGGTGGTGTCTGTTCTGTACTCAGTGGTGCCTCCAGCAGTGAACCCCCTCATCTACAGCATGAGGAACAAGGAGCTCCAGGATGCAGTGTGGAAACTGGCGACTGGATGCCTGCCAGAAGCTACAAAGTGTCCATGTTCTTCAACATATGACACATAACATAACTCATCTCACTGTCTCCATGTCACCAAACCTGTCAGAGTTCAGGGAGCATCTGGAGGATGCTCTTAGTCATATGGTTTAGGTCATCCTGCAAGGACCAGGAGTTGGACTTAATGATATATATGGATCCCTTTCAGCTGGTGATGTTCTATGACTCTGTGACCTGCAAAGTTGCTGAGGGTGTCCTGTGTATATAATTTATTAAGATATTAAACAGTATTCATCCCAGAATGGACAATTGACAGAAACTGCTCATTCTTGTTTTCACATGAACATGAGTTATTGACTGTTACTCTTTTGACACAGCCATCCAGTCAGTTCCTTATCCATCTATCCATCACACCAAGATCTCAGAAATTTTTTGGTGGGGGCTGCATGGAAAGTCTTATAGTAGCCCAGATAGATGACATTCATAGCTCTTCCCTTGTCTGCTGATGCAGTCACTCCAGAGGAGTCCACTAGCTTAGTCAGGCACTATTTACCCTTGGTTCAGCCTTGTGAACTGTCTCTAATCACCTCTGTGTGTTCCATACATTTCAACAGAGCTTCCAGGAGGATCTGCTCCTTGACCTTTCCAGGCACAGAAGAGAGGCTGAGTGGGTGGTAGTTCTCAGGGTCCTCCTTTTTACATCTTGGGGTTTGGTTGGTAGGTTTACTGGTTGTTTTTTTTGGTGGTGGTGCTGTGGGGGTTATTTGTTTGTTTTTATTTTATGTTAGATGCATATGATTTCCCTTTTTCCATTCACTGGGGACATCCTGTGATCCAGAAACACCTTGATAATAACACCATCAATGGGATGAGTAAAGGACAGGAGAGAGAAGAACCAGCAGAGTTCAGGAGCAGAGACACATGAGTACAGACCCTGGTGGGACATGCTTCATATTCCTTCTTGGCCTGTATATACCAGATGTAGATGTGAGAGCCCTTGTCTCAGCACAGTGCTGGTGACCAGTCACTGACCCTGAGAACGTGGCTCTGTCCGAGATGCCCTGGGTGGTCTGTCCCACACCTACTCTGAGTGGGGATGGCTTTCCTATAGGTGCTGTGCTGTCCCTGCCAGACAAATGCAGTTGTGCTGGAGAGCCCTGTACACACCTCAGGTAGCAGCACAGGCCTGGACTTGGCCATGACATTGAGCGGCTGCCCTGAAATAGGTTGGGTAATGGAGGGATGTCCCTGAGACAAATGCCATTCTTCTCAGTGGAAGCCTAGTAAATACAGGTGGTGGAGAAGAGGAGGAAAAAGGATGAGCTCTTCCTATGGCAATGGCTACATTGGGTCAGCTGTATATGGGTTTTAGACAAGAACATATTAAGGAGGGACAGGTTTCTTTGTCCCAAACATGAACAACTGCTATCCTTTCATTTGGCCAAAGGAATTCCCCACTGGTCTCAAAAATGCTGCTCCCAGAAACTGCCCTGTTTCAGCACTGCTCCATTGGACCTTGAATCTGCCTGCATGTATCTTGGATCACCACTGACACCCCAGATGTCACTGGTTGTTTGGGTCGGAGCAACTCAGCTGTCTGAACAACAGCTGAAACAAGCAGCTCCCAGGCAGAAGGTGCCTATTTTGTACCCACCTGAACTGAGGCAAGAGGAATCCGCCTCCTGTGGGTTTGTGGCAGCCATAGGTGAGAGCTGAGTCCACTGCCAACCCCAGGACTACAAACCCAGGATGAGTTGCCCCAATTGACTCAGATGAATCCCTTCCCTCAGCAAGGGTAAAGCAGATCCCTGCCTGTCCCCGCCTGGGTGTCCTGTCTAATGCTGAGAAAAGGAAAGGTGATTCTTATGTCCAACTCTTTTCTTATTAGGAGAAATGTCTCTGCTGGAAATGAGTGTTTCTCCCCAGCTGACGGACAGAACATCAGTGGTGACTTCAGCCTGTTTCACAGCAGATGCCCCAGGGACATCTGGAGGGAGCCCAGAGGGGACAGAGAAAGGGACATGATGTTCCTGTGCTGCTGAGCTGGGCTGGGCTTCTGGGACACAGGGAGCTCATGGCAGCGGCAGCGCTGCAGAGAGACAGCTCTGCCCAGGAGCAGCTCCTCTGCACACGCAGCAGGGCTGAGGGCTCTGCCTGCAGCACCGAGGGCAGAGGAGACAGGCAGAGAGAGGTTAAAGAACCATGGGGTGGGAGAATGCTCAGAGATTACTGAGGGAGAAAATTTCACAGCCGTCTACATGGTAAGTCTCCGGGTGCAGGGCAATGCAGCTGCAGTTCCTGGAGAGATCTCCTAGAAGTGATTCATCTGACAGCTTATGAGACCTGTCAGGAGGACTCTCTTCATTTCTCTAATGTCGAGGAGGACATGCTCCAGAGCAGGGCTTGCCTGCTGCACCATCAGAGGGACATGGCATGACAGCTGCCTTCTGCCTGGGCATGGTTGCAGGTGTGTAAAGCCAGGAATGTAGCCAGGGGTGCCCAGGATGTATTCAGAGCAGGGTCCCTGCACCCCAGGGCTGTGTGCCGGGGCAGGGACTCTGCTGCCTGCCAGGGACAGCACTCAGCCTGCCTGGGAGATCCCCACAGTGATGTGGGGAGAAGCTGTGGGTGGAAGAAATGAGCCCAGGCAGGGCAGGGTAGGATCCAAAGGGTGCTGAGTGGGACAGGTTTGCTCCCAGCTCCAGGTTATCCTTGAGCATTTCCAAGGGAACTTTCAACAATAATATGAAGGAAATGTTTTCCTGAAAGGTGCAGAGACTTTGCTTTGAGTTTCTCACTCTTGACTGGCTGGGTGGGCAGTGGCAGCTTCTCACGGAATCACAGAATCGTTGGGCTTGGAACAGACCACTGGAGAACATCTAGATCATCTAGCCTCTGCTAAAGCAGTCCTGACCCTGCACTCACAGAGCTGCCCCTGGGCAGTTCCCTGCTGCCAGGAGGGATCTGCAGAACATAACTGAGCACAGAGCAGGTGGGATGAGGTCTGTGAGCACAGACAGGGAGGTGACAAGGGCACAGAGAGGGAGGTGACCTGGGCACAGGAAAGCAGCTCCAGGGACAGCTGCAGGTAGCAGAGACATAGGCAGAGAGGCAGAGGGAGCTGCTCCCAGAAATGCCAAGGGAGTGGGGATTTGGGCACCTCCCTAACATGTCCTGCAGTGCAGATGCTTTCCCAGAGCAACCCCCTGGTTCCTCCCGCCCAGCACAGCCTTTGATCCCAGGGCTGTGGGGCTTCAGTCTGAGCCTTCTCAACAGCCCAGCTCCCAGTGAGGAGAAACCCCCAAGTGCCTGTCCGTCTGTCCATGTCCTTCCTCCCTTGGCCGGATGATTGGGGCATTTATCTGTGTTTCATGTCTTGTTCTGGTTGCCTTTGGCCCCACATTACCTGGGGCTCTGGGCATGTCAATGTGTGGGGCTGGCAATGAGCTGAGCCTCAGGACACCCCATCTTTAGGAATTTTGACTGGGGGCTCTGCTGGGCTGCAGGCTGTCCCCCACCAGGGCACAGATCTCCCATGGATACTCTCTGCCCAGAGAGGAGCCCCATGGAGAAGACACTTCGGCCCTAGGCCATGGCAATGTGGCTCATCATCTATATGATGCAATGAGCCCTGTGTGTCCCTGGCCGGGAGGGCAGAGCTGAGATCTTGTTCATGTACAATGAGAGCGGTCAGTGCTTTGCAGATCAGCCCTTGGAAACCATATTGCTCTGCTCTCAGCAGTGTCCAGTTTCTGCTCAGGGGAACATCTGGGGCTGATCGTCCTCCAGCTCAAAGAGATGACGGCACAGGGCAGCTGAGACCAGGACTGATGGACAGACCAGCCGTCCCCACTCTGCACTAAGGGACAGTCCCTTTGTCTGTCAGCACCCACAAGGTTTCACTTGCAGTGAAAGACATTGTTAAGGCATTTTTGTCTTAACAAACAAACAAAACCTCCTCAGCCGTGGTGGGGCAGTTAGAATAAAATAAACAGAACAAGATCTCTACAGCTCTGCTCTGCCATTAGGTGAAATGGGAGTGACTGTGCTTAAATGGTCTTTGATATCATGAGTTGATATAATCTGAGATCACCCCATTTTTCTATTTCCCTATTGCTGTAGGGCAGGACTGAATTCAGTATAGTCCACAACAAAGATGCCTATTGCCAATGACACCGTCAGCCAGCACCAACTACAGCTTGTGAAAGGGACCTGAACAGGGTAAGTCAGTCTAGGTGATTTCCATGAGAACTGGAATACATTTTGCTCAGAGAACTCTGCCCAAATTTCTCACTGCCTTTTCCTCTGTGAACAGGTCCCCATGACCAGAAACAGCAAATGTCCAACAGCAGGTCCATCACCCAGTTCCTCCTCCTGGCATTCACAGACACACGGGAGATGCAGCTCTTGCACTTCTGGCTCTTCCTGGGCATCTACCCTGCTGCCCTCCTGGGCAACGGCCTCATCATCACCACCATAGCCTGGGACCAGCACCTGCACACTCCCATGTACTTCCTCCTGCTCAACCTCTCCGTCATCGACCTGGGCTCCATCTCCACCATTGTCCTCAAGTCCATGGCCAATTCCCTCTGGCAGACCAGGGCCATCTCCTATGCAGGATGTGCTGCACAGCTCTTTCTGTTTGTGTTCTTCATTTCAGCAGAGTTTTTTCTTCTCACAGTCATGGCCTATGACCGCTACATTGCCATCTGCAAACCCCTGCACTACAGGACCCTCCGGGGCAGCAGAGCTTGTGTTCACATGGCAGCAGCCGCCTGGGCCAGTGGGTTCCTCTACTCTCTGCTGCACACGGCCAATACATTTCCACTACCACTTTGCGAAGGTAATACTGTTGACCAGTTCTTCTGTGAACTTCCCCGGATCCTTAAGCTCTCCTGCTCAGATGCTTGTCTCAGGGAATTTAAACTTCTTGTTTTCAGTACTTTTGTCATTTTAGGATGTTTTGTGTTCATTGTGCTGTCCTATGTGCAGATCTTCAGGGCCGTGCTGAGGATCCCCTCTGAGCAGGGTCAGCACAAAGCCTTTTCCACGTGCCTCCCTCACCTGGCCATGGTCTCCCTGTTTATCAGCACTGGCCTGTTTGCTTTCCTGAAGTCCCCTTCCATCTCTTTGCCATCCCTGGATCTAGTGGTGGCAGTTCTGTACTCATTGGTGCCTCCAGCAGTGAACCCCCTCATCTACAGCCTGAGAAACCAGGAGCTCCAGAATGCAGTGTGGAAACTGATGACTGGATGCCTTCCAGAAGCTCTAGACTGTCCTTCTGTTTCAATATATGACTCATAATGTAACTCATTACAGGTCCATCCTTTCTCATTAGTTTGTTGTTCTTGTTGTCAGTTTTGTGTTTGTGTTGTCTTTTGTTCTGCCTCTTTTTTTTTAACCTTGATGATGTTATCCACAAAGGAATGTGGACAACCCATTTCAATTTCATTATCCACTTCGCTAGTGTGACCCTGTGACTATGTGAACATGGGGCTCTACTCTATTTTTAGTTAAAAAAACAAAAATGTACCTGCAATGGCTTGTTTTTCTGACTGATACCCAAGTATCTACAAAAGAACCAAAACTCCTTCCTCGCAAGTTCCCTACCAAGTGCAAGGGGAAAAGAGGGACCTAAAACCTTCCACAACGAAAATGCAATGGGGCAGTCGTGGAGGTGCCCTCCTACCAGGAATGGGGAATGTTCCCATCCCTTAGAAAACCCTTCTCTCCCTCATGGCCTGCATGGTGTTTTTGTTTGGGAAAACCCTCATTATTGTGCAGGTGGTGGCAAAACAGCATTTGCACATCCCCATGGACTTCTTCTTGGGACATTTGTTCTCCCTGGAGACCTCCTGCATATCCACTCCCCTATCCCAGCTGATGGGCAGCTTTGTGGCTGGGGACAGCGCCATCCTTTCTCATCATTGTGTTAGTGCTGTTTCCTGCACCTTGTCCTTGTACAGAGCGCTCACTACTGGTGACCGCATCCTGCGATCAGTACTGGGCTGTGTGTCATCCCCTGTCCTGTACAAGACTCATGACCTGAGACATTTGTCTCCAGTGGGCAGACACACTAGGGGCTCCTCTGTCATCTACAGGAATTATTTCAGTCGTGTCCTGGGTACAGTTCTGTGGTCCCAGCAGAGCTGACCACTTCCGTGATTTACCGCATTGCTGGAGCTCTCATGCAGTGACACCGTGACACTCAGGCTCTCTCCATTCCCATTCTCCTCTTCCTGTTCACAAGGTTATCCTCTGTGTGTATCAGATCTCTATGGGCAGGCAGAAGACATTCTCCACCTGTTCCTTTCTCCTCACCAATGCTGCTGTTTTCTACAACACCCTCATCCTTGTCTCTGTGATGCCCAGAACAACCCTTTTGAATAGTTTAACAAAGCCCATCCTCGTGCTCCTTTTCAATCCCCCCATCTACAGCCTGAGGACCAGCAAGTTTGCAGAGAGGGAGACACTTAAAAAATGCTCAGGAAAGCTGTGAGTGGCACAGAGGCCCCATTGGAGTCAAGGGCACACAGGAAGAATTCACTTCTGATTCTCTTCCAAACAGTGCCTGATGGGCTAGACAGGTGTTGACTGTGCCCCTGGCACTCCCCTGGAACTGTGAGATATGGAGAAAACTTTTGGTGTAGGAAGGGCCAGAGAGGTGCTATTAGAGCTGGCTGCAGTCATTGTGAGATCTCTCTCAAACATCTTGGAAAAATCCAGAGAGAGCAGGGAGATTCCAAGATCCTCAGAAAAGGCAAATAACAAGCCCAGCTTCCAGAAGGACAAGAAAGAAGACTGGGACTATTACATGTAGATCAGCTTCACCTCAGTCCCTGGGGAGGTGATGAGGCAAATGCTCTTGCAACCATCTCCAGGCCATTGAAGGACAAGAAAAGGATGGCTGAGGCCATTGAAGGACAGGAAAGGGACGACTGAAACCGCATGACATGAGATGAGAAAGAAGGGTATGTTGTGTACGTGGACTTTTGCCAGTCCTTGAATGTGGTATCCCGAAGACTTAGAGCAGGTTTCTGATGTCTGAACTGAAGATTTGGATGATGCGATGGGAGGGAAGTTGGCTGGCTGATCAGGAACAAATGCCATCAGCGGTACTGATGGAGCCAGATACTATCAGCATTCCTCAGTGACCACAAAAATTACACAAAAATGGCTTAAGAGCCTAGCATTCTGGAAATTAAGACTTTTTCAGCTATTACTTAGAGATGTTTGTTTGTTTGTTTGCTTGCTTGCTTGTTTCTTTGTTTGTTTCTTAGTTTGTTTCTTCTGCATAGGTTTGTATAAAATTTACATTTTAGGTTTGATTCAGTTATCCACACAGAGGTCTCCACTGTCTCCAAGATACTCTGGGGTAACTGAGGCACCCAGGAGGGAAAGATAAGCCAGGATCCCTTCTGGTTCATGCGCTGGTTTGCAGGCACGGTACCTCTGGCATGGTGCAGGGCTTGACCTTCCTCCAGTGCTGCTGGGTGGGCTGTGAAGAGGCGTCTCCAGCACAGAAGTACAATGAGTCCCTTTGGGTGCTGGCTGAGAGGTCACTTCTGACTGGTCAGCACAGGGGACAGAGACACTCTGAGGTCATGAAGGTCATCAGAAAGCTTCCCCCAACAAGATGACACATGTAGGGAGGTCAGGGGGAACCTGTGCAAGAGAGATGGGAGATCTGGGGGAAGGGAGAGAGACTCTGCCAAAAGAGATGAAAGAAAAGGTAAAATGGGTTTTGGTGATGTTCTTGTGAAAACACAGACTGTGAAAACATTTCTGTTTAGCCCCTTGTCATGGTTTAGCCCAAGCTAGCAATCACAACCACGATAGCTGCTCGCTCACTCCCACTCCCCACCCCCAAATGGGGGAGAGAATCAAAAGCGAAGGGAGAAACTCCTGGATTGAGATAAACACAGTTTAATAAAATTACAAAATAATACTAATATACCACCACGGCTAGTAACACATATAAAATGGAAAATGGAATATAAAATAAGATACTCAATGCATTTCCTCACAAACTAAGCCTGCACCAAGCAGCCGGTCCAAGAAAGAGAGAGAGCAGCCTGGTCGTGAACACCTGATCCCAGGGGAAGAGAGAAAAGTGCAGAAAGGCCCAGAGTTCATTGCAAAATTGTAAAATGGCAAAAGGTCAAACCAAAACCAACTCCCAAATGGAACTCCACCGAAACACAGCAGAACTGAAACAGGTCTCAATCTCTGCATCCAGAAAACTCTACACTCCTTCAACATGAAGCCTGATGTTAATGTCATGGAATATTCTCATTGGTCAGTCTGGCTGTCAGTCAAGCTCTGTCCCACCCATGCCTCCCTTCTCAGCTGCTTTGCACCTGTGGGCACAGAGCTCAGAAAGACCTTGGCTCCCAGACAGCAACTAAGATAATAGGCTCTTGTATTCTCTTTGTTCCACTTCAAAACCACTGGAAAGTTACTTGGAGAAAAACGTTATCTCTGTCTCGGGGTGTTATCTGATTTTTCCCAAACTAAATCCAAACAATGACCATGCTAGCTACAAAAAAGTTTCTAACTGCATGAAGAAAATTAACTCAGTTTCAGTCAAACCAACACAGTGAGATTTGAGCAACCTTTTCTAGAGGAAAATGTGGGTCAAGGGAGCTGGAACTAGATGATCTTTAAGGTCTCTTCCAACCCAAACCATTCTGTGATTCTAAGGGAAGAGGGAGATGTGTTTCATTATCCTCTCCACAAGATAGAATATCTACCCCAACACAGTAAAGACATCAATACCAGGGCAAAGAGCGTAGACTTTGTTTGTATTAACATATTCCCAAGCTCAGCAAAATCAGGAGATAAGTAGCACAGACAGAAAACTCAGTGACCTGCGCAGACACTCTCCACCAAATAGCACCACTAATACAAAACTGTAGCACAAATACTGTAGCACCATTAATACAAAACTGCCCTTGTCTCATGCCCCACATTGGGCACAAAAAGGAATGTAATGGGTTAACCTGGCTGCCACGTTTTAGTTCCACTAAACCGCACAATAACTCCCCTGCTCAAGAGGACATGGGGAAGAAAAACTCATTGTTTGATATAAAGGCAGTTTAATAAAGAAAAGCACAGATTGCCTGTGGAAGCAAAAGGATTTATTCTCTGCTTGACATCAGCAGGTGATATCCAACCCTTTTCCGGGAAACCGGGCATCAGTTCATGTAGCAGTTGCTTCAGAAGGCAAATGCCTTAATTATGAATCCCCCCTGCACACCTCGGCCCTTCTCATGGCTTTTATTGCTGAGCATCACAAGAGGACAAGCAAGCTCCAGCTGGTCTGACTATACTGACTGACTTCCATGGTCATGGGGAACCTGAGAACATTCCCTGCTGTCATCAGGGGAAGACTCAGAGGGGAAGACACCACAACACCATTCGGGTTTTCACTCTCCTGAATGGGAGTTCAGGAGGTCTCAGGTCTGACCTCCTCCCCACAGCACGTTCAGCTATGGAGTGAGACCACGTTGCTCAAGGCTTTACCATGTGGGGGCTGGAAAACATCCAAGGACAGAGACAGCACAACAAAGCTGGAGAAGCTGCTCCAATGCTTTGATGTCTTCACTGAGAAGGATATTTTCCTTATCTCCAGTCTGAACCTTCCTTATTTCAACATCTGATTGTTGTCTATTATCCTCCTGCTGAGCATGGCCGTGACAAGACTGGCTCCACCTTCTGGAAAAACCTCCCCGCAGGGACAGAGAGGCTGTTACAAGATGCCCAAAGCCTTCTCTTCTCCAGGCTGAACAAGGCCCTTTCCCACAGTTTCTCCTCCCAGCAAGTGTCCCCCGTCTTAGCAGCCCTCCACTGACCTCTCTCCCAGTTATCAACATCTTCAGGGGTTAGTCTATGCCAGGTGCAGGACCTGCCCTTTGTCCTTCCCTGTCGTGATGTTCCTGACAGGACAGCCCTCCTCCCTATGAGGTTTCCCAATTTAGCATCATCAACAAATGTGGTGAGAGTTGTCTCCTCAAGGTCACAGACCATTAAAGTATTAAACTGCCCAGGTCTCAGCAGAGTCCCCTGTGCTGCCCCACAAGCCCCCAGTAAGTCCCAGTGGTCTCGAGGTTGGGCATGAGACCCCTTCACCACTGCTCTGTCAGCCTCATATCCAACTGGTGTTCACCCATCTGTATGTCAACCCATCCGAACGTAATGGCCTACCTCGGGTACAAGAATATTGAGGGACACCATGCCAAGAGCCTTGCTGAAGCTGAGGTAAATGACATCCACTGTTCTCCCCTCACACAGAAAAGCAGTTACTTCATCATGAAGGCAATCAAGTTTGTGAGACATTAATTACCCTTGCTAAGTCCACACTAATGGCTTTCGGACACATTTTTCTCTAGTAGGTGCCCAGAAATGTCACCCAAGAGGACTCATTGGACAGGTCACTCCTCACCAAAGTGTTCTTGTACAGCTTGCGGTTCCCTGGCTGGCACTTTTGGCTGCAACATTGGGTTTTTCTCACTCACAAGAGACCTCTACCAATCCTGTGACCTTTCAAAAGGGATATTCCAAAGATGTGTCGATCTCCTGCAACATCCTTGTCACTATTGTGCCTGTTATATGGTGTATTTAATTTCTGTGATCTTTCATTTATTTTCACCTGTCCTGATATAATGACTGTTTCTAAAGTCCCATTTTCAGTTGCAGACTCTCTAGACAACGGCCCTTTCCATTATTCTCCAGTTTTCACTTTCTCCTATTCTTTATTCAATCAGATTGCTCTCAACTTGCCAGCTGCTGTTTCGAACTTCAGGTAGTTAAATGTTTGCCTGTTTTGCAGTAGTCTAATTGTCTCCTTAGTCAACTCTTTAATTATGTTTGTATCTTTATTCTTTTATCTGCTTACCTAAAACATTTCTCATAAGAAATCCCTTGTTGAAAGACAACCTCATTAGAGGCAGCTTGTACTTAACTTATGGTGGAGGAGTGTGTTTTATTATTTTTGAAGCTTAATTGTGCTTCACTTTTCTTTGTTTGTAATTAGGAAAAATCATTTGGTGTCTCTGTGCAGCCAGTTTTCTAGGAAGAGCATTTGGGAGATGGTGTAAAGGAGCTGTAACATCCAGCTGCAGAGAAATGTGGACAAATCTGATGTAATGAAAAGTAAGAACAAGTCCCAGGGGGCAACGAGAGAAAGGGTAAGGTTGGGCAGGTGAGAAGGAGCATTGTCTATACCATGTTGGACCGCAAGGGACTGCTTTTCCTACCTGTCCAGACCTACTGAGGAGACATTCCGGATCATTATCAACCAGAGAACACTACTATCACCTCTTCACTGAGCTGAAAAGGAACATAATATGCCCTTCAAAATACAGAATAATTTCTGCTAGGTGCTTTTTGAAATCTTCCTTCTCAGCTACATTATGAAACAGCTCAAATTAGTTGTAGTGTCTTGAAGACTTGAAGAAAATTACAGGAAGGGAAATAGTTCATTAGTACTTTCTGTATTTTAATGAGCCCCATGGTGTATTTGGTCCTTAGTCCATGAACTACAGAAACTGAGAGGAGACTGAACAAATCACTCAAGAGGTGGAAGTCAGAAGCGCAACTCAAAGTACCTTGAAACATTGATTGACCCCACTGAGGGTCATTATTGACAAAGACTCTCCATGGACTCGTTAGAGAAGATAATTGAAGGTTGTGATTGCAGGTAGGAAAGTTCACTGTACAGGTCGTTCTGCTATGGAGAAAATCCTTGGTTTGTTTTACCAGCCTAAAGGCCAAACCCTGACCCCAGGCCCTGGGAAGGCAGATCCCTCATGTGTGTCTCAGGGCTCTTCCTGGAGCAGTGGGGTGTGAGTTTGAGCAAGGTCAAGTGTAGGAAACTGTACAACCCCTCCCGGCTTCCCCAAAAAGGGGCAACGAGAATCAAAGTCCAGAGCCTCAAAACAGAGTTTTTCCTGGTAGGTCTCAGAGACAGATACAACTGCCATAGCCAGGGGGACAAAGACCTTGGTCCTGTGTGGCCTTTCAGCCTCACCAGAGCCCTTGGCCATGTCTGCTTCATGTTTGCTGATACTGTCCCCTTCAGACACCTTTGTCCCTTCAGGCTGTTGACATCCATCTTGCTTTCTTACCTAGCTCTCATCCCAGCATTTCCATACTTTCACTGATGTCTCTCCATCCTCACTGCTCTTTCCTTGAAGCCCAAAGCCACGGGCTGATCCAGGCTCCCTCTGCGTGACCTCTTGTACCACAAAACTGCCCTTGGACTGAGATGTCTTTTTCTGAACCTCCAATCTGAACCTTCCAAGTTGCAATTTGTGGAGGTTTCCTTCTCTTTCTACTACAAAGAAAAGCTCCATTATCTCTGAAACCACACTTCAAACAGTTGCAGGCTACTGCTGTAGTGCCCTGAGCTTCCACTTCACCAGGCTCAAGAAGCCCAGGTTTCTCAGCCTCTCTCAAAGGCCCCAAACCCCACCCTGGCAGACCTCTGAAGTTTCTCTGGTTCCCCTCCATTCCTCCAGAACAGGGAGTCCCACACCCAGACACACTCACCCAGATGTGGCCACCACAGCGCTGATTCAAAGTGGATTATAATTCCGTTGTTTGTTTGGCCACACTCCTCCTAATGCAGCCCCACATGTCCTTGGCCTTACTCATGGTGAGCATGCACCACTGGCTCGTATGGCATCCCTCGTCATGCCGAGCCCCTTCTGCTCAGAATCACTCCTGAGCTGTTCAGGTCTCAGCCTGCCCTCATGTGTGGGGTTATTCTGCCCCCAGTAAAGGACCGGCAACTTCTCCTTGTAAAATTTCATGAGGTTTTTATTGCCCAATCCCAAAGTTTCTCAAGGTTCTCTTGGAGTGAAGCTCTGTTTTGCCAGCTGTTAATGAGTCCATATAGATGGCCTATCAGATTTGTGGTGCCCCTAACAAGATCAGAGTATCAGGCATTACAAGGCACTCCAGATGATTGAAGGAGGTACTAGTTTAATTAAATAGCTGACCAAAGAAGGATCCCCAAGGTCAAATGCTAAGAAAGGTTGAATGAGAATACAAAGTAAGCCAAACTCAGGCCAGGGAGGATAACTTGCTGGTATCCAAGAAGGTATGGGAAGGCTGTTTAGATGTCTTCCCAAAGCCTCATCCTCTCCTGGCTTTTCACTTTTGAAGTAAAGGTACACAATGGGCTGCATTAATAGGAGTGTGGCCAGCCAGACAAGGGAGTTGTCATCCCCCTTGACTCATCACTGCCAGATGGTTGAGGGAGGTCATCCTTCATCTCTACTCAGTGCTGCTACAATTTGTCTCGCTCACTTCCCTCAGGGTTTTCTAGCCCCTCCACATCTTCCAGCAGTCCTGCTTTGTCTTCTTCTGAAAAACATATCCAGGAGACCATTCCCACCGTGTTGGATCAAGGAATACCTTCTACCTTCCCTTAAACCAAAGACTTCTAGTAGAGGTCTATGGTATTCAAACTCCCCAATGACTACCAGGGCCTAAAATTGTGAGGCTTCCTCCAGCTGTCTAAGGGACAACTCATTCTCTCCCTAACCTTCATCAGGAGGTTCAGTGATCCTGACCAGAACACCATTGTACATGGAGAGTTAGACGTCCACATAACAGTAGAGTAGACCCAGGGCTGTGCCCACGTACAGCTTGGCCTTTAGTCTGTGTTGTGCTGAGCACACAGTTCTGCGAGTTGCAGGATAGACTGGGTTGCAACAGAGAAGTCTGCAGGAAGCTCCCACCTGCTGCCAGTGATTAGGCCAACTGCATGTCCTTATCTTTATGTAAAACTGCAGCAACAAATTCACATGTGAAGAGCCTCTTTTAGGGCCAGTAGAAATGAGGAGTTGATTATTTTTCCTTGTAAGAAAACACTGAATATGATCAGTGGAGCGAAATGGGATAACCCTTCTAGAGATGAGTTCTGCAAGACTAGCTGCACCAGCTGACCAGGCAGAAGTAACCTCACCAGGATCTTCCAAGCCACATGCCGTTCAACTCCAGAGACAGAACTGACCTCACAGCCACCTTCATAGTCCCATGCTGCCTGCTGGAGTAGGAGTTTCTAAGGCAAAGCTGAGCTCAGCACAGCATTCTCACTTGTCTCCTCCTTTTGGTTTACAACCTGATCAGATACAGGTCACCTCACATTCCTTTTCCCACACCCTGAGACTGCTCTGGGACCTCATGTCCTGCCCCCAAGGTGCCAAGCAGCCTAAGTCCAGGTTAGGAAAGGGACTGAAGGTGAGGGATTGAGAGCATGGAAAGGAGGGCTTTGGGTGTTAGGCTTTCAGGTTAGGGATTAGAGCTCACCTTCCAGGGTTCAGGATTAGACAAAGGTTTAGCAGAAGGGTTTGGAGCTCTGCTAAGGGCATCCAGTTAGTGTTTAGGGTATAGGCAGGCTTTGAGTGTTAGGGTTTTGTCAGGCCTGGGGTCAGGGCTAGGCTGAAGGCCAGCATTTTCATGTGAGGGGTAAGTAAGGACAAAGGTAGGGCAAGTGTGAGAGGTTAGGGGTTTGGGCTTTGTTTTAGAGGTAAGGTTTGAGGTTAAGGGTTAGAGTAATGGATTCCTTTCAAGGTGAAGGGGAGCATTTAGGGGTAGGAAAAAGCTGAAACCTTTGCAGAAAAAAACTCAAGGCAGTCACTGAAAAAGTCTTCATTTCCAGCATGCTTAGTTTTTTATGAACTTTCAGATTTTTATTATTTTTTATTAACAGCACTGAGGCCATGTACCAGCAGTTGATCATGTTCTCTTGATTTGTGTGAATAATTTTAGGCAGCCACTTGTGAAAACAATTTTTCTTCTGTATTTAGAGTGCAACATTCTCTCTATGTACTTCTGTTTCACTGGCTTTTTTTCATCCTCTCCCTATTCTGTCTTCAAAGAGCTCTCCAAGGGAAAGATTCCTTGCATCATAGAATAACTCAGATTGGAAGAGACCTGAATGTCATCTTGTCTGACTGTGCTGCTTGAGGCAGGTGAACTCGATGGGGTAGCTCAAGGGGTCCCCGCAGTTTGCCTTTATCCACAAGGGACCATAAAGTGAGCTCTAACCCATCATAGATGGAGATAATGACAATGTTCACAGGTGTTGTCTCAAGTGCTGGTCACTGAGGGATGCCAACAGTGACTGCCCTCCAGGAGGAGTCCATTCCACTGATGGCATCGGGCCTGACCATCCAGCCAAACTCCCACACACATTCTCATCTTTATTTTCGATCCAGATATCACTAATATGACTATGGTGGACCATGTCAAAGTCCTTGATAAAGTCCAGGTACACAACATTCCCTACTTTCCCCTCCCATGCAGGTTCTGCACTCTTTTTTGTTTCCTTCAAGTGCCTGGAGGTGTCTGGAAGACCATTTGCCCCATCACTTCCCCAGGGACTGAGGTGAAGCTGCCCAGCCTGTAACTCTACCAATCATCTTCCTTTGTAACCTACTTGAAGACAATTTTGATATTTTGTTGTGGGGGATTTTAACTTCCCTGATGTTTGCTGGAAGGACCATTCAGCCAGCCAGCCAGCCACAGTCCAGGAGGTTCCTCCAGTGCATTGATGATAACTTCCTCATGCAGATGGTGGAGGAGCTGACTAGGAGAGGTGCACTGCTGGATCTCATCCTCATTAACAAGGAGGCTCTGGTCGAAGAAGTAAAGGTTGAGGGCTGCCTGGGTTGCAGTGACCACGAGATGGTGGAGTTCAGCATCTTGTGTGGCAGGAACAGAATAGCAAGTAGAATTGCAACCCTGGACTTTAGCAGGGCTAACTTTGGCCTTTTCAAGTAATTGCTGGGGGGAAATCCCACGGGCAAGACTGCTTGAAGGAAAAGGGGCCCAAGATAGCTGGATTGCATTCAGAGATTGCTTCTTCCACGCTCAGGATCAGAGCATCCCCACACGTAGGAAGTCAAGGAAGGGAGCCAGGAGGCCTGCGTGGTTGAATAGGGATCTGTTGGGTATGCTCAAGCAGAAGAGGAGAGTTTACAGGTCATGGAAGCAGGGGCTGGCCACTTGGGAGGAATATAAGGCTGCTGTTAGAGGATGTAGGAAGGCAGCTAGGATAGCCAAGGCCTCCTTAGAATTACAGCTGGCGAGAGGGGTCAAGGACAGCAAAAAGAACTTTTTCAAATACATAGCAGATAAAACACATACCAGAGGCAATGTAGGCCCACTGATGAATGGGGTGGGTGCCCTGGTGGCAGAAGATACAGAGAAGGCAGAATTACTGAATGCCTTCTTTGTCTCTGTCTACTCTGCCGGAAGCTGCCCTGGGAAGCCCTGTACCCCTGAGACCCGGGATGAAGCCAGGTCAATGGAGGAGTTTGCTTTAGTTGATGAGGACTGGGTTAGGGAACAATTAAATAGTCTGGACATCTATAAATCCATGGGTCCAGATGGGATGCATCCGCGGGTGCTGAGGGAGCTGGCTGAAGTCATTGCTGGACCGGTCTCCATCATCTTTGCCAAGTCTTGGGAAACGGGAGAGGTGCCCAAGGATTGGAGGAGAGCAAATGTCACTCCAGTCTTCAAAAAGGGCAAGAAGGAGGACCCGGGTAATTATAGACTGGTCAGCCTCACCTCTGTCCCTGGGAAAGTAATGGAACAGCTTATCCTTGGTGCCATCTCAAGGCATATCAAGGAGAAGAGGGTTATTAGGGGCAGTCAGCATGGCTTTACCAAGGGTAAGTCATGCTTGACCAACCTCATAGCCTTTTATGAGAATGTAACAAGGTGGATGGATGATGGCAGAGCGGTGGATGTGGTCTACCTTGACTTCAGTAAAGCCTTTGACACAGTCTCCCACAGCATCCTCACAGCTAAGTTGAGGAGGTGTGGTCTAGACAATAGAGTAGTGAGGTGGGTTGCAAACTGGCTTAAGGAGAGAAGCCAGAGAGTGGTAGTCAATGTTGCGGAGTCTAGTTAGAGGCCAGTATCTAGTGGAGTGCCTCAGGGGTCAGTACTAGGGCCAATATGATTCAATATATTCATTAACGATTTAGACGAGGGAATAGAGTGTACTATCAGCAAGTTTGCTGATGACACTAAGCTGGGAGGAGTGGCTGAGACGCCAGAAGGCTCTGCTGCCATCCAGCGAGACCTGGACAAGCTGGAGAGTTGGGCGGGGAATAACCTAATGAAATTTAACAAGGGCAAGTGTAGAGTCCTGCATCTGGGCAGGAACAACCCCAGGTTCCAGTATAGGTTGGGAAATTACATATTAGAGAGCAGTGTAGGGGAAAGGGACCTGGGGGTCCTGGTGGACAACAGGATGACCATGAGCCAGCACTGGGCCCTTGTGGCCAGGAAGGCCAATGGCATCCTGGGGTGTATTAGAAGGGGGGTGGTTAGTAGATCAAGAGAGGTCCTCCTTCCCCTCTACTCCGCCCTGGTGAGACCACATCTGGAATATTGTGTCCAGTTCTGGGCCCCTCAGTTCAAGAAGGACAGAGAACTGCTGGAGAGGGTCCAGCGTAGGGCAACAAAGATGATTAAGGGAGTGGAGCACCTCCCTTATGAAGAAAGGCTGAGGGAGCTGGGTCTCTTTAGTTTGGAGAAGAGGAGACTGAGGGGTGACCTTATTAATGTTTATAAATATATAAAGGGTGAGTGCCATGAGGATGGAGCCAGGCTCTTCTTGGTGGCAAACAACGATAGGACAAGGGGTAATGGGATCAAGCTGGAACACAAGAGGTTCCACTTAAATTGGAGAAAAAACTTCTTCTCAGTAAGGGTGACAGAGCACTGGAACAGGCTGCCCAGGGAGGTTTTGGAATCTTCTCTGGAGACATTCAAAACCCACCTGGACATGTTCCTGTGCAACTTCACCTAGGCGTTCCTGCACCAGCAGGGGGATTGGACTAGATGATCTTTTGAGGTCCCTTCCAATCCCAAACATACTGTGATACTGTGATACTGTGATTTTATTTCTCAGAGAACCATGGAACCTCCCTGATAGCCACAACTTTTCTGGGGTGTTTGAGAGATGTGTCACAGAGACACCAAGACAGCTCCACCAGCAACTCTCTGCCCCTTCCCACACCAAAGGCTTTCTCTATATCCTGTCCCTGCAGGTGAGTTTCTGGAACACAGCAAATGCCATCCAGGTCTTCTGGGCCTGTTCAGAACACAACAGGAGGTCAACAACTCTGATGGTCTCTGTGTGAACCTCAAAGCTTTCCTGACATTTTTTCTCAGTGCTTCACTTCTGCTCAACCTTTCTGGTTCTTGGGCTGCAGGTTGAGCAGGGATGTGAGGATGGTGTAGTACAAAGGCTTTGTCAAACTGTCTCAGGAGTGCTGTTCTGGCATCATGCAGTCAAGCATGAGAGTGCTGTAGAAAACAGTGGCACTGGTGAGGTGAGAGGGCCAGGTGGAGAAGGTCTTCTGCCTGTCTGCACTGGGGTGAAGAGCAGCAATGCATTCACAGGATGCCCATGTGAATGGGAAGAGGAAAACTGGCTCTAAAATGCAGATTATGAAAACATGAGTGCCACAGTATTACTGCAGGAAGTCTCCAGCAACGTGGCAAAATCGCAGAAGTTATCAACTCCATTGAGGTCACAGAACTCTGTCTAGGGCAAGAATGAAATTATGAGAATAGAAATCCCCATAGCCAAGGCGCAGGTGCCTTCTGGAGACAGACCATCTGGTGCATGACTCTTCCATTCAGGTGGTTTCTTGAGGAAGTTACTCTCAACATGAAGTGACCTCGATACACTGTCCCACAAGCCTCCATGGCCTCCACAGCAATAACTGATGGCGTTTATGGTCATTCAGGTTCATCTCCCCCATCTCACAATGTGCATGCTCACATCTTGCCTCATTGAAAATTTGGACTTCTGATCTAGTCACTTGGTGTCCTTCCATGGAGGGAAGAACAATCTCTCTCAGCTGTGGTGAGAGGACAATGACCTACAAGGTGGTTGCAAGGGGCTGGTCTGTGACAATTGTCCTGGAGTAGGTGCTCCATGTTGTCCAGGAGCGTGGGGACAGACCAGACCCTGCTCTGCTGGTCTTTCATGTCTCTCCCAGGAGGCCTGGCTGTGTGAGAACATTGCTGTGTGCCCCCACCATGCACACTCACTTCATCTTTTCACGGGTGGTTTCCTCTCTGGGGCATTTTCCAGCCCAGCTCCTCCCCAGCTCTCCCCACATCCTGCTCCCACTCAAGCCCAGCCCAGCCCAGCAGGAAAGCCCAGTCTGGGCAGGCCCTGTAGAGTGAGATGGAAGAAACAGGTCAGTGACAGTGTCTCTCTGGCTGCCATGCTCAGGATGTCCCGATGCCCGGCAGCCTTCAGCACCCTGTGCCAGCCCCGCTCCCCAGGACAGCACCGAGTCCTGGCCCTGGGGCTCTTCAGGCAGCTCCTGCTGCCCCATGGACAGGGCAGCCTGCCCCAAACTAGCACCCACGGCAGAAAAGGGTTTCTCTTTCCGTGTCTGCACACACATGGTGCCCTGATCTTCTCCTGGGACATCCCATCTCCCCACAGAGCCTTTCCCCAAGGAGAGCACATCTGCACTGGCCTGGCCAGCTGTTCCTGCACCCTGTTCCCACATTCCCCACAGCCCCCAAGCTGGGGCTTTTGCTCTGTGCAGTGAGTGAGCTGTGATGCCCAGGCTGTGGTGACTCCGCAGGGACATAGTGGTCAGGTTGAGAGACAGACCCAGCTGATGTTGGTCACTGTCACTGTGACGGCCTCCCACACAAGCTCTGAGGTGGCCATAGAGGGTGCTCAGAGCTGCCCTGCCTTATCCACCATCTGCCTGGGTGCTGGCCACCAACAACCCAAACCTGAACCACCAGCTCTAAGTCCCTTGAAAGCCAAACTGGGACCCTGATCTCATCCCACTGAGCCCACAGAAAACACAGAAAACAAAGCCTTTTGAGAGTCTATTCCTTAGGCATATTCTTGAGAGCAACTCTGGACAAAGACTTAAGCCTTCAAGCGCTGTGCTAAGGAGATTCCCTTGCTGATGGAGATGCTGTTCTGGAGGCAGCTCTGTCACAGAAGTGCCCATTGCCTGTCCCTGCCTGTGGTCACAGGACTGACACACAGCGGGACTGTAACCAAGGGTCAGGAGTGCTCAGATCTTACACCAACACAAGGGCTCACAGGAGAGTGGGGAAGTGGAAGGAGAACAGCTCTGGAAAGGACAAGGCTGGTGCTCCCTGGCAGAGCTGCTGTGCTGAGACTGTTTCCCTTCAATAATTTCTTTAGTACTTCTCTAGCTTTGTTGGTCTGGCATGGGAGAGCTTCAGGTCTGTGCTGGTTTGACTGAAAAGGATTTTCCTCATGCAGTTAGAAACCTTCATTTTTCATATAAGCATGGTCATTATTTGGATTTAGTTTGAGAACAAGAGATAACAGCCCAGCACAGAGTTGATCTTTGTAATTGCTCTGGTCTGAGAGCCAAGGACACTCTGAGTGCTCTGCCCACAGGTGTGCAGCATCGAGGAAGTGGGGAGGGACGGGGCAGAGCTTGACTGACATCCAGGCTGACCAATGAGAGTGTTCCATCCCATTAGCCTCACGCTTCATCTTTAGGAGAGTTGGGATCTTCCAGCCTCTCTCTCTCGGGCGTTTTTGCTCTTGGGCTCTTTTATTTTTCTTGTGAGTTCTTCCTTAGTTTTTTTATGGGAGCCAGGGGAGTTCAGTTCAGGACGTTTGATTTGGCCTTTTGCCATTTTGGAGAGGCCTCTGCGCTTTTCTGCGTTTTTTCTCTCTTTGGGATCAGCTGTTGGGACCAGGGTGCTGCTTCCTGGGACTGGTTGTGTGCAGACAGAGTTTGTGAGGAATTGCACTGTGTAGCTTTTATCGCTATATTATATATATATTTACTAGTAGTGTATTAGTATTTTGTTATTTTATTAAACTGTGTTTATCTCAATGCAAGTTTCTCCTTTCCCTTTCGAGGGAAGGGGGTGAGTGAGTAGCTATCGTGGTTTTATTGCCAGCGCATTGAGTCTTTGCATTTTGGTTATCGATACTTGGGTGACCCAAGTGACACATGTGGAACTTGTCTGTCTTTCGGAGGGATACCAGTGCATTGGGCCTTTGCATTTTGGAAGCTTTGGTAACTTGGGTAACTTTAAAAAATGGAAAAAGAAAAGAAAAAAAAATAAAAAGAAAAGTAAGGAAATAAGAGAAAAATGATAAAACACTAAATAAAAGAGAAAAACAAGAAAACAGTAATTTGATAAAGGTACCTTTAGTGACTTTGTTGTTCATGCATTAGTAATTGTATCGTTGTTTGCGTCTTTAGTGATTTGTTGCTGTTGTTACTTGTGTCTTTGGTGATTTTCCAGTCCAATACTTACAGTTCACCAATCGTCTGTTATTGTGATCGTGAAATAGGTAGTGGGTAATCGATAGGAGGGATTCGGAAGGAATCCCCTCCCCGTCCCGGGTTGTATTTTGTGACGTTGGAAAGAGATTGTTTGACTCCCTGGGGAACAGCAACCAGGGAGAATCTGTTTGAATTTTCTAATCAATGGAGGCCACTGTAAATAATATGAATATGCTGCACAGATCTAGGTGGGTATACTTTGTGATGTGTAGTATAGTAATGCCTTATATGTAATATATCATAAGAAGTGTATTTTAAATCATATATTGCCTATTGCATAATGTATATTACACAATAAATAAGGATACATAGGCATTATATTTATCCCCTTCAGATCTGTTTGTTTTGACCCTTGAACAGGATAATCAGGGAAAGAGATTGAAACACTATTGTATAGGGCAGATATTGTCAGGGAATATACAGGGAACTTAGATCAAAATTGTCCCTTGGTTGATCCAGGGTGGAATCATAACATTCTTAAATCTAGCAACAGGCTGAATTGTTATTGACAGCGGATTTTATACAGGATTAGACACACTATACCTAAAGCTATAAATATGCTAAAACTTTCTGAGATTAAACAGGATTGTAAGGAATCTCCAACTGGGTTTTTAAATGGTCTTAAAGAGACATCTAGTTACAACAAATGATTGAAAAAAGGTTTAATCAGGTAATAGCTATGCAATTACATACTGCTATGGCTATGCACTTATTAAACACAAAGGGGAGATGTGGCAGTGTGCTAAGATCGGGCCTGTGAGAAACTGCGAGAGTCGACAGTGTGAGAACGAGCACTAGTGGAAAAATACAAGCAGCAAGTACCGTATGCTGCAGATACATCAAGAACAGAGGGGCTGATACAGGATTGATACATCAAGGACAGAGGGATAGCTTATGACAGACAAAACCTGTGTTTATGGCAGTAACTTTGGTGGGAACACAAAATACATCGTTTATGTAATGACTCACTTTGCAAATCAGCAAATGCTTGAGCAAGAATCATAGCAAGTATAAATGCAAGCCTGAGTTTGTAATAAATGTGTCTCATTGCACCTTCCCGAGAGTCCGTGCCTCATTCACTGCACCCTCACTGGCTGTTTGTTGAGACACAAAGCCACGGGCTGATCCCGACTGCCTCTGGGTGACCTCCTGCACCGCAGCACTGCCCTTCCACTGACGTTTCTTCCTCCTGATATCCAGAATGCACCTCCCAAGTTGTCCTTTTCAGTTATTATTTTTCTCCTCTCTCCAGCCTCTTCCCACTATCATGGAAAGCTCGACTATCTCAGAAACTGCTCTGCAGGCAGGGACCCCAACCCATCAGACTTCTTGTGGTCTTTAGCCTGACCGGAGAAAAGTAACCTCACCATGGACTCCTTATGCACCCATGGATGTTGAGAGACAGAGTGTTTCCCTTGTACACACAGGTGCAGGAGTCACTGTGTCTCTCTGACCTCCTCCTGCCACTCCAGGAGGCTGGGAGGCACCTCAGCCCTGCCATTTGTCACCCTTCTCTGCACTTACATGAGATGCCCCATGGCATAAAGAATGGACATGGGAACTTCAGTTCCAGGAAGCACATCCCAGTGCTACATTCAGGTGGTTCCCTAAAGGATGTTACTCTCAACATGAAGTCACATCAAGATGCTGTCTGTCCCACTGACCTTCATGGAACCCCAAGGAATAGCTGATGGTGTTTCTGCTCACTTGGGTTCATCACCTCAGAAGCACTTCGTGCGTTTGTTTACATCTTGTCTACACAATGCAAACATCCACATCTGACCTACTCAATAGTTGTGATGCCAGGGAGGGTCAAAGAACCTCTTCAAGCTGAAGTGAAAAGCCAATGCTGGAAATGGTGGTTCTGAGGGGCTGGTCCATGATGATTGACCTGCAGCAGGTTCTCTAGGGTGTCCAGTGGACATGGGCACAACCACTCAGTGAGAAAATGATTTACATTATGTATGCTATGCAGAAGATTCTGGGCAGTTTATTGCTTCATAAAACAGCCATTCATTAGTTGCCACACTGAATCCTTGATCTCCTGGCTCCTCATGCTGTAGATGAGGGGGTTCACTGCTGGAGGCACCACTGAATACAGAACAGACACCACCAGGTCCAGCCATGGGGAGGAGATGGACGGGGGCTTCAGACAGGCAAACATGACAGTGCTGAGGAACAGGGAGACCACGGCCAGGTGAGGGAGGCAGGTGGAAAAGGCTTTGTGCCGTCCCTGCTCAGAGGGGATCCTCAGCACGGCCCTCAAGATCTGTACATAGGAGAAAAAAATGAAAACAAAACAGCTGAAGACTACTAAGAAAGAAACCACCAGAAACCAAACTTCCCTGAGGTAGGTGTCTGAGCAGGAGAGCTTGAGGATCTGGGGGATTTCACAGAAGAACTGGCCCAGGGCATTGCCCTTGCACAGGGGCAGTGAAAATGTATTGGCCGTGTGCAGCAGAGAATAGAGGAACCCAGTGGCCCAGGCAGCTGCTGCCATGTGGACACAAGCTCTGCTGCCCAGGAGGGTCCCGTAGTGCAGGGATTTGCAGATGGCAACGTAGCGGTCATAGGCCATGATGGTGAGGAGCCAATACTCTGCTGAAGCTAAAAAGACAACCAGAAACACTTGGGCAGCACATCCTGTGTAGGAGATGGCCCTGGTGTTCCAGAGGCAATTGGCCATGGACTTAGGGACAGTGGTGGAGATGTAGCCCAGGTCAATGACGGAGAGGTTGAGCAGGAAGAAGTACATGGGGGTGTGCAGGTGCTGGTCCCAGGCTATGGTGGTGATGATGAGGCCGTTGCCCAGGAGGGCAGCCAGGTAGATGCCCAGGAAGAGCCAGAAGTGCAAGAGCTGCAGCTCCCGTGTGTCTGTGAACGGCAGGAGGAGGAACTGGGTGATGGAGCTGCTGTTGGACATTTGCTACCTCCAAGCATAGGGCACTGTTACAGAAGGAAAAGACAGTGAGACATTAGGGGAGGCTTCTCTGAGCAGAGTCAAAATCATTTCTCATACACCCTCCCCCTGCTCCACACCCCCCTTGTCCTTTTCGAGACCTTCCCTCAGCTCCATGTCTGAGCCCTGGGTGGTGCTGGCTGGAGGTGCCGTGAGGAGCAGGGCCTGTGCCCGCTGGCTGCCGAGGAGTCAGCCCTGCTCTGCAGCAGTGGGGTCATGGGAACGGGGGGCAGGGAACAGTCCTGGGGTTCAGCTTTGTCACATGAAGCTGCTCCTGGTCCAGAAATACCTGTCAGCATCTGCACTCCCAGGGATAAGGAAATGAGATGGCAGAAGGCAGTTTGAGAGGTTTGGGGTTTTTTACAGCTCCTTCTCCCCTCTCACCCTGGGGAATGTTCTTGGGTGTCAGAAACCCTCAGCATTTCTGCTGCACTCAGGGAGAACAGAGTGAGTCCTGCAAGGCAAGAGGGTGCCTGTGGGTCAGTGCAGAGTGAGGGGACCTGGTCTGTCCCTCTGTCTTGCTCCAGCTGCCCTGGGCTGGCACTTTCTGAGATGGAGGGTGATCACACTCCCATGTTACCCTGAAAAGCCACCAGACACTGCTGAGAGCAGAGGGATCCACCTCAGACCACTACACATCTCACTGTTTTCTAAGGTCTCAGCAGCCCACATTTAGCCCAAGGAACAAGTAGCTCATTTCACAAACCAAACAGCATTTTGTCTGTCACACCATTTCTGTGCTTCTCCTTGAGACTTTCAGATAACACAAAGATGCTGTAGGATGGGTTTGCATCCCGGAGGGGAGCTCACAGCTGGGATGGAAACCTCATGCAGATAGCCAAGTGTCCGAATGATGGCATTTCATTCAGGGAGATTCAACCCTACAGACTTCATTGCCCACACTCCACAGGTCAGAGCAAAGCTGGGACACTTGTGCCCATGGACACACCTGCAGGAAAGGACCCACAAGATCAGGCTGTGACTCTGCAGCTGAAACTGCCATCCCCAGAGAGGCTGACAGCAAGAACAAGATCCCAACAGCTGTGACCCAGAGCAGGGGAGCAAGAAGGAAAATGCGGTGAGGGTGGGGGTGAGAGAGGCCAGGGCAGAGGCAGCCGGGCACTCAGACAGCGTCACCCTTCCCCAGCTGTGCAGCCACCTCCCAGACACCAACACTACCGGGCAGCTGCTCTCAGCCCCTGTGCTCTGCAGAGGAACTGGAGCTCTGGCTGCACAGGAGCTGCTTCATGCCTTGGAGCCCCCAGCCCTGAGGGCAGAGGCTTTGCTGGGTGGGACAGGAGGCCAGGGGGCTGCTCACAGGAGGGATCTGCACTGCAGGGGATCAATCAGAGATTTCTACATCCTCCCTCCCACAAGAGCTCTGGTTTTTCTCCTCCTTCCCAGATCATGTCCCTGCTGCCAGGAGATTTTCCTCCTGGGAGGTGATTCCCTGTCCCATGTCTTTTCCCTGTCAGTGCTCACAGACCCCATCCCAAACTCTGTGCCCTCACCCTGGCCCTACAGACACCTGCCTGTTTGCAGGGCACTGCTTGGGAGCATCTTCCTGTTTGCAGGTTGAAAACAAAGACAGGTGGGTGATCCTGCTGGGTCCAGCAAAGGCGATGCTGCATCTGTCCATGGGCAGAGGAGTGGATGAAGGCTCATCAGGAGGTTCCTATCAGACCTACTAACTGCTTGTAGTTACAGCTGAGTGGTCTCAGTGATTTGTTCAAGTATGAGAGCTACTCTTCCATTTCTCCTCTCAAATTCCCCAAGAGAAAGAAATTGAAAATAAGGACTTGGGAAAGCTCCTTAGCTTTACTGTAACCCCTTCCTTTACCTTCTCCTTGAAAAAGCCCATTAGAAATGTCCCTCTGAAGGTGCAGCAGAGAAACTCACCTCTATATAACATGTTTTCTCTACACTGGAGAAACTGCAACGTCCCTCCACAGCTTGTGGAATGTTCCAGCTTTAGCATCTCTCCAGGAACTGCAGCTGAATTGGGCTATGGCCAGAGACTTACTCTTTTCAGGGCTGTGAAGATTTGTCTCCCAGTGATCTCTCAGCATCCTCCACCCCATGTTGTCTTTAACCTCTCTCTGCCTGTCTCCTGTGCCCTCGGTGCTGCAGGCAGAGCCCTCAGCCCTGCTGCGTGTGCAGAGGAGCTGCTCCTGGGCAGAGCTGTCTCTCTGCAGCGCTGCCACTGCCATGAGCTCCCTGTGTCCCAGGAGCCCAGCCCAGCTCAGCAGCACAGGAGCAGCCCATGATGTCCCTTTCTCTGTCCCCTCTGGGCTCCCTCCAGGTGTCCCTGGGGCTCCGGGGACACAACCTTTCAAACAGCTTCAAGTAATCAGTGATGTTGATTCTCTCTCCTCTGCACAGATGCTTCTTGCCAGCATTATATTCTTCCTCTTAGAAAATAAACTGGTATGAAAATCATCTCTTCTTGTCCCATCATTAGACAGGACACCAGGAAGGTTACAGCAAAGGATCTAATTTCTCCAAGCTGAAGGAGGAATATCTTCAGTTGAATGGATTTAGTAATTTTATTCTGGTTTTATACTCCCAGGTCTAGAGAGACATTCATCAATCTTTGGCCATGTCATGTCTGTGCTCTGATTCAAAGCCTTTGCACACATGGGCTCTTGGACACTTGGTACCAGGTTTCCTTGTGGCAGGTCAGAGCTGGGCTGGTGCCACAGCTGGGGTGGTTCAGCCCAGATGTGAGGCAATGTCCTCAGCCAGGGACCTGATTGGGGGAGCTGGAGCTGTCAGTGCTGCAGACAGAGCTGTGACATGGATGGAATGAACTGCCAGGCAGGGTGGCAGAAGTGAGTTCATCTGCTCTGCAAGGACAGCAGCCTCCAAGCACAGCAACAGTCCAGATCAAAACTCAGCCCAGACCTGTAAGGCAATTCAAGGGCCCCATAATGAGCTGTTACTACTGCAGGAACAGTTAAACAAGAAACAAAGTCACTGTGTGGCCACTGATGAATTTAATAAGGGAAAGCAGCGATATTCTCTGTGTCTCTTGTCCTCCTGCAGATAAATAATGGAAAGTGGCTCAGTGATCCCCTCTGCCAGTTCCCTCAGAACCCTCGGGTGTATCCCATCTGGCCCCACAGACTTGTGGGTTTCCAAGTGGTGTAGCAGGTTGCCAACCATTTCCCCTTGGATCATTGGGGCTTCACTCTGCTCCCCATGTCTGCCTTCTGCTTCCAGGGGCCGGGTACCTGGAGCACAACTGTTCTGACTGTTAAAGACTGAGGTGAAGAAGGCATTTAGTACCTCAGCCTTTCCACCTTTTTCACCCCCCACCACCTGGATTCCTCCTTTTGTGCTCTGCCCGCTCCAACAGTTTGTCACTTGGTCATATTATCAGTTTATCCTCAAGCCACTGAGAGCTTCTGTAAGCGGTGAGACAGCACACAAAGCCCATCCCCTTTGCTGCCCACCCTTGGAGTTCCCTAGAAATCTCTACAAACCCACTAAAGGAGCAGCTTCACTGCTGTTCAGATCAGCCAGTCAGGTGAACACTGGGCTCTGGAACATACCACAGGGCAACAGGGCAGTCCCGAGGGGACATGAGGCCAAAGGGGGACTTGGAGACACCTGAGAGCACCCAGGTGCCCAGGGCTGAACTGGCCTGTTCCTCCCAACGGGACATGCTGCCCCTCGCTCCCCAGGCGCAGGGTCACAGTGGGGCCCTTTGTGACCTCACATTGTGACACCCACTGCCCTGCCTGTGCTCAGCGCAGCTGCAGCCCCAGCCCACACTGTCCGGCAGGACGGTGACGAGACAGGGTGCGAGCACGGAGCTGGCGAGAGCCCCCGAGCGTAGCCCACGTCTTTCATTGAGTTTGAGAATTAGAGAATCTTTTTGGTTGGAAGTGAACCTTTAAGATCATCGAGTCCAACCACACCCTCACTTTAGCTGCCCCTGGCAGACTCCCCTCTGCCCCCGGCAGACTTGTGCTGAGGACTCCCCAAGTGCAGCCCACGTCTTTCCCGGCTGCCCTTGGCAGACTCGTGGTGTTTCACCAAGTCTTCCCCATTCCTCACCCATACCTCTTTCCCCAAACCCACGAGATGGCAGACAAACACCTCACCTGCCCCGTGGTGGCCCTGGAGGAGGACAGGGCTCCCCAGGAGAGCAGCTCTCCAGCAGAGCCCCAGGAGCTGTGCATGGCCCAGGACCTGGAGATGGGTGAGTGAGGGGCCCTGATTGTCTGGGCAGGGTGGGGGCCAGCGAGCGCTCCCTGCTCAACACCAGGATCACGTTTCCCTGCACGCTGGCAGGGGGGTTCCGCAGGTGTTGGCCAGGATGCTGCCTGAAGCCCAGGGCTGCTCGGAGCTGGGAGCCGGCCCCAGCACAGCCTCTGCGGGCAGAGGGGACCCAGCTCCTGCTGCAGGGCACGGGCAGCAAGAGGCAGCTGGGCGGGCAGGAGGCAGCCGTGCTGCGGGACGGGGACCTTTCCTGCCCGTCTGAAGCGAGTTCCTCACCCGCTGCACTGGGGGCTTTCCCCGTCCTGCCTGGCTCCAGCATCACAGCCCGTCTGCCGGGCACCCTGCAGCCCTGACATGCACGGGGAGACTGTGCCGGGGCAGCAGGCGTGCGGCTGTATGGGGGGCAGATCTCCTTCTGCTCTGTCCTGCCTGCAAACCCTCTCTGCAGCCCTCCCTGCTCTCCCCCTTTATTAGATGCCGATGCGTTACCTGTGAATGGACTTCTAAGGGGATACATGGACTCCATCGTGTCCTTTCTCAGCAGCCCAGAAAAGGTAACCGCGGCCGCTTTAAAGGCGGCTGTGCTGGCATCTGCTGACAGGGGCTCTGCTGTGGAGTGCTGGAGGGTGCAGGCTGGGCAGAGCTGCTGCTCCCAGGTCTCTAATGGGCACTGCACCCCCATGCTGCGGTGCCGCTGGCCGCGTGTCCCCATCTCACGCTCCCTGTTTGCCTCTCTGCTCCCCGGCTGCCAGGAGGAAAGCCACAAGATTGGGTTTCTTATGGACATCCGTGACCTGTGTGACACCAGCAGGCGCCACTGCTCGCCAAGGGGCCTGGATGTCTTCTGCCGGAGATACAAGCTGGCAGAGAATATCGAGGTGAGGGGATACCCGGCGGCTCTGGGGAAGGGGTCGAGGACTGCGGCACCGGCACCCTGTGAGGACAGCGTTGGGCAGGGCCGGGGGCTGGTGGCGCTGGGTGCTGGCAGCTGCAGGTCCCATCCTGGCTGTGCTCTGCAGGTGCTGCTGGAAGAGGAGCCCAGGGACCAACTGCGCACGGCGCTGCGGCAGATCGCCATGCGTGCCATTGCTGAGCTGAGGTACCTGCCCATCCCTCTCGGGGCCGCCTGCACGAGGCCTCGAGGCGCTGCTCCAGGTACCAGCGTGCGGCTGGCTGCTCTCTCTCTTTGCAGCGCAGTGGAGAGGGTGCTGGAGGGCAAGGAGACACGGCTGCTCCAAGCCTGCTTCTCCAGTGTCTTCGCGCTTCCACCAGAAGTGGAGGACATGGACCGTTACCTCTACTTAGAAGTAAGTGCTGCGTGAGCTACAGGAGCCCCCGGTCCCTCTGTCTGCTCCCCAACCACCCCGTGCCATGATAGAACCAGAGATCCAAGGCAGGGCAGGGTCTCAGGTCTGCTGTCCCACCCTCATCCCTTCGTCCCCTGCCTGTGGGCCTGGCCATGTCCAGTTTCACAGGCTGCTCTGCCCAGAGCAGATTGTTTGCCCCGGGTCTCTCCTGGGCACAGCGCAGCAGTGCGGGAGTCGTCCTTCAGTGCTGGGAGTTCAGATCAGTCTCCTGGGAGTGAGAGGGGTGGCAGGAAACACGACCACAACCCGTTGTGTTCTTGCAGACCATGCGGTCCATGGACAACATGCTGCAGGCGTTTCTTCTCAACTCTCGTGCCTCCAGAGTCAGTGACCTGCTGCACAATATCTTCCAGGTCTGGATGTGCAAAGTCTGGGCTTCGCAAGGGCTGTTCCTCACCCTGGGGGACAGGGTGTCCACTGTGGAGCGGACAGTCCCACCCCGTGCCGTGCAGAGAGCGCTGCCGGGAGGGTGCCCACCTCCCCGGGGAACCAGGGGCTGCCCTCCAGGCTCTTCCGCAGCACAGTGGCCGCAGAGGGTGGCATCTGCCTTCCTGCCTGGCCACAGGGCTGGCCTGGGGCATGTGCCCCAAGCCTGCCAGGGACCCCAGGGCAAGAGCCTCGCTACAGGCTTTGGTCAAGTCCTGGGGAACCCTTAATGGAGTGGGCCAGTCCAGCACAAGAGTTGAGCGGTGCTGCTTCTGCTGGAGTGGTGGCGGCTCCCAGTGCTCACCAGCAGCTTCTCTCTTCCCAGATGCTCTTGACTTTGAGCAGCTCCGAGAGAGAACATGTGCGGCAGAGGACCGTGGGGAGGATTGAGGGGCTGAGCTTCATGTTGGCTGACAATCCCACACTGGGGGTAAGGAGCCAGGCACCCTCCGGCCAGACCGTTTGCCCATCCCTGCACCCCAGAGCAGCCTGCAGCTCTCCCCACGCGGGGCTGTTGCCCACCCAGCTGCTTTGGGAGCTGTGACCGGCATGGCCCTGGACAGTCCTGCCTGCCCACGGAGCCCTGGACACGCGCTTGGGTTCAGGGCTTTGGCAAAGCCGCCTGCCCTCAACCCTCCTGCTGTTCTGTCTCCCTCGCCCAGGCCTGGTGCCGCTCTAGGACAGACATACACGGCCCTGTCAGCTATAGAGACATCCAGATCCCTGAGCTGGGACAGCTGCTGGGGCATCTCCTCCTTTTCCAACATTCCTGGGAAGAGGCAAGAACTCTGGCTCGAGATGCAGTGCAGCACCTTTCTGTCTTCTTGGCTGGACAAAACAGTAAGAGAAGTTGTGTTGGGCTCAATTCCTCTACACACAGACATCTCCCAATGGGTCTGCTTCTGTTCCTCACCTCCTTTGTCCTTCCCAGCTGCTTCCCGTAGCATCCCAGCTGCCATTTTGCTGCAGCAGCTGAGCCCTCTCCCAAAGTCTGGGATCTGTTCTCTGCTGCTCTCCTTCCTCCCTCCTTTCGGGATCCTGAAGCCCGCTGTTCTGTGGTTCCCAGACCCAAACATACAGCTGATTGCCATGACCCAAAGCCATGGTTTTCCTGCCAGTGAAGAGCAGGTCTATCTCTGAGTCCTCCTGGCTAGAGCTTCCAGTGCTTGTAGCAAGAAGCTGTTCCTGATGCCCTCCAGAATTCTCCTTGCCCACTTACGCCCTGCCATCACGAGGGCAGATCTCGGGGTGCTTTGGGAAGCTTGCTGACAAAGCTGCTGTGCTTTACTGAGTTCTCTCTGTTTCCCTGCTGTTCAGACAGGAGGAATCAAGCACGACAGCCCCACTTGGAAGATCCCGACAGCTCCTCTGAGGATTGGCTAAAACCCGACGTCATGGTAAAGAGCTCCTGCTGGCACTCTTGTTGGTGGCACCAGCAGGGGACTCGTGTGAACAAAGGCCTCCACAATCAGGGGGCTGGCGTGGCCTCCCTGTCCCTGCTGAGAGGGTTCCTGCTGTCCCCAAGCAGGGACGATGCGAGGGCTGCTCTCCAGTGTCCCAGCAGCAGCCCCAGTCCTGCTGGCCACCAGCAACCCCAGGTTCATGGCAGGGCCAGCAGCCTGTGCCCAGGACCCCAACCCTCCTCCCTCTCCCTGGGCCTCTCTTCTCCTCCTCCCCAGCAGTCACTGCTGCCCCTGCTGCCAGCTTTGCTGCGGGCACTGCCGCAGCACTGCCGGGTGTCTCTGCAGGGCTGCTGGCACTGCCTGGCTACGCAGCAGCACCGGGGCACTCGGTGTGACTTGGCTTTGCTGCCTCCCTTCCTCCCTTAGCTCTTTACAGAATACCTCCAGCCTTCCGAGAAAACAGACATAGTCCTGGTGTTCATCGAGGCCATGAGCGACTCCAGCACCTTTGGCAAGGAGGCGGCCAGAAACATGCTGGACATGGTCAAGAGAGACTGCGATTTCTGGCTGGTGGATGTAAGTGGCCTTTGGCTGGATTGTCCTGCCCTTCGGCCCTGTCAGGCCTTGTTCCTCCTTCCATCCATCTCTTCCTCTCAAATCCCAGTAAAATGAAGCCACATGAAGGTGGCAGAGAGGGATGGCAAGGAAAGCTGAGGAAATGGCTGCACTCCAGTGGCAGCACCATCCTCACCTGTGTCTCCTCCAGGTGCCAAAGATCACGAGCTGCATCTATAAAACCCTGGAGTGCATCAGCACGGCACCAGCCCAACAGAGTGTTGAGACCCTAATTGTCCCCCTGGCTGACAAGTGCCCTGGGGAGGTGGTGTCGACGCTGCTGACAATCGCACCACCAGGAGACAGGTACCGGCCCCAAAAGCCATGAGGCCTTGTTCCCTGTGGGGAAAGGGGCCCGGAGACACCCTGGCTGCCAGCGCCAAGGAATCCTGCAGGACACCCCCGAGGAGCAGGACCCTCCATCCCACCACGCTTTCCAGCGCTGGGGGTCAGCCAGGCCCGCAGCAGCCACAGCTGAGCAAGACAGCCCAGAGCCCCCCACTGTGCTCCTGCCAGCCCCACGGGAGCACCAGCTCAGCCTCTGCTGCTGCCCAGGGCATCCCAGGCGTCCTGCAGCGTGGAGCCCAGACACGCTGCTGTGGCCCAGGCTGCCCTGCTGACAGAGCGCTCTCTTGCAGCACTGCCCTGGCACTGTGGGAGGTGATGTTCTCCGTGCCCCAGACCCTGCAGAACGTGTTGAAGGAGCTGCACATCCAACTCCGGGACCGGCACTATAGGGTCCTGTATACACACCGGGAGGACACCGCCATCCTTCGCTTGGCTGTGAGTTACTGGAAGAAGCTCCTGGTGCCCCAGGAGCTGCATGGTGCCAGAAGCCCCAGCAGCTCTGCCGGTCACTCACTGCTGGCTTGCTTTCAGATACTGGCCAGCAGTGATCTGCAAGAGGAGGAGTTTGCTCCAATGTACCTAGTTATGAGGTTTCTGAGGCAACGAAGGCCAACGGTGCTCTCCCTGTTGCTCAGGGGCATGATGACGCTGTCACAGAGAGACGAGATGGTGAGTAGGGTGTCGCCAAGGGCAGCCATGGTGGCAGCCAAGGGCCGGGGCAGTGGGTTTGGGCTTGGCCTTGGCTGGCAGTCAGGCGCTGGGGTGCCTGCTCCAAAGGCCCTCCCTGCCATGGTGGGGCCTGGGGGCTGCCTGGGGAGCTCTCCACACATGGACCTGGTCCCAAAAGGGCAACTCTCTTCTTCATACAGGCCAGAAAGATGAAGGTCATGCTGCCAGACCTGATGTGGGTCCTGCAGTATGGCAATAAGGCCATCAGGATGAAGGCTCTGGTGGTCTTCAGAAACGTGATGGCTCAGCTGGAGAGGGAGGAGGCCAGTCCCATCGCTGTGCTGCTGGCAGAATTTCTCCTGCCCTTCTTTGATGACGTAAGGCTGATGTATAAGGCTGATGTATAAGCCTGAGCCCCGCGGGTGGGCACTGGACAATGACAGCTGCCCTTCTGCCCAGCCACTCAAAGTAGGGGCTTCTCTCCTTTCTCCCTGGGGCTCTTGTGGGATGGTTTCTGCGTTCTGCAGCCCAGCCCAGCTTCTCCCTGCCAGCTGCTCCCACAGCTCCTCCCCACCATGGCTGCTGGGGGATGCTGGGACGGCGTTTTGAGGCACAGGCACTGCCTGAGCAAGTCCCTTGAGTGGCCCTTCACGCACCCAGGGCCACAGATCTGGCCACAACTGCAGTGTGCACAATGCCGCCCTGGAGCATCTCCCCTCCCATCAGCCATGCAGGAGCTTCTGCTCCCCGTGGGCAGAGAGCTGCTGGTGCTCAGGTCCTACTGTGCTGCTCCCTCCCAGGAGCTGAGCCAGCTGAGAGCGAGCTCCATCAGCCTCTTCAGAGACCTGATGAAGATGGTGGTGTGGAACGACAAGAGGGAGATGAAGAACACAGTGCGACTTGGCCTGCTCCCTCTCTTCTTCCGCATGAGTGACCAAGTGCTGAGTGTGGCCAAGGTACAGATTTCAAAGCCGAGCAGTGATGCAGGGAAGAGACCCCTGGGCGCTTGGGCCAGGGCATGTCCCCGGTCCCTAAGGGCAGAATCACCCCAGGAACAAAGCCCAGAGCAGGGGGACACCAGGTCTCCTGCCCCAGAACGTGGTGCCATCTCCCAGCTTCTGCTGTTCCGTAGGTTGCCAGGGAAGCCCTCCTCGGTGCCGCAGAACTGCTCAGGTGGAAACAGCTCAAACACCTGGTGCAGACAGAGCAGACATGGCGGATTGGAGAGAGCTTGGTGAGGACAACCCCCAAGGCCCAGGGCCCAGGCTGGACAGGGCTGCCCCACATGTCTGTGCTGTGGGCTCTGCAGATGTGCCTCGCCTGTCCTGCTGCAGCCCCGAGCTGCATCCTTGTTCCCTGTCGTCAAGAATAGAGCCCCCAGGGGCTCTTCCCTCTGCCCCGCAGCCAGCGGGAGGGAGGGCTCTCAGCACCCCTGGGACCCCTCAGCCTGTGTCTCTCTCTCAGCCCCACAGTGCTCCTGGCTGGAACACGGGGATGGCCGGGGGGGAAGGGGAATGTGTGTTGTTGTGGGGAGGGACTGGTCCGGCCAGCTGGGGAGGGACAGTGATGTGCTCACACCCTTGTGCTCTCTCCAGCTGGAGCGGGACAGGAGCAGAGCTCAAGAGCTCTTGAGCCTGAGCCTGCCATACCTGAGGGATGCTCAGGCCAGCTTGCGAGAGGCGGCCGTGAGGTTCATTGGTGAGTCACAGCCGCTGGGTCCCTCTTTCAGCAGCCTGGCCCCAGTCCCCGCCGCTGTCCTGGCACAAGGAGCAGCCCTGTGGCTGCCAGAGCACCGGCTGCCCCGGGCAGGGCCTTGGCCTCCCCTCCCAGCCCTGCCCACGCAGGTGGCCGTGGTGGCCGCCTCGCTCAGTCCCAGCATCTCGGCTCCTGCTCTCCCCTGGGGTCAGCCCTGATGAGGGGAGGGAGCAGGGGCTGACGGAACTCTGTGCCCAGGGCTGGCTGTGCGGCACCTGAGAGACCCAAGCAAGGAGAGTCTGTCTGAGATCTGCAGCGGTGAGTAGGGAGCGTGGTCGGGAGGGGATGCCTGGGGGGTCTCTGCAGCCATGGGAGCTCATCTGGGCTCTGCTTCTTTCTGTTGCAGCCCTTCAGCCCTTGGAGGAGGACAGCGAACCCTCCATCTGCTCCCTGGCAACTGAGACCATTGTCATCGTGTGCTCTTCATGGAAGCGGTCAAGATCTCGATGGACCCTGAGAGCCCTGTGCTGCTGGCGCTAAACCAGGTGGAGGAGCAGCTCCTCTTGAGGAAAATGGCTGGATTTTAATAAAGAGCCCTTCTTGAAGTTGGGTCAGATGTCTGCTTTTCCAAGGACCCCAGAACCTCTCTGAGTGCTCTGGTACTTTTGAGAGCACAACCCAGGATCATGGGCAAGGGTGATGTAGCAGACAGGAACACTTGCAATGAGCCGTTCCAGCAGCTGAGATGAATATCACCAAGCCACTGAGGTTTGTTCTTGGAGTCACACACAGAAATATCAAGTTCTGTCTGCCATCCAAGTCTGAGCTGGCCTCGTGAACTCCTTCTGCACCCAGGGGTGTTCAGAGACGGAATCTTTCCCTGTTGCACATAGAGGCCGTACTCTTGGTTTCCCTCTGGCCTCCTGGTGCCACTTCCAAAAGACGGGAGGCACCTCAGCCCTGTGGTGTGTCACCTGCTCTGCACTCATCTGACATGTCCCACATCATGAGGAATGGACACGGGGATCTCAGTTAAAGGAAGCACAACCCAGTGCTGCATTCAGGCAGTTTCCCATAGGATGATTCTGCCAACATGAAGTGACCTCAAGACACTGTCTGTCCCACAGGCTTTCATGGAACCCCCAGGAATAGCTGATGTTGTTTGTGCTCCTGGGTACATCTCACCTCACATCCAGGATGTGCGTGCTCACATCTCATCTGTACAATGCAGACATGGACTGCTGACCTAGTCATTCAGTGTCATTCCATGGAGGGAAGAACAATCTCTGTGAGCTGGGGAGAGAAGTCAGGGCTAGAAATGGTGGTTGAGAGGGGCCCGTCCATGACGATGCCCTAGGGCAGATTCTGTGGGGTGTCCAGTGAACAGGGGCACAGCCCAGCCCCTGCTCTGCTGGTCCTGCAGGTCTCTGGCAGGAGCCTGGCTGTGAGAGGACACTGCTGTGTGCCAGCCCTGCACACACACGCTGTTCAGCTGTACACTGGTGTTTGAATCTGTGGGACACTATCGTAAGCATATGCTTGAAGATATAACCCATCGTGTATTGCCCATAGGAGATCATCTTTCTTCCTGGAAAGGCTGTTATGAGGCCAGCTCTGTCACAGCAGTGCCCATTGCCTGTCCCTGCCTGTGCTCACAGGACTGACACACAGCAGGACGGTGACCAAGCTGCCAGAGCACTCAGGCCTTGCACCAACACAAGGGATGAGAAGGAGAGTGTGGGAGTGGAACCAGAACAGCTCTGGAAGAACAAGCGCTGGTGCTCCCTGGCAGGGCTGACATGGAAGAGCTGTTTTCCCCTCCACCCACGCACAGGAACTGTCTCTGCAGCTCCAAAAAGCCCTTGCAGGAAAGATATACCGAAAAACAAGTCGCTAAACAGCCCTTTATTCTGTTTAGAGACAAGGAGAGCACTGCTGCTCATTTAAGCAGCCAACAGTTATAAAAGAAAAGCCAACAGTGAATTAGAAAGGGGATGACAACATTATCACAATAAGAAAACCACAAAAACACCAGAAAATCCAGTTGACAGGCTGGGCTTGTAATTAGCTACATTAAAACTCCTATATAGAAGAAGATGGGCAGTTTATTGCTTCAGAAAACACTAGGATATGAGTTTCCACAGAGCATCCTTGAGCTGCTGGTTCCTCATGCTGTAGATGAGGGGGTTCACTGCTGGAGGAACCACCGAGTACAGAACAGACACCACCAGGTCCAGCCATGGGGAGGAGATGGAGGAGGGCTTCAGGTTGGCAAACATGGCAGTGCTGAGGAACAGGGAGACCACGGCCAGGTGAGGGAGGCAGGTGGAAAAGGCTTTGTGCCGTCCCTGCTCAGAGGGGATCCTCAGCACGGCCCTGAAGATCTGCACATAGGACACCACAATGAACACAAAACACCCAAATCCTAAACAGGCACTAACCACAATAAGCCCAAGTTCCCTGAGATAGGAGTGTGAGCAGGAGAGCTTGAGGATCTGGGGGATTTCACAGAAGAACTGGCCCAGGGCATTGCCCTTGCACAGGGGCAGTGAAAATGTATTGGCCGTGTGCAGCAGAGAATAGAGAAACCCAGTGGCCCAGGCAGCTGCTGCCATGTGGACACAAGCTCTGCTGCCCAGGAGGGTCCTGTAGTGCAGGGGTTTGCAGATGGCAACGTAGCGGTCGTAGGACATGATGGTGAGAAGACAATACTCTCCTGAAAAAAAAAAGACAAACAGAAAGACTTGGGCAACACATCCCAAAAAGGAGATGGTCCTAGTGTCCCAGAGGGAATTGGCCATGGATCTGGGGACAGTGGTGGAGATGCAGCCCAGGTCGAGGAGGGCGAGGTTGAGCAGGAAGAAGTACATGGGGGTGTGCAGGTGCTGGTCCCAGGCTATGGTGGTGATGATGAGGCCATTGCCCAGGAGGGCAGCCAGGTAGATGCCCAGGAAGAGCCAGAAGTGCAAGAGCTGCAGCTCCCATGTGTCTGTGAACGGCAGGAGGAGGAACTGGGTGATGGAGCTGATGTTGGGCATTTGCTGCCTGTGGGCATGAGGACCTGTGCAAGGAGGAAAAGACAGTGGCATATCAGGGGAGACTTCTCTGAGGAAAATAAACATGCTGTTTCTCATGGAAAACCCCCTCCCTGATGGAGGGATGTTTCCGCTCATTCTGTTTCTACCAACTGAAGAAAAGAGTTCATCACAGTTTAAAATGGAGTTTGGGCATTTAGTTTCCATGAACACAGCTCTGGGGCAAGACCCTCTGAGCTGGTGTCAGAACAAAAACTAACCCACACTCCCACCCCAACCCCAGAGAGCAAGAGCACTAGGGACAGGTGGAGAAACAGGGAAGGACACTGCAGTGCTACCAGAAAATATAGCAAGGACAGAAAGGCAAACGGGCATGCTGTGGAACCTTCTCCTGACCCAGCTGTGCTGCTGCCACTCACATAATGACACTGTAGAGCAAGTACTTTTAGCACCTTTTTTGTGTACCACGTTCCAGGACCCCTTCACCTGGAGGTCCAGCTGCTGAGGTGGAGACTTGTGACCTGGACCCCATGGCTTTGGGGCAGAGGGTCTGCTGGGGAGGAGAGGAGACCAGGGGTTGCACTGGGAAATGTGTCTGCACTACAGGGGATTGCAGGGGGGTCCTGAATCCCCTCCCCAGCATTTCTGGTCCACCTCCTTCTCCCTGCCCATGTCTGTGCTGCCTGCAGCTGTGTCTCTGTCCCTGGGTCTGCTCCCTGTCAGTGTCACAGACCCCGTCCCACCCGCTGTGTGCTCAGCTCTGTCCTGCTCACACCTCCTGGCACTGCCAAGGGGCAGCTCTGTGTGTGCAGGGGCTCAGGAGCAGCTCAGACAAGTCCTAACGAGACCTGGGGTCTCAGTGTCTGCTCCAATGAGAGAAATAAATCCCCATCTCCACTGCACACCCAGACGAGCAAGAGTGGAAAACTGAAAGCACAGACTCCTTCCCTTGCAGCTGTTGCTGTCTCGATGTTGTTGGTCAGAAGGACCCTCTGCCATGTCTGTGGGGGGATCTGGAGCTCTGAGCAGCCCTGACCCACACAGCCCCCTTCAACCCCACAAGCTCCCTGCCTGCCCTGCCGGGGGTCGCTCCTTCCACCCACAGCTGCTGCCGTGGGATCTCCCGGGCAGGCTGAGCGCTGACCCTGGCAGGCGGCAGAGTCCCTGCCCGGCACAGCCCTGGGGTGCAGGGACCCTGCTCTGCAGGACAGCCCTGGGCACCCCTAGGTGCTCCCCCTGCAATCACCCTCAGCAGAAGCTGCCATCTTGCCCTGTTCCTCTGACAGTGCAGCAGCGAAGCGCTGGTCTGGACCATGTTCTTGTCCTCTACATGAGAAAAACTGTGAGAGAGACCTGACAGACCCTGTAAATTGTGGGATGTATCATCTTTAGGAGATCCCCCAAGAAATGCAGCTGCATTGTCCTACAGCCAGAGACTTACCATGTTAGAAATGTGAAGATTTGTCTCTCAGTGAGCCCTCAGCAACCAACCCCCCACATTGCCTTTCCCCTCTCTATGCCTGGCTCCTGTGCCCTCGGTGCTGCAGGCAGAGCCCTCAGCCCTGCTGTGCTTTGCAGAGGAGCTGCTCCTGGGCAGAGCTGTCTCTCTGCAGTGCTGCCACTGCCATGAGCTCCCTGTGTCCCAGGAGCCCAGCCCAGCTCAGCAGCACAGGAGCAGCCCATGATATCCCTTTCTCTGTCCCCTCTGGACTCCTCCAGGTGTCCCTGGGGCTCTAGGAGCACATCCTTTCAAACAACCTCAATTAATCAGTGATGTTGATTCTCTCTCCTCTTCAGAGACACATCATTGTCGTCTTTGTATTAAACAATGAATTACTATGAGAATCAACTTTTCTTGTCCCATCATTAGACAGGACACCAGGAAGATTACAGCAAAGGATCTAATTCCTCCAAGCTGAAGGAGGAATATCTTCAGTTGAATGAGTTCATGCATTTTATCCTGGTTTTATACTCCTAGGTCTAGAGAGACATTCATCAATCTTTGGCCATGTCATGTCTGTGCTCTGATTCAAAGCCTTTGCACACATGGGCTCTTGGACACTTGGTACCAGGTTTCCTTGTGGCAGGTCAGAGCTGGGCTGGTGCCACAGCTGGGGTGGTTCAGCCCAGATGTGAGGAAATGTCCTCAGCCAGGGACCTGACTGGGGGAGCTGGAGCTGTCAGTGCTGCAGACAGAGCTGTGACGCGGATGGAATGAACTGCCAGGCAGGGTGGCAGAAGTGAGTTCATCTGCTCTGCAAGGACAGCAGCCGCCAAGCACAGCAACAGTCCAGATCAAAACTCAGCCCAGACCTGTAAGGCAATTCAAGGGCCCCATAATGAGCTGTTACTACTGCAGGAACAGTTAAACGAGAAACAAAGTCACTGTGTGGCCACTGATAAGTTTAATAAGGGAAAGCAGCGATATTCTGTGTCTCTTGCCCTCCTGCAGGTAAATAATGGAAAGTGGCTCAGTGATCCCCTCCGCCAGTTCCCTCAGAACCCTCGGGTGTATCCCATCTGGCCCCACAGACTTGTGGGTTTCCAAGTGGTGTAGCAGGTTGCCAACCATTTCCCCTTGGATCATTGGGGCTTCACTCTGCTCCCCATGTCTGTCTTCTGCTTCCAGGGGCCGGGTACCTGGAGCACAACTGTTCTGACTGTTAAAGACTGAGGCGAAGAAGGCATTTAGTACCTCAGGCTTTCCACCTTTTTCACCCCCCACCACCTGGATTCCTCCTTTTGTGCTCTGCCCGCTCCAACAGTTTGTCACTTGGTTATATGGTCAGTTTATCCTCAAGCCACTGAGAGCTTCTGTAAGCGGTGAGACAGCACACAAAGCCCATCCCCTCTGCTGCCCTCCCTTGGAATTCCCTAGAAATCTCTACAAACCCACTAAAGGAGCAGCTTCACTGCTGTTCAGATCAGCCAGTCAGGTGAACACGGGGCTCTGGAACATACCACAGGGCAACAGGGCAGTCCCGAGGGGACATGAGGGCAAAGGGGGACCTGGAGACACCTGAGAGCACCCAGGTGCCCAGGGCTGAACTGGCCTGTTCCTCCCAATGGGACATGCTGCCCCTCGCTCCCCAGGCGCAGGGTCACAGTGGGGCCCTTTGTGACCTCACATTGTGACACCCACTGCCCTGCCTGTGCTCAGCGCAGCTGCAGCCCCAGCCCACACTGTCCGGCAGGACGGTGACGAGACAGGGTGCGAGCACGGAGCTGGCGAGAGCCCCCGAGCGTAGCCCACGTCTTTCATTGAGTTTGAGATTTAGAGAATCCTTTTGGTTGGAAGCGAACCTTTAAGATCATCGAGTCCAACCATACCCTCACTTCAGCTGCCCCTGGCAGACTCCCCTCTGCCCCCGGCAGACTTGTGCTGAGGACTCCCCAAGTGCAGCCCACGTCTTTCCCGGCTGCCCTTGGCAGACTCGTGGTGTTTCACCAAGTCTTCCCAATTCCTCACCCATACCTCTTTCCCCAAACCCACGAGATGGCAGACAAACACCTCACCTGCCCCGTGGTGGCCCTGGAGGAGGACAGGGCTCCCCAGGAGAGCAGCTCTCCAGCAGAGCCCCAGGAGCTGTGCATGGCCCAGGACCTGGAGATGGGTGAGTGAGGGGCCCTGATTGTCTGGGCAGGGCGGGGGCCAGCGAGCGCTCCCTGCTCAACACCAGGACCACGTTTCCCTGCACGCTGGCAGGGGGGTTCCACAGGTGTTGGCCATGATGCTGCCTGAAGTCCAGGGCTGCTCCGAGCTGGGAACCGGCCCCAGCACAGCCTGTGCTGGCAGAGGGGACCCAGCTCCTGCTGCAGGGCACGGGCAGCGAGAGGCAGCTGGGCAGGCAGGAGGCAGCCGTGCTGTGGGACGGGGACCTTTCCTGCCCGTCTGAAGCGAGTTCCTCACCCGCTGCACTGGGGGCTTTCCCCGTCCTGCCTGGCTCCAGCATCACAGCCCGTCTGCCGGGCACCCTCCAGCCCTGACATGCACGGGGAGACTGTGCCGGGGGATGATCCAGGTCAAGACTCCAGAGGGAAAGGAAGGTTGCTCAGGGCACAGAAGTCAGAGTGTAGAGTTGTTGCACTTTTGGCAAAGTGAGCAGGGGAACATGCTGTTTTCCAAAACTGCTCCTTGACCAGGAACTTTCAAGAGCAGTGTTAGGCTTCCCCCAGTTTTTCTGTGTGGGAGCTTAGAGCTTGTTTTCCTGGGTGCTCCTGTACAGAACTCAACTTTTAAATCTGCTTCTGTGCAAGAACATGGACTCATCTCTCTTCCAATGTGGTTTCTTGGCAGTCGTTGCTGAGGGAATGGCTCCGCCGCAGAGGATCCTCTTTCCCCCAGAGAAGATTTGCATGGCCTGGCAGCACAGCCAGAGAGCTGGAGCGGGACTGCACAACCTGGGCAACACGTGCTGGCTCAACTCTGTCCTGCAGTGCCTGACCTACACCCCGCCTCTGGCCAACTACCTGCTCTCTGGGGAGCACAGCCGGGCCTGTGAGTACTTTTGGCAACATTCCTTGTACATCTGTTGAGCAGGGCCCAAGGGCTTCCAGAATCTGGAAGCCGATCTAGGAGAAAAGTGGCCCTCCTTTGTCAGCTCCCTGAGTTGGTGTTCTCGGAACACTCAAGCCTAGAAGCAGCTTGTTGTATCTGGATGTGTTCATCTTCAGAAAGGCACCTCTTTCTATCCCAGGCTCTTGGTCCCTGTTCCTGCAAGTTAAACTCCTTTGCTTATTGCACAGAAAGCTTCCGTCAGTTCAGCATCCCTCTGAAGAAAGTTTTCTGTGCATTAAAATGTCCCGGGCTTGTTGGGACTTGGGCACCTTGGGAGGAATGGAGAATTCTTAAACTGCAAGACCTCCATTAGGTTTCCCATCGCTGTGGATATTTTGCAAACCTCAGGAGCTTCCCTCTCCCATTCCTCCCTCCCTCTCCAGGTCGCCGGAAAATCTTCTGCGTGATGTGCAGGATGGAAGAGCACGTTCAACAGGTCCTGCATTCCTCAGCCAGTGCCATCGAGCCTTGGGCTGTCGTCGATGCTCTCACACGTGAGTCCGTGCAGGTGCTGTGACATGATTGATGCCATTCTTGTAGGAGAGAACTAGTAACTTCTTCTTTCTTAGAAATAGGAGAAAATTTCGAGCATGGCAGGCAGGAGGATGCCCACGAGTTCTTACGCTGCATCGTGGATGCCATGCAGAGAGCTTGTCTGAGAGGAAACAGAGAGTAAGCAAGCAAATTGCCCAAGCCCTTTGTTCCCAAGCCCTTTGGAGTCCTTGATGTCCTCCCCTCAAGGAGAACTATGCCCAGGGCTTTCAGACAAAGACAGACTCTGGGAGGAGATAACTCCACCTTCCCGTTGGTTTGCAGCTTGGACATCTCCTCTCAAGCCACTACCATCGTCCATCAGATCTTTGGGGGCTTTCTGAGATCCAGAGGTACTTTTCCACAGCTATTGCTCTCCTTGGAATTGTCTGTGCCCTCCTGTCTGCCTGCAACAACAGCCGATGGTGTGATTGGTGCAGTGGGTGTGAAGAGGGTAACCCGGCACAGTCAGTCGACTTCCCCTGTTGCTGAGCATTTCCATCTGCCTTCCAGTCACATGCTGGAGCTGCCAAGCGGTGTCCGATTCCTACGAGGCCTTCCTGGATGTTCCTCTGGATATCAAAGTAAGAGAGTTTGTAATTGTGCTTCAAGACGTCCCAAGGCCCCTGTAGCTTTCCAGATTCCACACAGTTGGCTTAAGACTGTATCTGACAAGAGAGGTTGGTGGTGGGCAGGAGGTGGAATGGACTGTGTTCTGCAGAGGCCATGGCAGTGGTCTCCCTGTCGATGCTGGTTTCAGCTGGACAGGCACACGTGCCCCTCTCTGCACTGTGACGTACCCTCCTCCTTCTTCCCTTGCCCTCCCTCAACACCCGTCTGGCTCCCAGGCTCGTGGGGGTGTTGTTTCCATCACTGGTGACACCCATACCATCGTAGCTGAACTGTGCAGTGCCACAAAGAGGTGGAGAACCCTAGGAATCCCTGAGAAATGAGGGAGATGTTCAGCATCACACCCTCTTTCTGCCTCCTGGGCACTGCTTGCGGGTTCACAGTGGGTGTCCTCAGCGTCATCAAGCTGTTTTTTTTGCGTAAACTCCTCGTAACTGTTTGGGTGTGGGAATTTCCCAGAGCTCAGGGCTCTCCCTTCTCACTCCTCCAGGCAGCCACATCTGTCACCGCAGCTCTGGAAGACTTTGTGAAACCTGAGCACCTGGATGGTGAAAACTGCTTTAAATGTAGCAAGTAAGGCTATTATTGATGATGTATTCATACTGGATCCTGTGCGAAGGTGTCATTGAGCAGAAGTCAGCTTTTCACATTGGATTAAGGCACAGTAATGAGACACAGGTTTTTAAACATGGCATTATGGTACTGAATAGCCTTAAAAGAGCACAGGGATGTGTGAGACAGGAAAGGCTGTCTGGCCTTTGGGGGAAAAAATGGTGTGTTTCAGCCCTTGGCTCTGTCCTGGCTTTCAAGGTGTGACAAGATGACTGCCGCCTCCAAGAGGTTCACAGTCCATGGCGCGCCCAAGGTTCTCACGGTGTGTCTGAAGAGGTTTGAAGCCTTCACCGGCGACAAGATCAGCAAGGTGTGTGCACAACTGGAGTGCAACATTCTCTTCCTGGAGCGGGTTTCCCAAAGCTGGACGCTCTGTCGCAAGCTGCTCATGTTGAGATTTTCATGTTCCCTTCTGGGGACAGTTCCTGTGGGAAGACAAATGTGTCCTCTGCTCCCACAGAGCTGCTTTGGTCCAGATGAGTTTCCTGCCACCCAACTCATGACATATTGCTGTGTCCTGAAGTGTTCCAGGGTCATTGCTGAGCCCTCCTGGTCTCTCCGTAGGTTGTGGAGTACCCCCAGTACCTGGATCTTCGCCCGTACACGTCTCAGGCAGCCGGAGAACCGCTCCTCTACTCATTATACGCCGTCCTGGTGCATGAAGGTGACAGCTGCCGTGCAGGACACTACTTCTCCTACATAAAGGTGAAAAGCGACTTCCTTCTGAACAAAGGAAAAATGTATCCTGGGGAAAACTGACTTTCCTGGCCGTGTTACTGACAGCCAAGGATTTGAGGGGAGAAGGTTTCCTCAGGGGCTGGAATGCATATGTTTTGAACACTTCTGGTTTGGCAGTTTTTGGCCTGTGTTTTGTGGAGAAGCCGTGCCATTCATCTCCAGATATCGACGCTTTTCTTTGCAGGCCAGTGATGGACTGTGGTACCACATGAATGATGAGACTGTGAATCTTTGCAACAGTGACACAGTCCTCAGGCAGCAAGCCTATTTACTGTTTTACATCAGGTAATCACAAGTTTAAACTGTGTTCAGAACACATTTCCTTTTCCTGGCTTTGCTATTTTTCTTCTCATCCTCCTGAGCGTTTCTGTCATAGCAGACAATTACCACCTGCATTGTTCAGCCCAACCACATTTCCCATTTGTGGTCTTAGTTGCATCTTCTTCCTGTCATATAAACTGTTCCAAGAAAATGCCGGAACTCAGAGGAGGCTGCAAGAACAGCCCTCAACAAAGATCCCTCTTTTTTTCCCCAGGTGCTCTGATTTGGAAGTTGGACAAAGGGCTTCTTCCTCACCAGCACCACCAGAAGCCCGTTCCCACCTCAGTCAGTGGGCGGCCGGCAGCAAGCAGGTGCGTTCTGTGGGACCGCAGCATCTGCCCCATAGGACTAAGGCGGCTGTGAGGAGGTGGTCAGGGCACCAGATGGACAGCGGGTTTCTTTTGGGAATCTTGGCAGCACTCTCTTTTCCCTCCCACACGGCAGCTTTCTGCACAGTTGCAGCACGGCTCCCACGCCCAGCATCCACCTGGATCCATCCCATTTGTCCTCTCTGGCCCCTCTGCAGCCTCCAGGAGCCTTTGAGAAGCCCTTATCTGTCCCCTCACAGCTTCTGGGGGTTCCCCACTGGTGGGTCCTGTCAGGAGGAAAGGGCAGGAGCTTCTCACAGCTCTCTTTGCAGGACATGGTGGGGGGCATGGAGGACTCTCCAGAGGACAGCAGCTCATCCGCACCAACCATCACGAGCCAGCAAAGCCGGGCAGGAGCGCAGGAGGCAGCTGCGGGCTGGTCATGGCCCATCTGGCCAGGCAGGATCAACAGCAGCTCCTCCGTGGGCTCCTGCTTGCGTCACTTCTTCCACGGCTTTCTCAGGCTGGTGTTCAGAAGGAAAGCTGCGTGCCCGCTGCGCTGTCACCCCCGTGAGCGTGTGCTCCACTCTGCACGAGAGGACAGCAGCAAAGAGGAGCGGGGATTCAGCCCTTCTGCCCCCTGCCAGGAGAACGGTGCCAGGGAGAGGCCCAGGAGCAGATCCCCGCACTGGGGCAAGGATCTCCGCAGCTGGGTTGTGGAGACCGGGGACTACGAACACTCAGACAGGAGGAGGGGGAGAACCAGTCCCCTGAGCTGTGATCCCACTCACAGGGACAAGGCAGCTCCAAGACCCTCCGATGGCAGCGCCCAGCCTGCACCAGCACCTCCAGTGCCCTCCACCAGCAGCTCCCAGTCTCTTCCTGCCACCAGAGCTGCTCAGGGGCAAACCCGGCCAAGGCGGAGAGATCGGAGCAGATCCCCGCGGTGGGACTATGATCTCCGCAGCCGGTTTCTGGAGATCACAGACCAGCATCGCTCAGCAAGGAGGACGAGGAGCTGGAGAACAAGTCCTCCACGGTGTGACCGAGCCCTAAGGCATGATGCAGCTCCAGGGCCCTCCAGCGGAAACTCCCGGTGTCGTTCTGCACCCACAGCTGCTCGGGGGCAGACCCAGCTGAGGCAGAGGGAGCGGAGCAGATCACCGCCGCGCCGCTATGATCTCCACAGGCAATTTGTGGAGATCACGGACTGTGACCCCTCAGCACAGAGGAGGAGGAGGAGCAGGAAGGCTTCAGTGCCCTGGAGATGCAGATGAGAAAAGCGGTCGGTGGTGACGGGGGCAGATTGCAGCCTGGATGAGGGAGGACACAGCATCTGACGCCTGTGATGCCGGAGAGGAGGAAGAGGAGGAGGAAGAGTCCAGGAAGCAGCAAAGCTGCCCCATCAGGGACCAAGCTGCCCCAAGGGCACCAGCAGCCAGTGCTGCCTGTGGCAGGAAGAGCTCAGAGAGCCCTTCCAGAGCCACGGGCAGCTCTGCTGCTGGCCCGCCTGCCCACAGGCCCCTGGAGGAAGAGCTGCAACCTGCGTGCCACGGCTGGATCGCTGCTCAGAAACACTCACTGGGCACCAGCGGGCAGAAAAGCCAAAGACACGGTTAAAAACAAACTCTTGGTGGCCTCGTGTGTCTCATTTATGGGATGTTTGCTTCTCTGTGGGTTTTGAGGCAATTGGAGAAATCCCCATTCTGAGAAGTCTCTGTGGTGGGTTTTGGGAGCTGTGTGTTGTGTGTGCCCATCTTGATGTCTCTTCTGTTTCAATGTGGAGTTGTAAGGAGCCATTGAAAGGGGGAATGTTGTTTTTGGAACTGATCTGGCACCTGACCCCAGCAGGGGAAGGACTCAGAGACATCAGCCTACGAATCCGTAACGTAAAACAAAGTCCATTTGAAATAATCCCAGAATCCAAACTGATTACTGTATTTTAAAAGTTAATCTAGGGGGAAGGGTAACCAAAGAGCCAGGAATCCATATTTTAAATAAATCAGTAAGGTTAGAGGGTTGTTAGAATTAGATGAATGAGACAGGTAGACTGAGGCAAGCAGTGGGTGGTCTGTAACCCTGCAGTACCAGCCAATGGGGAGCAGGGGAGGGGATGTGCAGCTGGATCGGTGGATATGTAACCGGGGGCTTTTTGTCCCATTCCATGTGCCTGTCTTTGGGTAGAACACCTGGTCTTGCAAAATGGTTTATAAAATACGCTTTGCTGAGAGATCCTGCCCGGGCTCTTCTCTTGGCAAGGCGATTGTTTCCTACAGCAGGATTTGCAGCAGAAGTTTGGCAGGACAAGAGGCCCATGCGATCAGAAAGCACAGCAGACAGCTGGAACATGGGGTCACGGGCACCAAACACAGCTTGGGCGGGAACCAAGAGGGTCCCCTCGTGTTCAGGGCCCAAAGCGCCATCTGTAGCATCTGCCTGTCCTTCTGAGTGCCCAGAGCCTCCTTCTTGGGGCCAAATCCTCATGTTTAGGGTCCCCACGTGTCTTTCATCACCCATGGCCTTTGCTCAGGGCCCACAGCCTCATTTTCAGGTGGAGTTCACTGCCTGGCAACAACCGCCCAGAAGTCTGTGGCCAGTCAGTGGATGAAATGCAGCCAATCACATTTGAGGAGGCGGGGCAAGTCATGTGATTGAAATGTAAGCAGCCAATCAAGCTTTGAGACCTGCAGGACAGTTGGCGACAGTGGAACAAACTGGGCAGTGATCAGGGGCAGGCTGTGCTGGCGCAACAATCACACCTGGTGGGAGTGCGGCACATGGATGATTGACAAACGGTCTGACCAATCATTTGGTGGGGAGAGCAAGTGGGAAATCCCAGACAGCCAATCAGAGGAAACAGTACCTCAGGGAAGGCAGACACTGTGGAGGGAGTGACCCCTCAGGCAGCCAATCAGAGAGAGCATCGCCTCAGGGCAGGGTGGGCCCCAAACCAGGGCAGAGTCACAGCCCAGGCAGCCAATCAGCTGCAGGATCAGCTCAGGGGAGGAGACTGACAGCCGTCCCGACCAATAGTGGCGCAGCCCAGGCTGAGCAGGCGGTTGCTCTGCGGGCGGCCAGGGTGAGTTTTGCCGTGGGGGCCGTGGAGCTGCCCCAAGGCTGAGCAGCCCCGGCCCAGCCCTGGGGCCCTTTTTCCTCCCTTTGGGGCCCTGGGGATGTTGTGCTGCCTCTGGCTCAGGTGTGCGTGGGCAGCTCTGGCCTTGTTCTCCTGGGCGGGGGAGGGGGCAGGGGCACTTGCTGGAGAGGAGCTGCTGGGGCTGGAGCTGGAGAGAGCAGGAGAAGGGGAAGCAGCTGGAGGGTGAAGTGCAGGGGATCCCCACAGCTGCTGCTGCAGCTGCACAGAGACAGCTGCCCCTCTGGGTGAGGAAGAGTCCCTGTGAGCAGCCTCAGCAGAGCAGATCACAAACGTGCACCGCAGGGTCTGTGTCAGTGAGGAAAATTACTGTACGGCCGTAGAGTGTGTGTGTGTGGTGTGTATCCGGGAAGCCTCGTGGTGTAAGAGCTGTAGAACACCGATGTGTTCTCTTAGGTGGAGGATGGGCAAGCGCCTGGGGCTACAGAATAGGAGGGGAGGAGAAGACAGACAGACAGAAGTGCCTGAACTCCACAACTTGCCTGGCAGTGCAGAGAGCAGGAAGTGCGGTGAGTCCTGGGCCCTTGGGGACATTTCACCCTGTTTTGTGTCCCAGTCCCTCCCTGCTCCCTCCTCTTTCCTGCTGTGCCCTTCTTCCTCTTCATCTCTTCTCCCTCTGTCCCTCTGCTGCTTCCTCCCCTATTCCTCCACCCTTCTCCATCTCTGTGCAGGGTTTCTCGTATCTCCCTCTCCGTCTCCACCCCTCTGTGTTCTCACCATCCCTGGTTTCTCTTTGTTATCATTCTTGTCTGTTGCTCTGTCCTGCTCCGTGCCCCATCATTTCTCACTGTATCCCTCTGTCCTGCTCCCTGCACCTATTCTAGCCCCTCTTCTTTTTTACTTCCTCTCCGTCTTGCTGCCCACCCCAGGATTTTTTCCCCAATCTCTATCCTGCCCCTAGCCCTTATTGTTGTTTGTCTCTCCTGCTCCCTCTCTGTCTTTCTGCCTGTCTTCCCTTTCCCTGTTCTTCTTTCTCCATCTCTGTCCAGATTACTGCCCCTTTTCCTTCTTGATGTCTTTCTGTCCTGGTTTTCTTTCTGTCTTCCTTGCCTGTTCCCAGTCCCATCCTTTCTCACTATATCACCCCTGTCTAGCTGGCTCTGCCTTTTATTTTTCTTCTCTTCCTCTTTCCTGCTCCTCAGCCCTCTTTTCCTCTTCCTCCAGCTCATTGCTGCATGTTTCCCTTTTCCAGTCTCTTCATTTTGATCCGAACTTTGCTTTATTTCTCAGACTTTCTTTTTGTCTCTCCATCTGTACATCCCCCTCCCTGTCTTTCTCTACCCCCTTCCTGCTTCTCCTCCTCCCCCCCCCTCCCCATCCCTCTGTCCTGCTCATCAGCCCTGCTGTTTCTTCCTCCCTGTTTCTTCACAGCTCCTTGTCCCTTTCTGCCTTGATCTCTCCATCTCTCCATCCTTTTCCCTGTGTGTTTCTTTCTCTCTCAGCTCCTCTGTCTTCTCTCTTGTCTGATATGTCTCTCTCTAGTCCTCTGTCCTTCTCCCCAGCAGCTTCAACTGAATGACCAGGTGTCCGTGCACTCTGGTGTTTCCTCATCACTGCCCTGGGGAAGATCTGTGTCTGTAGGGCTGGGGATCATTTAGGAGCTGGTCTCCTTCTGCAGACGGCAGAGCTGGGTGCAGCGACAGCAGAAGTTGTTCTCAGCTGCTGCTTATGCAGCTTGTTGGAAGAGCGACTGTGGGCCTTCTTTGGAAGGGAGGTTTCTTGTTCTGTGCTTACTGCTCCTCGGGACCCTGCACAGGAGCGGTGTTGGGGTCTGCAGGGACGGGTGGGACCTGCTGTGATTCCTGGTGAATGTGAATGTGAACTCAACTTGTCCTGATGTCCTCGAATGAAACCAGACTGACCGTAGATGGTTTTCTTCCCTCTTTCAGTTCTAAACTACATGTTTGGTGTAATAAACAATTCTAAGAGTTAGAGATGTTTGTTATAAATGAAGACGAGTTTTTGAGCCAATCAATTAATTTTATTAAGCAAGCGAATTTAAAGCAAGCAGTAATTAGGCAAAACAGCGCTGGGTGACCGGGGGAAACTCGGTTCCGCCAACGGGCACACACTCCACTCTTCACAGGTGCTTATATAAGTTATACATGCGTTCATGCATTGGTTGATGCTGTTCGCGGGCATCCAGCAGCTCTCGGATTGGTGGAAGAAGTTGCTGTGGAAGATGTTGCCTTTTGAGAAACTGGACACCGCTGGTTTTCTGGCCTTGAGAAGCTGAGTCACTGGGGGGGGCTGCTTGTCCTATTTGACCTTGCTGCCTTATCCAGGCATTCAGGCCTTGGTTTAACTGTCACTACAAAGTTCTACAAAACATAATCAAACTTGTACAAGCACAGTTACTGCTTACAACAATATGCATAATATAACTGAGTTCTACTCGATTTGTTCAACAATAACAATTTTGACCATTACTTATTACATTGTTTATCCATAGAAAAAGCCTAAGTTATTTATTTCAGTTCTTTATTTGGCAAAAATGATGTAATTCTGTGCAGCACAACCCATTGTCTTTATCTTTCCACCTCTTTCTGGCATTAATAATGACCAGATAAAACCGATCAGGACAGATACTGAGAAATGCACGTGGCCCATGGTCTGTCACGTTCGTTAGAGCTGCTGCTGTTTTGAGATTCCAGGAAGCGGAAACTTCTCTTCAGCGACTTTAAAATGGAACCTGTTCTCAGCAGCCAAGACTTTTCCTCTGTGACAGGACAGAACACTCCAGGTGTGGAATCCACAGGCCCTTAGTGCTGCTGCAGCCAGCGAGTGAGGTGACAGCGAGCGCGGACACCGTGTGACCGCGGGACGTGCCGATCGCACTTTGTGCTGCGGGTTCAGCGGCTGCGGAGCGGGGAGGGAGGAGTTTATTTGAGAGCCGAGGCTGATCTTCAGTTCAGTGGATTTTCCACTGCACTGAGCCACCATGACGGCACGGCTACCCAGAGACTTTTTTATTTTAATAATGGTTCAACTCAATCAGATTTCGTATAAAAACTTGGCGGGTCAGGCGAATAATCGGACAGCTCTGGCGGGGTCCTGCCGGCAGCGCGGCTCGCCTCGCCCGTCCCGGTGACGCAATTTCCGGCTGCAGCGCTGGGCCGAGCGGAGGCTCTTGAGTGGGTCCGGGGGGGCGAGCGGCGGGTCCGGGTTGGCGAGCGGCGGGTCGAGGTGGGCAAGCGGCGGGTCCGGGGGGGGGGGCGAGCGGCGGGTCCGGGGGGGGGGGGCGAGCGGCGGGTCCGGGGGGGGGGGCGAGCGGCGGGTCCGGGGGGGGGGGCGAGCGGCGGGTCCGGGGGGGGGGCGAGCGGCGGGTCGAGGTGGGCGAGTGGCGGGTCCGGGGGGCGAGCGGCGGGTCCGGGGCCGAGCGGCGGGTCGGGATGGGGGCGGGAGAAGCGCCCGCGGCCGGGGCGCGCGCACAAAGGTCCGTGTGCGAACAGGCCCTTGGAGCCCCCGGTCCCGGGAACCGCCGGAGCTGAGCCCACAGCTGCCGGCCTGCTGGTGCTTGTGCAGGTGGCAGCGCAGAGGCCGCCATGGGAAACCCGGGTGTCCCCAGCACGTTCCTGTTGGAGCAGCACGTGGCCTGTGCAGCTTCGTGTGGGACAAGGGAGGCGACTGTGTCCGTGTCGACTCAGGTCGGTGCAGCTGCGCTTGGATTTAGAGCAGTAACCCTGGCTGGCTGAGCCTTGGGGGTTTTTATTTCTGAGAATGACGGGTCTGTTCAGCAGGTCTTTAATTGCTGTGCACTTTTACCCTGACAAGAAGGATTCATTTTCAGTGTTATTCATTCAACATAGCTCTCTCCATTGTATGGGTGAGTTTTCCCGCTCTCAAAGCTTCCCTCTCCATTTGGTGGTTGAATTTCTCAGCGTCTCTGCTGCCGTTTGTTTTCCTTCTCCTGCAAAGTGGGGTGGAAAAGAGAAGGCAAAGGCTCCGCTGCTTCCAGGCGGGGACTTGGTTGCTTGTGAAATGCATGTCTAGTTCATCTCGAGGAAGACAGAGATGAATGCTGTTAGAAATCAATAAGCTGCGTCCTGTTGGAGGGACAAAGTGTGTTGGGTTTGAAGCCGTTGGGCAGGACGGGAGGAGCTGCCTTCTTGGGTCAGTGATGGGTGTTGGCATGTATTATCTGAGCTGGAGCTGATGTCTGTCACCACTTGAGCTCTAGAATTACTCTGAGACCCAGGAATCTCCAGTTCCTTGTGCAGCTTTTCCAGGCTGTGGAATCCCCTTTCTGTCACAGGCTGTGACGCAGCCCATGGAGAAGGGGGCACTGTTTGAGGATCCTCAGTGTGTGCATTAGGGAGGCGTCGTTCTTGGGCTCACACTGGGTGTTACGAGGAGACGCCTTCACATGAGCTGAAGGCAGCTCTGGGTACCCAAAGCTGTTAACCGGTGTTAACAAACGCTGCTGCCGAGATTTGGGGGTGACAGCACCAGCCGGTCGTGACGAGCGTGGATGTTACTGAACCGCAGACACTGTCTCATCCAGGCTGCACAGCCAGAGCGTTTGAAGGGTGGTGTCCAAGCTTCCTTTGATTGCAATGAGCACTCATGTTGGGATTTGCTTTTTAAGGAGGGTGCTCTGCTTGAATCTTTTGCATTGGGGTTTGTTCTGTTATTTCTGCAATGCCATGAAAGCTGAAGTGCAGGAGGTTGAGAGCTGTTGGAGCAGAGAGGAGCACGTCTTGTATTGCTTGGATTTTTGTGGGTTTCTGAAGGAGAAAAGACTTGGATCAGTTGGACCCCAAGAGGACATTTTGTACAGATACACAGGCATGTCACAAGAAGAGCCAGAGGCCACGAAAGCAATTGCAAAGAGCAAGTTTTATTGTAGTTCCCTGTCTTCTGGGGGATCTCCGAAGCCGCACCTGAGCTCCCAGCAGAGGTGACAGCAGCGGGGACGCAGGCGCTGGGCAGTCCAGCCCTGCTGGAAGGTCACTGTGCCTGCTGAGCTCGCCTGTATTTCACGGCTTCAGGCAGGCGCAGCCTCCCGCTCTGTCTCACAACAAAGCAGGAATCTCAGACACAGTGATAAGGTGCCCAGAGTTTCTCACAGTCCTGTGTTATCTGACACAGAGGTTCTGCTCATCAAGCACACAGGGTCAGTAGAACAGTTAGTGTGATGTATGTGCTTTTTCTACAGACATGTGCAAGTCACTTGAGCGTATTTACATTTAAGTAATGACCTCGCCAAATCTTCCGCTATATCCCCATACAGTGTTTTGTTCCAGGTTTTCCCTGGTGATTTGAATGTGTTCTTCTTGTTCCTGAAAAACTAATTTATTTCCTTTCCTGCAGCCCTGCCTTCCAGGAGAAACAGCAACAACGCTCTCCCTGTGTGCTGCAGCCGTCCCGGCCCTTGTGCTGAGACCGAGCTCGTCACTTGCACAAGTACAGACTGTCCTGGTTAGCGCTGCCGAAGCTTCTGCAGTACCGAGCGTGGTTGGGAGATGCAGCGCACGAGCTGCTGTTGTGCTTGCAGGGAAAACTGGCTGCTCCCGGTGTGGGGAAAGCAGGAGGATTCGTTTTGTTCCTGCCTGAGCTGTGGTGGATGAGGAGGTTCTGAGTGCCGCGCAGGACGGGTGAGTGTGTCTGTAGATGGAGATGTTTTAAATTAGCCAGTGTCACACGCTGCCTGTAAAAGTGTCTGTGCGATCCCTGTGTCAGCCGAGGCTCTGGGCACAGCCGGGCTCTTGGTACTGAGGCTGTTTGGGAGAATGCGACCTGGCCCAGGGCTGTGGTTCGACTTGGAGCTTTACTGTTGTGGGAAGACTTTAGCAAGCAGCGTAGCTTATTGCTACCGAGAGTTTTCTAGCAGTGAGCACGGCCTTCTGCTGAGTGAAATTTCCATTTCCGGAGAGTTTTCAGCCAGTTGGTGCTGCCGAGAGTCCCGAGTGAGCCCCGGTCCTGGGAACCCCCGGAGCTGAGCCCACAGCTGCCGGCCTGTTGGTGCTTGTGCAGGTGGCAGCGCAGAGGCTGCCATGGGAAACCCGGGTGTCCCCAGCACGTTCCTGTTGGAGCAGCACGTGGCCTGTGCAGCTTCGTGTGGGACAAGGGAGGCGACTGTGTCCGTGTTGACTCAGGTCGGTGCAGCTGCGCTTGGATTTAGAGCAGTAACCCTGGCTGGCTTGTTGAGCCTTGGGGGTTGTTTATTTCTGAGAATGACGGGTCTGTTTAGCAAGTCTTTAATTGCTGTGCACTTTTACCCTGCAAGAAGCATTCATTTTTGATGTTGAGTCTTGGTCCAAGTGTCTCAGGTAGTTGTTATTTTGTTTGGGCTGTATGCAAAAGTTCAGAAGGCTTTTCCTCCTCATCCAGAGACCGACGTGGTGTAGGCCAAGGCAGAGCACGGGGGGCTCCAGGCACACACTGGTCTTGGAAGCTTTTCAAGGCTGTTTTCATACATCATTTCATTTGAGTCTCTCTGCTCTGCAGAAAGCGAGTCAAAGGAATTCCTGTGCCCCTGGCTAACTCAAACTAGATATTTAGCCAAAGAGGGGAGATACCACTTTAGTTGGAGCCAATTCTGCTCTGCTTGTGAAAGCAAGCTCAAAGAACCCCAAAATGTCTGTGATCCAGATTCTAGCACTGCCTGTTGCATTTGCATTTCCATGTAAAGCACTGGGCAGCTGAGAATTGTGGTTGTTGCTGGATTAAGCTCCAAGAAATAGTCAGAGGTGGTGGATGCTGTTCTGTGTTCTGTCCCCCTTGAGCACCAGCAGCACAGGTGAATCGTTTTCAGGTAACAACCATGGCAGCAATGGGGCAGAGTTTTCATGCTTTGGCTACGTGGCTGGTTTGTGCCCGGGGAAGTGCATCAGCCTTTAGAATCTGGTTTGTGTAGGTGAGACGCCTGGAAAGTGAGTCAATTTTCTCCATGTAGTTAGAAGCCTTTCTTTTTCATAGCTGGCACAGTCATTGTTCGGATTCAGTTTGAGAACAAGAGAAACACCAGGGACAGAGTTAAAGTTTTTAGTTGTTGGTGTCTGAGAGCCAAGGTCTGAGCTCTGCCTGCGGGTGTGAGGAGCTGGGAAGAGGGGATGGATGGGGCAGAGCTTGACTGACACCCAGACTGGTCAATGAAACTATTCCATTAGCGTCATGCTGTGTCTTTAAGGAGAGTTGGGATCTTCGGGCTGGGGTTTTTTTCAGAGCCGGGACAGAGACTTTTTCAGTTATCTCTAGTTCATCTCAAGGAAGACAGAGAAATAAGCTGCGTCCTGTTGGAGGGACAAAGTGTGTTGGGTTTGAAGCCGTTGGGCAGGACGGGAGGAGCTGCCTTCTTGGGTCAGTGATGGGTGTTGGCATGTATTATCTGAGCTGGAGCTGATGTCTGTCACCACTTGAGCTCTAGAATTACTCTGAGACCCAGGAATCTCCAGTTCCTTGTGCAGCTTTTCCAGGCTGTGGAATCCCCTTTCTGTCACAGGCTGTGACGCAGCCCATGGAGAAGGGGGCACTGTTTGAGGTTCCTCAGTGTGTGCGTTAGGGAGGCGTCGTTCTTGGGCTCACACTGGGCGTTACGAGGAGACGCTTTCACATGAGCTGAAGGCAGCTCTGGGTACCCAAAGCTGTTAACTGGTGTTAACAAAAGCTGCTGCTGAGATTTGGGGGTGACGGCACCAGCCGGTCGTGACGAGCGTGGATGTTGCTGAACCGCAGACACCGTCTCGTCCAGGCTGCACAGCCAGAGCGTTTGAAGGGTGGTGTCCCAGCTTCCTTTGATTGCAATGAGCACTCATGTTGGGATTTGCTTTTTAAGAAGCGCGCTCTGCTTGAATCTTTTGCGTTGGGGTTTGTTCTGTTATTTCTGCAATGCCATGAAAGCTGAAGTGCAGGAGGTTGAGAGCTGTTGGAGCAGAGAGGAGCACGTCTTGTATTGCTTGGATTTTTGTGGGTTTCTGAAGGAGAAAATCGACCCCAGCATCGGTTGGACTCCAGAAGGACATTGTTTGAAAATGCGTAGCCAGGTTCCAGTGATGTGTTGGCTTGGGCATGAATGACTGGAAGTGCCTGTTGGGAGAGCTCCGTTGGTGTGGACCCGTGGAGCCTTTATGATTGAGCTTCCAGGTGTCAGAATGCAAAAGGAAACTTGAGCTCGAGCCAGTCTTGCTCTCGAACCAAAATGGTTTTGACTCCTGCCCAGATTTCTGAGAGAGCCGTGAAGGTTCCAGGCAGCCGAGGTTGTGGCCCGGGATGGGTGAGTCGCCCGCTCTGCAGTTGTCCAGCGGGCCCTGCAGATAATGTTTGAGGTGACAAAGCTCTTGGCAGGCGACAGCGTTTGAGTTCATTTGCTTCTATCTGGGGATATATGGACCAGCTGAAAAGGTGGTGTTTGTGTTTACCCGCAGTAGACAGACAGACCCCTGGAGTGTTCACGTGCCCTTGTCGATGAGTGAGGAAATTGTCTGCGAGACGGAAAAGGGAAGAGTCCGGGGACAGGTTTTAGGTGTTTTTTCCAGCTCCCTGCAAAACCTGGGGTTTTAGTGTTTTGTTCCAGATTTTCCCTGGTGATTGGAATGTGTTCTTCTTGTTCCTGAAAAACTAATTTATTTCCTTTCCTGCAGCCCTGCCTTCCAGGAGAAACAGCTACAACGCTCTCCCTGTGCGCTGCAGCCGTCCCGGCCCTTGTGCTGAGACCGAGCTCATCACTTGCACAGTACAGACTGTCCTGGTTAGCGCTGCCGAAGCTTCTGCGGTACCGAGCGTGTTTGGGAGATGCAGCGCACGAGCTGCTGTTGTGCTTGCAGGGAAAACTGGCTGCTCTCAGTGTGGGGAGAGCAGGAGGATTCGTTTTGTTCCCGCCTGAGCTGTGGTGGATGAGGAGGTTCTGAGTGCCGCACAGGATGGGTGAGCGTGTCTGTAGATGGAGATGTTTTACAGGCAGCGTGTGACACTGGCTAATTTAAAAGTGTCTGTGTGATCCCTTTCTACAGGCAGGTGCAAGTCACTGGAGTGTATTTACATTTAACTAATCACCTTGCCAAATCTTTCGCTGTCTCCCCATATATTCCACCCCCTCGCTCAGGTTCTTGCTTCTGCTGGGGCCAACAAAGCCAGCGTTGTTCATTTGTGCTTGTGAGGTGTAGCACAGAGCAATTTACAGGGGCACACAATAAACACATACAGAAAAAGGAAAAAACATATTTCTGCAATAATCAGGTGTCCCATTCATCTTGCCAAGGAGTTACACGAGCTATTCAGCCAGGCATTATCAGTAGATGGTTTCACTTGCCGCATTAGTTCCAAAGATGTGAGATGATGTCACCTTCCAGTAATACACACGCTGCTGCTCCAGCTCCGTCAGCTGGTGTCACTCTGGGTTTAACAACCTGCTGTGGGCTCATTGCCCACACAGACTGGAAAGTTGTGGCCTGCACTTTTTCAGATTGGACTTCAGTCGGATGGTGAGTCTGTGACACCAATAACATTGTTCCAGAGCTGTCTCCCCTAGATAAAACACAGGTGTTCACTGAAGATACCTGACATACAGAGCTCGAGAATCTGATGTTAGCAAAGGATGTAACATAAGAGGAGGTCAGGGTACAAAACCACACAGCATTCTCTGGAGTCGTATGAATTTTTACATCTAGATCAATAGGCTGCAGTCCCACTTCACAATGCATTGGTGGGAATAATTTCATTTCCCCTGTAGTTGGTGCTGACACTGTATCCACAGAAGTGTATACATATTGCCAGGCCCTAGATGGGGGTACGTGGCCAATATAATCAACCTGACAGGTATTCAAGGCCCACTGACCCCGTTTTACCTTTCCCCATGCTCTTAAATGCAGCTGTGTACAAGCAGCACAATGATGTGAGCATGTTCTACAAGTATACAACAGCGAAGGGGTTTGATTGTGACCAGTGTCCCATGCGTGTGCAGCATAAGCTGATCCACGTCCACAAGCTATATGCACATTTAGAGCCTGAGCGTGCAGCTCACCAGAGGTCACATTATCTGCTTTCTTACTGGTTTGGGACTCAAATGAATCAACTTTATTGTGCTCTGCTATTAACCCTTCACAAGGGGACTCCTCCTCCGCAGGAGATGTAGGGATGAAAATTCTCCAATGCCCTAAAAATCCTAAAAAGGCAGGTAATTGTTTTATTGGACCTGGTAAGAAAGCTGCTGCACTGTGTGCTGTACTTTAGCTGGTGTTTCTCTAAACTGCCTATGCCAAACTATTTCTAAAAATAGTACGGTAGCACAAGGGCCCTGTATTTTCTTCAGAGTAATTGCCCAGCCCTTGTCCTGCAAAAGCACCTTCAAAAATTCAGTGGCTGCTTCAGTTTCTTGTTGTGACGCTGCCACAATCAACAGATCATCAATATCATGGCAATCAGTAACAGTACCCGACCATAGTGCTGTATCAGCTACTATCATCTGGTGGCAAACGGAGGGACCGTGTTTGTATCTCTGAGACAATACTCGGCAAGTCTATGGCTTTGTTGCCAGGTAAAGGCAAACTGGTCTCGCACTGGGGTGGCAGGGGGGGTGGAGGGGGGGTGCAGTGTGGGCAGGGGGGCTGGGGCTGGTTGGCTTTTTTGCATAAGCATAAACTTTTACAAGCGGCAAAAACTTTGTGATGGTATGATCCCGCTTATTTCTGATGGTGGGATACCAGCTTGTACTAAGTCATCCCACACTAGTGTTCTCATCGCCTGTGGTGGGGTTTTGATGGATAAAGATCTGTTGCTGAATTAGTCTGGCTCAAAGGAATCTCAAGGCTGCTTTGGGAAGCTGAGAACAGAACCTGCTGTGAGAAAGAGGGGCGTCCTCAATCAGCGGGGTCCTGGCGTGGCATGAATCATCGGGCGCATCATCAGTGAGACTCCAGCGCATGGACAGCCCACGATACTCATTTAGCGAATCCATGCTTGGAGCGTGGACGCGTGATTAGAATATAGTTGCATATATAAGGAGTCTTGTTTCTGTAATAAATGGCTTTGGCGTGATTCACACTGAATCGACTTGTTTTGCTGAGTCCTTTATCGCTCCAACACTCGCCTGTGCTGTAACTCTGCTCAGTGTTGCCGGATTTCCATTCTCCACCACCCAAACAGAGGGTCCTGAAATTACAGCCCCAGTTCCCCTCAAGGCATTTGCCAGAGTGCCGGCATTACCTGTAGCACTTGGCACTGCTACCCTGTCCGAATCGGATCCATAATCAATACATACACCACCCCAATCTAAATCAATACTTTCCTCCATTGTGCACCAATTTCCACGGGACAACACAGATTCAGCAGGTTCAGCGTATGCTGTTAAAACTGCTGCACACAAACATTGATATAGCGTAGGTGCAATAATATCTTGCCTGTCCGGACCTCTGACAGTTTGCAGCTGAGCATATCGTTGTTGTATCTGATCACCATAGGCTATAGGGCTTAAGAAATCTTGTTCATCTGCCGATAAATGGATAGACACAGCTCCACTATCCTAAGCTGGCAAAATCTGTGCCGGAATTCCTTCCCCACTTGTCTGCTTAGAGATCTCTGAAAATGCCGTTAACTCCTTCGGAGAGTGAGTATGTGCGATCCACCCCCTCATCTGCTTGTTCCTGCTGCAGCATCATTTGTATGGGGGGTGGTGCTCCCGCCACCTCCCTGCCATTTAAGTCAGGATCAAGTTCAGACTCAATATTGGAGTCTGAGGATCCACTCCAAATATTTCCATCCCATTCCTCGGGATTCCAAGAGTGGTTTGTGGTAAGAGTACAAACCTGAGAACACAAAAACTCACTTTTGGCACATTTTTCCTTTTGTCCCTTAGCAATAGATGCCAGCAGCCGGTCTGCATTATCCTGCAGCTCATAGCACCGTCTGCTTGAACAGTAATTACTTCTTGTGCGATCGCCTTTACATCCTGTAAAATCTCAACCTCCTTTTCCAGTTCTCTTATTTTACTCTGCAATGCAACAACGTCACAATCTAAGTGCCACAAATGTGATTTCACAGGGCAAACAGAGGAATTTGTCAATGCCTGGTTGTTATATGGCACATTGTAATAAAGCACAGTGGTAATTTTCATCGATTTTACACAGGATTACTGGCTGTAGCAGACTGGTTGCATCAAATAAATGTTGACTTGCTGCACTGGTGGCCTTGGGAACAGCAGATGGCTTCTGGAGGTGGTGACATCTCCTGTGAGCCCAGGAGTGCTGAGCCCATCGTACAGGGAACAACCTCCCCTCCCCGAGCAGGGCAGAGGACCCAGGGGCCGGGCTGCCTGTCCACACTCCTCCCTGCCCCAACACCAAAATATGTTCCTCGGGGGATGGTTCTCACCAGAGCCCCACGAAGAATTTGTTTCCCGTGGTGCCTTCAAAACACAGGGTACCCCAAGGGCTGGCACTGTCTGCCCTTCACCTCACAGAATCACAGAGTGTCAGGGGTTGGAAGGGACCTGGAAAGCTCACCCAGTGCAATCCCCCCGGAGCAGGAACACCCAGCTGAGGTTACACAGGAAGGTGTCCAGGCGGGTTGGAATGTCTGCAGAGAAGGAGACTCCACAACCCCCTGGGCAGCCTGGGCCAGGCTCTGCCACCCTCACCAGGAAGAAGTTTCTTCTCATATTTAAGTGGAACCTCCTGTGTTCCAGTTTGGACTCATTGCCCCTTGTCCTGTCACTGGTTGTCACCAGCAGAGCCTGGCTCCATCCTCCTGACACTGCCTCTTTCCATACTGATCACCATGAATTGAGGTCACCCCTCAGTCTCCTCTTCTCCAGCTCCAGAGCCCCAGCTCCCTGGGGAGTTGCTCCACTGCCCAGCACCTCTGGGTGAAGAACCTTTTCCTATGTCCAAGCTGCCCCTCCCCTGGCACATCTTCCTGTCCTTCCCTCGGGTTCCGTCGTTGGTCACGAAAGAGTTCAGTGTCTGTCCCTCCTCCTCCCCTTGTGAGGAAGCTGCAGCCGCCGTGAGGTCTCCCCTCAGTCTTCTCTTCTCCAGGCTGAACAAACCCAGTGACTTCAGCCGTTCCTCGTATCTCTTCCTTTCCAAACCCTCCACCAGCTCCGCAGCCTCTTCTGGACACTCTCCAGTAGCTTTATGTCCTCACGGAAAGGGCGGGAAGAGCCCGCCCGCCGCGGCCCCCAGGAGGCGAGGAACTGCTTCCCACCCCCGGGCCCCGCAGCCCGCGGACCATCCTGAAGGGCCAGAGGAGGCTCTGGGGAGCCCGGACACGGGGCAGAGGCGGGAGCTCCTCTCTCAGCGGCTTTTCCCGCCACTCCCCTCAGCGGCCGGTACGGGCCGCGCCGGGCGGCCGAACGCTCGCTCCCCTCAGGGCGCTGCCACCACGGCCGCCCTGAGCCCGCCCCCCGCTCCCTCCCCGCCGCCGCCAGCCCCGGACCGGATTCCTCGTCCTTCTGGTCAAACTTCTTAATCACGTCGCCGCCGGTCGCCCCCCCGCTTCCCTTGGAGCCGCAGCGCTCCCGCCGGGAGGCCCGCCCCGCTTCCTCAACCTCCGCGCCTGATTGGGCCGCAGCGCTGTCACTCAACCCGGGACGCGCTTCGGGCCGCTGAGCGCCTTCCGTCTCTCCAAGCCACGCCCTCTCCGTGCTGCTGGGGGTGTGGGGGGGCGTCTTAAAGGAGCCGCGCCACCATTTTGTGCGGGGTGTGTAAAATCCTGGGATCACTTTGCGTGTGAAACGAAGAAATAAGCGTAACAGCGGGGTCGATTAAACTGTTAAGCGACTTTATTTTGTCAGCGCTGGGGAACACTGGGATCATCCTCCCCAAGTACTGCAAAGACTGGGTGCTCTTGTGTTGCTTATATTCACATAATTATTACATATGCATTACAATTTTTGAAAATTTTGACACACAATACATCTATACTAAGAAATAATTCATTATGTTAGTTATAACTGTTTAGTTTCTTACTTACATCTATTAATTATTAGTTAAATATCAACTAAGCACTCTGCTTCTGAACAACATATCACTTAATCTTCTCTCTCTCTTCTGTCACGCAGAAGGATCTAAAACTTGAAAAATACCCCTTGTTTTGCAGGTGGTCAGAAAGCATTTATCATGTTGGTTAATGGTGGGTACGTCTTTTGTAACTTAATCACAGTATGAATTAATTTGGCAGCTTCTCTTCAGTTGTAAGAGACCCTCAGGATCATTGAGTCCTGGGAATTTAGCATTCGTTGTTGATATGATGAACTATTACTCCTTGGAGCTCATATTCTGGTTGTTTCACACAAAAATGTGCTGTCCAGCATCTCACTTTCCCCCATCCTGGTTCCCGAAGCTTCTCCCCCTGCCCTCACCATCACCCCCAACACACAATATTGTATCTGACATGAGAAGATCTCGATCTCCACCCAACTGTCTCCCTTCTCCTCCAGTGTATTCCAGATCCCCTTCCACCACCTTCCCCATCTTCCTACATGTTCTTACATCAGAAAATACATTTCTTACCGCCACTGAATTTATCTTTTGTAATTCTGAATATTATCCATGAGTCCCCTCAGCTTTATTTTCCCATTTACAAGCGTCTCACCGATTGCTCTGTCGCCTTCTTCATGTGGTCTCCATGTGCTGTGAGACACTTGCCAAGCTCACCTGCTGGGCCGTCTGCTTAATGTGAGTTTTCTTGATTTGTTCTTAATCATAAAATAAATGCAATTTTGTTGCTCCTCTTCTCCAAATATCTATTTGTTGTCTATACCATGCATTTGCTGTCTAGAACTCATCGAGCAGGCAACAATTACAATACCAGTAAAGCTAAGTTTGCTATCAAAACCATCCAGCACAGCAAAACGCCCCCAATGAGCTTGATTTATACAATAAAACACATAATCTCCCCTCAAATACTGAATTAAACATGCAGCTTAAGTTGTCAGTAGCCTTGCTGTTTGTGGCTTCCTTCTTTCTAGGCCACTCCTTCTCGGCACGGAATAACTAAAGGAGTTTCTGGACCCCCTTCAGATGAAAGGCCAAGACAAATTCTTCTCGTGTCCTTTCCAGGAGAGCAACTCGATGGTGTCATGTTCGTGGTGACAAGAGGAGGTGGCTGGGAAGCAACCAGAGCATGGTGTTCCACAGCTGCCCAAGAGCTTAACATTCATAATGCAATGAACAAATGAGTAGAAGAACCATGAATCTGTTTGGAAGCCCCAGTGGTCACTGGTTGGCCATCAGCCGAGCAACTGGAACCATCCGAGCTCCATCGTGGTGGCAGATCTTTATTTATCTGGTTTGATGTCCCAGGAAATATCAGATGGACCAACCTCAAAGTGTCCCACCTGCTATCAGGTCCCTGGTCGTGGCAATAATGAAGAAGATGAGCAATTACGCACAATTTGTTGCGAGAGCAGCCCTCGTTTTAATTTCTGAAAAATTAAATTGGTTTAGATGTTGTCACAGTCCCTTCGGCGATGGACTCGTGATGGTTCTTTTACCTTGACCTCAGAGCGCAAAATTAAGGTGACCAAAATGCCAAGGGGTTATAACTCAATCAAGCAGTGTTACTTTATTAATTTGCCCGTAAAGCGGCACATGATAGAGAGACAGAGTGAGAAAGAGAAAAGGGAAAAGAAACAGGGAGAAGTAAAGATGAGCAATGAGGTTGCGTTTCTCACCATCCAGTTCCAGAAGCTCCCTCTGGTCTCCGGTCCCGTGGAGTCCGGCCGGTTCTCTGCCGTGGTTCGGGATCCTCTGGTGGGAAGATCTTCACCGGTGTCCATTCTGGAGTCACCTTGTGTGCTTCTTCACCCCCCTCGCTCCCATTGTTTCAGGCCAGTCTGCCTTGATTTCGCAACCCAGGCTTAACTGCGCAGGCTCGAAGGATCCACGCTTTCTTTTGCCAGCGCTTACGTGTCCAGCATTCAGGGTCTCTCTCTGGTCCACTGGGTGACCTCAGGACCCTTGGCGAGCTCTGGGCATGCTCTTTGTCATTGGCCATTGTTTGAGGGAGCAGGTGGGGGACACGTGTGACTGAGGCTGCAGGTGAGAACACATCTTCTGGACTGCAGCGATTGTCCCTGGGTCAAAGAGACCCTCATGACAACAGCTTTCCGGAGGGGGGGCTGGTTTGGCTGAAGCAGCAGCAAAGTCCACACAGCAGCCATTGTGAGCAGGAGGCCCCCATATCAGAGAAACAGTTCAAACAATGCTGCTCCTCGGGCCTCTCTCCAAGTCATTGTCCATCTGTTCTTTCGGTCAGGGCCTCAGTTCTCTCAGTTCTTGATGGTGATGGTCAGGCCAATCCTGCTCCATCTCCGGACCCACTCTCACAGATGTTTAGCACGGGTCTGCTGGTCTGGATGAAACGCTTCTCTCGAATCCCATCCACAGGCAACACGGTGAAGTGACCGGCTGGTTCTGTGGGTAAAGTTGTGTCTGCAAGGACTTCTGCTGTCTGACACTGGGCTGTGTTATGTGGCTTTTCCTTCCGGAGCTTCTGGGTTTAGTACTTTCTCCTTTTGGTGCCACGAGACCTCTGCACCATTCCTGAGAAACACGCGCTCCCCTCCAACATCTTCCGAGAGTTTTTCTATATCCCTGAGTTTTGAAAATTGCTGTTCTCTACATTTCCTTGAGTTCATATCATCTGCAAAGCGGGGTGACCAGTACTGGCTGTCAGTTCACAGGGAACGGGCTTGTTTTTCAGTCGCATAATGAATGCAGATGGATGACACTCAACATTTTTAATTCTGTTTTTCCATGCAATCCAACAAAGACAAATTCAGACAAGCTGCATTTTTTCAGCCAAAGGTTTGAATGACTACTTAAATATGATTAATTTGTCCAAATCCCCTGGTACCATCCTTGTTTTCATGTCTCCTACAGTCTCCCACAGGCAAAAATTCAAGTGGTGTCTGTTTGTTCCGGTGTGTTGCAATAAAAGTTGTTTGCTTTACTCCTCTTAGCAGCATAAACACAAAACCCAAGCAGAGCTCCTTGGTCTCTGAAATTAGGGTGGGTAGAGGACGTTTTTGTTTCCCTACATGCTGCTGGTGGAATCTAAGAGGTGGTGTTAACCCATTAATAGGATATTATGGAGCGAGAGAAAGAAGCAAGTCCTTGCCGTCTACCCAGGTGTTTATATAGTTGGAATATTTGAAAGAATTATTTGAGATCTTCCACAAACTGAGACCACACAATGTAATGTATCTGCTCTCCTGTTTATGGGGAATCATCAAGTCACAGTGAATCTTGATTCTAGTCCTAAAATCCCAGTCCTGCAAAATGTGATGATACTGGTTCTTTTCCAGAGCCCACTGTAGCTCCAGCAGCAAAATCCCTTTTTATTAGACTTTTGCTAAGGGTGTTAATTCATTGAATGCCTAAGTGTGTCTCTTAAAACACAAATTATTCCATTTTGTGAAAGATTTGGGCAACTTTCCTTCTGCAAGGTGGGAGCTTGTTACCATTAGCTCCTGGAGTTCTTCCCATGAACGAAGAAGAAATCGAGGACGCTCTTCCCTACCAATTATATCTCATAATTTAAGAAAATGATGCTTGAAGGGGCAGTTTCAAGCCAGCCCAAGCTTTGTAGATCTAAATCTCAACATCAGCTGAATACCAGGCTCCAAGGGAATTGAAGCAAACTGGATTATATGGCATTATCTATATTGTCGATGTGTAAATCTGGTGTAGAGCGACTCTCTGAGCTGGAGGGACGTGGTTTTAACCCTCAATTTAGGTAACGTAGGAAAATAACTTGAAATGTTATAGATCTCAAGAAAGACTACATGCTCCAAAAGGTAATATTTGAGTTTAATTCTTTGTGTCTAGTAAAATATGATAAATTCACATCCATGATGTATGTGCATGAGCATTCACCTTCTGAAAACAATCCCACGTCTTTGCATCTTATTGAAAGCAATTGAAAACAAGTCAAAAAAGTGGGTAATTCGCAAGACTGAGTTCTTCACCATGACCAATAACTTGTTCCTAACACATAAACTCTTCCAATATCATTTTTCTAGAGTGATTACTTTGAGGCTCAGGTTTTAATCCATCTCGCCTAATTGCACTCTAATCACATCTGCGTGAAATCATCCTGAGAAGAAAAAAATTTGCATTCATTTGTAATGAATATTAACATTTTAATTTTTATCCATGCACTGTAAGTATCTCTTGGTTTCAAACAAGACATCTCCTTCCAGAAAGTACAGATTCATGAAAAATAAGTCCAGTCTGGTTCTTTTCCCAAACAACTCTTCCTTCCTACTACTCTTTTCATCCCTTGTCCAAAACCTGGTGCTCTGCACCAGTTCATCGCTGCATCTCTGAATTTAATACATTAATGTGGCTTCAAGCCAAGGTCCTAACTCCGAATTCTTCATTACTGGGGGTGTGGAGGGTCTTTGTTTCATCCTCTTCGGCCAGTTCTGGTGGCAGCACTTTTTGATTGTCCAGCAGGTGTTCAGGCTCTGCAGATGTGTTGCAGATGTGTTTGAGATGTTCACCGTCTCCCACCTCTCTCGAGCTCCTCTGCTCCTGGACCCTTTGCCCCATCCCAAAAACACAGCGGAGACTTTTCTTGGGCAGGAAGGATGTGCTTCTCAGTTGGACACTTTCCTGTGCTTTATGTGAAGAAAATGGGGGCTTTTTTGTATCTTGATAATACTAAAAGGATTAATAAGAAAAGGGGGAAGGTGTAAAAAGAATATACAGAGACACAAACACAGTGGAGTAACATGGAATCATGGAATCACTTTGGTTGGAAGAGACCCTCAAGATCATCGAGTCCAACCATAACCCACCCCTGGCACTGCCCCCTGTCCTGAGAACCTCATGTCCGTCTGTCCAGCCCTCCAGGGCTGGTGACTCCAGCACTGCCCTGGGCAGCCTGTTCAATGCCCCACAGCCCTTTGGGGAAGAAATTGTTCCCAGATCCAACCTCAACCTCCCCTGGCGCAACTTGAGGCCGTTTCCTCTGCTCCTGGTGCTTGTTCCTGGGGAGCAGAGACCAACATCATGAGGGCAAAGACGAGAAACGATCTTGATGGGCTGACGAGATACTGCAGGCGACCTCAAATTTTGTGAGTGATGGGACCCTCAGGTCCTGGATATTGGGGGAGTTGATGAAACTGCAGATTGTCAGGGGAAGAGGATCAGGGAGGAAAAAAAGGACGAATAGCCAGAAAAGAGTGTACAAGGGGCCAGTTGGGTGTAAATCAGGGCTGGTCACTGCGTTTGTCTGACCCAACCCTGCTCCTGGTCACCACAATCTGTCTTCTTATCAAACGCTTTCTTAATTAGCTCTCTGCAGAATCTCACATCTCAGGGACGCAATATGTCCAAACAAGTTTGCTCTTTCAGAAGAAATCCCTTTCTTTAACCCCTCCAGCTGTTTCCTTTCTTTTTTGTTGGCTCTAGTGGCAAGTTTTATCTCCTATTTGCTTCTCTGAATCTATGAAGCCCCTGATTCTGCCCAGCTGCTCAGGTTTAGCATCCTGGAAACCCTTTTCGCCAATACTTTGTATTTTTGTTGCCATACCTGTACATTATTTAAATTGTTATGCAGTAAACATCAATCTGATGAGGTCACGGTTACATCTCTGATGTTCTTCAGGAATGGCAGCATCTTTTTAATCCTCTTCTGAACCGTGGCATGGAGGAAGGATACGAATATACTGTACGGAATTTTTAATAACTATTTAGATAACGAGTCAGCTCATGGGCTACTCCATCCTCCTTACTTGTGTACCACTGCACCTCCAAAAACATGGTATAGAGAGAACCACCCATAAATACCAAGCTATAGGATTTATTAAGTTAGAGGACAAGTTTAATATATGGTTTCTGATGACATTAAATGAACAGCTGATTAATAAAGTGACTTAAAGCAGTTCAGTGGGATTTGTTGTAATCAAAACAGTGACTTGATGACAGATTTGATGATGTCAAGGGTCACGCTATGCTTGGACATATTAATCCATAGATATTTGAATATACCACGCACACCAACCTACAGCTTTGAGCATACGTATGTGAAATATATATGTAGATATACTTAAGGTTAAAATTTTCCTCTCAAGTCAAGCAAATTGCTCACTTTGTAGCATTGGCATTTCCTAATGGGCAATTTGTTGAGACTGGAGAAATCTGTCCTCACTCACAGCTTTGCGGCATCGGTTGGTCATGATATGTGTCCAAGGGAGGTTCCAGCTTGGAGGGAGACGTTTGCTGCGATCCATGGAAGCTCCAAGGGCCTCACTTTGGAATTGCTCTTCAGAAGGTCATGAGATGGTTGGCTTTAGTCAGTATTTTTCCACTGTAGCCACTCTTAATATTCTGGTGATGTCCAGAACTCTCCAGATCACATAATTCTGGTATTGTTACACTTGGACTGTGTCCCTGGTACCGAATTGTCACAAGGGACTGATGGTTTCCACCTTTCCAGGGCAGAAAGGGGTTTCTTTTCCCATACGGGAAGAACATGGAGGGTTGTGCCTTTGTGTCATGACTTATTGCACTTGTGCTTCTGTTTTCCAATTTCATTGCACTTGCACAATGGGAATTGTTCTCCCCAGACCATATCTGACCTGCTCTGGTAGTTGAGTGGCCCAGGAGACACGGGATGGGTTGCAAACACCACAGAATATTCATTTTCTTATGCCAAAGAAAGGAAAAACGAGTCACCCTGAGGACAAAAGGGACCATAACAGGACCTCAGCCACAGCCCCCAGCCAGGGAGGACACCAGGGATGAGGTGGCCAGGGAGGGGACATGTGGCCAGCGGTGGTGATGGCTGCTCATGGGACCCAAAGGTGGAGTTCAAGGGACAGTGAGGTGACCAGGGAAGGGTGAGGTGGGAGGGGCTGAAGAGAGGTGACCATGGGACATAGGGATGGGGACATGGGACGTGGTCATGTCTTGTAGCCTAGGGGACCAAAGGGACATGGTTATGGGTGGTGGCAGTGGGGCATATCAAAGCCAAGGGGACAAGGTGGCCATGGGAGATGGGTATGTGGGATGGGACATACAGGTGTGTCCACATGTCAAAGGCCAAGGGAGAAGGGGGACCAGAAGGAGGTGGAAGTGGGACACGGGGACAAGGTGATGGGACATGGGGACAAGGTGATGGAGCATGGGGACGTGGCCACACTTCAAAGCCCAGGGGACAAAGGGGACAAAAAAGGACCATGGGACACAGGGATGAGGCTGTAGGACATGAGGAAATGAGCATGGGACATGTGGAGGTGGCCATGGGGACACAGTGGTGGGACAGGGGGACACTAGGTGACACAACCTGCCTGTCATTTGTTACGCTTTCTAGCAGAGACAAATGACATTGTGCACATTTATTTGTAACCCTGGGGAAATGAGAAAGGAAAGAAGCCCCATGTGACAGACATTGATGTGCTCCTAGAAAGTGATGGTAGAAAGACCCATACAAATCTTCCATTCTCCTTTTCGTTATCAGAGAATTGAAAAAACATAAAAGCAAAACCAAAACCAAAACATGAGCAGAATTCATTTTGCTTTAAGATAAATCCTCTGGGGATGCCATTTGTAGGCAAAAGGGGATGTGTCCAAGCCTCCAGCTGCAAATTTTACAGCCTCATGTCTCATCAGCAGCTGCGATTGTGGTTATTTGTTCCAGGATAAGTAACTTGTCTCCTAGGATCTGATTTAATAATATAAAGGCTTGTGAGAGAAGTCAGTCTGTTCTCTTTGAGAAAAGACTTCTCGCCAAAGACCTTAGAAAGCGAGAACTGCAATTCCCACAAGGCAGGAAACCCAGAAGAGGCAGGAAAAACCCCTTTTGCGGTTACATCAGCGCTTCCCCCTCAACTCCCATCGCTCCAAATGGAAAAAGAGATGAATTTTCCCCCCCAAAAAAAATCCCATTGGAGATCCCCTGTGAGCCCCCGAGCTGCTCAGACCCCACCCAGCTCCAAATGGATTCCTCAGCAGTAAAGTCACACTTTGGAAACTCCAACGTGGAGCAATTTCTCTCATCAAGCTCAGAAACAGCTTTTGGAAAGGCAGGATCCTCTCTGACCAGAGGCCACAAACACAACAAAGGCTCATAGCCTTCATTGGGGTGTTCCTCTGGGCAGCAAAACCACCCTGTTTCCACCAATTCTACCAACCTACCTCCAGAAGATGAAGTTTTCAATGTGCGTCAATGTGTAAAAGCTGTGGCGAGCATAAATGCAGTATATTTCAGCTTTGAGTAGAAAATGGCTTTGCCTACAATGCTAAGCACCATATCTTCTTCTTCTTCTTCACCTCCTTCTTCTTCTCTTCCTTCTCCTCCTTTTTTTCTTCATCTTGTCTTCTTCTTCATCTTCATCTTCATCTCCATGTTCTTAATCTTCTTCTTCTCCTTCATCATCATCTTCCTCTTCTTCCTTGTCTTCTTCTTCTCCTCCTTTATCTTCTTTATCTCCTTCTTCTGTCTCCTTCCTCATCTGTCTTCATCTCCATCTTCTTTGTCTTCTTAATCTTTGCCCAGGAAGGAGAGAGCTCCGAATCCCTGGTGCTGGCATCCTGAAACAAGCAGTTTGTCTCTCTTTAAAGACACTGGAGTGATCTCTAGTCCTGGCCTAGAATCCAGCTTTTCTCACCCCCAAAATCTCCACTTAAAGAGTTGTAGTCAATAACACAACCCTTCTACATGCCACATCCAAGGAGAAACAAGCAGAACTCCTCAACCGCTTCTGCCCAACCTTCCCAAAGCAACACAAGGCAAGAAGGTGAGAGAGAGCTCAGCCCAAAAATTGCTTCTCGGATGTTCGAGGCGACTGAAAACAAACAATTCTTAAATTGTTAATTTGGATGCAGGATGGTGAAGCCCTTTGAAAACACAGAAGATGTGCTCAGACCTTGGTTATCTCCATGTTCCACCATGAGAGTTGCTTTAGGGTCATGTCTTGGTGCATGGGACAGGGACAAGGTGGGAAAGATCCTTTGATGCCGCATGTAGGGGCACAGTGCACAAAGGGCTCCCCGAGATGGGGACTGGGCAGGACTCAGTGGGGTGATGAATCATAGAATGATCTTGGTTGGAAAAGACCCTCAAGATCATGGAGTCCAACCATTAACCCAACCCTGGCACTAACCCACGTCCCTGAGAATCTCGTCAGGAAATCAGCACCCACAGGCATGCAGTAGCTCTGATTTTTTGTATAAAGGTATCACAATTCTCCAGTTCGACCCTCTCATGCATAGTTTTGTTTATCTTCTTGAAGATTAGGAGCTACAGGGCTTGTTTTCACCAACATCAGAAAAATCCTCACCCAGAAAGAGTTATGACATGGTTGGGTCTTATATGGCTTTGGAAGGAACACTTGGGAAGAAGGATAAAGTCTCACAGACCATATTTTCTTTACCAAATCCCAGTATCATTACCATCAACTATTTCTTGCGCAAGCCGATTGTGAACTCTAACCTCTTGATTGCTTTTCATAAAACGCATCTTGTGAAATCTCAACCTGTCCAGAGTACATTGATTATAGCATGTGCCTAATCAAGAGCAATTAACCAAGATTCCCAGGGCTCGGTGTGTATCACTTAACTGGTGTATAACTGGTGCAGCATTTTCATCTGCGTGGCCCTGAATGTTTCTCGGCACAATCCTCCGGCATTTGAACCTTGTTCTCAAGGTTTAGTCTCGTATGTTGCTCTTTCTAAAATACACCTGCAGCCTGTGGAGGTCCATAGTGGAACAGATACCCACCTGCAGCCCATGGAGGCCCACGGTGGAACAGATACCCACCTGCAGCTCATGGAGGTCCATGGTGGAACAGATACCCACCGGTGGCCCATGGAGGTCCATGGTGGAACAGATACCCACCTGCAGCCCATGGAGGTCCATGGTGGAGCAGATACCCACCTGCGGCTCATGGAGGTCCATGGTGGAACAGATACCCACCGGTGGCCCATGGAGGTCCATAGTGGAACAGATACCCACCTGCAGCTCATGGAGGTCCATGGTGGAGCAGATACCCACCTGCAGCCCATGGAGGTCCATGGTGGAGCAGATACCCACCTGCGGCTCATGGAGGCCCACAGTGGAACAGATACCTACCTGCAGCTCATGGAGGTCCATAGTGGAACAGATACCCACCTGCGGCTCATGGAGGTCCATGGTGGAGCAGATACCCACCGGTGGCCCATGGAGGTCCATAGTGGAACAGATACCTACCTGCGGCTCATGGAGGTCCATGGTGGAGCAGATACCCACCTGCAGCCCATGGAGGTCCATGGTGGAGCAGATACCCACCAGTGGCCCATGGAGGTCCATGGTGGAGCAGATACCCACCGGTGGCCCATGGAGGTCCAAGGTGGAGCAGATACCTACCTGCGGCTCATGGAGGTCCATGGTGGAGCAGATACCCACCTGCAGCCCATGGAGGTCCATGGTGGAGCAGATACCCACCAGTGGCCCATGGAGGTCCATGGTGGAGCAGATACCCACCGGTGGCCCATGGAGGTCCATGGTGGAACAGATACCCACCTGCAGCCTGTGGAGGTCCATAGTGGAACAGATACCCACCTGCAGCCCATGGAGGTCCATGGTGGAACAGATACCCATGATGGCCCATGGAGGTCCATGGTGGAACAGATACCTACCTGCGTCTCATGGAGGTCCATGGTGGAGCAGATACCCACCTGCGGCTCATGGAGGTCCATGGTGGAGCAGATACCCACCTGCGTCTCATGGAGGTCCATGGTGGAACAGATACCCACCTGCGGCTCATGGAGGTCCATGGTGGAGCAGATACCCACCCATGGCCCATGGAGGTCCATGGTGGAACAGATACCCACGGTGGCCCATGGAGGTCCATGGTGGAGCAGATACCCACCTGCAGCCCATGGAGGTCCATGGTGGAGCAGATACCCACCGGTGGCCCATGGAGGTCCATGGTGGAGCAGATACCCACCTGCAGCCCATGGAGGTCCATGGTGGAGCCCAATGGAGGTTGTGACCCCACAGAAGCCCACACTGGAGCAGACTCCTGGCAGGACCTTTGTCCCCATGGAGAGGAGCCCAGGCTGGAGCAGGTTTGCTGAACTTCTGACCGCATGGAGGATCCACGCTGGAGCAGTTCATGAAGAACTGCAGCCTGTGGGAAAGACTCACGTTGGAGACGTCCATAGAGGACTGTGTCCCATGGGAGGAACCCAACGGTGGAGCAGGGGAAGAGTGTGAGAACAGAGACAACCTGTGATGAACTGACCACAACACCCATTCCTGTCCCCCTGCGCCGCTCCCAGGGAGAAGGTAGAGAATTTGGGAGTGAAGTTAAGCCTGGGGGGAAGGGAAGGATGGGGGGAAGGGGTTTTAACATTTGGTTTTATTTCTCTGATTTGATGGATATTTTTTTTCTCCCCAAGCAAAGTCTGTTTTCCCCATGACGGTACTTGCTGAGGGATTTCCCTGCCTTTATCTCACCCATGAGCCTTTCATTGTGCTTTCTTTCCCCATCCAGCTGAGAAGGGACTGACAGAACAGCTTTGCTGGGACCTGGGGTAGGTGGACCACACCTTGGCAGAGCTTCCTGTAGGAAACCATCATCTTGCCAATATAACAGGCTCAGGCAGGATCTCTCAGCAATGTAGATTTTATTAACAATTTTGCAAACCTGTGTGTCCTACCTGATGGTAGCACATGGAATAGGGCAAAAAGCCGGTGCTTATATCACCTTAATCTCAGCCGCAAATTCCCTCCCCTGTTCCCAGGGGCTGGTTCTGCAGGGTTTACAGGCTGCCCAGCCCTGCCGCAGATCACCTGTCTCATTCATCTAATTCTGCCAACCCCCTCCCTTATTGATCTACTTAAAGTGTGCATTTCCAGCTCTCTGGCTCCCTTCTCCCCAGCTTAGCTTTTAAAACACAGTAATCAGTTTGCATTCTGGGATTAGTCCGAAGTGACTTAGTTTTACATTAAAGATTCATAGTCTGGTGTCTCTCAGTCCTCCCCCCCGCGCTGGGGTCAGGCGCCAGGTCCCCAGGTGTACAAACAACATTTGTCCTTTAATGGCTCCTCACACTCCCCCCCACCCAGGAATTGCATCCCCGGGAACCGAAGCCCCTCCCCGTTATTGTATCCCACCCCAGGTATTCCATCTCACCGCCAGTGTCGCATCCCCACCACAAGGTATTGCATCCCCCACGTTGTTGCATCCTCCTCCCGCTATTGCATCCCATCCCCAGGTATTCCATCTCACCCCTGGGTATTGCATTCCCCTCCTCCCCCTCTCGGTACTGCATTCCCCCCTCCAGTACTGCATCTCCCCCCAGTATTGCATCCTTCCCTACAGGTTCGGCATCTCTCCCCCAGGTATTGCATCCCCCCCTGGTATCGTATCTCACTCCCTGGTATCGTATCTCACCCCCCCGATACTTCAACCCCCCCCGGTATTGCATTCTGAGGGTATTGCACCCTCTGGGTATTGTACCCCATCTCTGCTATTGCGTCCCCTCGGACTCTGCATCCCCCCCGGGTACCGCATCCCCCCCGGTACCGAACCCCCAGGCACTGCATCTCGTCCCGGGTACCAAGCCCCCAGGCACTGCATTCCCCCCACTACTGAACCCCTGGGTATCGCACCCCGCCCCGGTACCGAATCCCCGGGCACTGCATTCCCCCAGGTACCGAACCCCTGGGTCCTGCACCCGCCCTGGTACCAAACCCCTGGGCCCTGCACCCGCTCCGGGTACCGAATCCCCAGGCACCTCACCCCCCCGGGTACCGAACTCTCAGGCCCTACATCCCCTCTGGGGACCGAACTCTCAGGCCCTGCATCCCCTCTGGGTACCGAACTCTCAGGCCCTACATCCCCTCTGGGGACCGAACTCTCAGGCCCTGCATCCCCTCTGGGTACCGAACTCTCAGGCCCTGCATTCCCCCCGGGTACAGAACCCGCTGGCACTGCATCCCCCCCGGGTACCAAACCCCCAGGCCCTGCATCCCCCCTGGGTACCAAACCCGCTGGCACTGCATCCCCCCTGGGTACCGAACTCTCAGGCACTGCATCCCCTTCGGGTACTGAACTCTCAGGCACTGCATCCCCCCTGGGTACCGAACTCTCAGGCACTGCATCCCCTTCGGGTACTGAACTCTCAGGCACTGCATCCCCCCTGGGTACCGAACTCTCAGGCCCTGCATCCCCCCCGGGTACCGAACCTGCTGGCACTGCATCCCCCCCGGGTACCGAAATCTCAGGCCCTACATCCCCCCTGGGTACCGAACCCCCGGGCACTGCATCCCCCCTGGGTACCAAACTCTCAGGCACTGCATCCCCCCCGGGGACCAAACCCCCAGGCATTGCATCCCCCCCGGGTACCGAACCCCCGGGCACTGCATCCCCCCTGGATACCAAACTCTCAGGCACTGCATCCCCCCCGGGTACCAAACCCCCAGGCATTGCATCCCCCCCGGGTACCGAACCCCCGGGCACTGCATCCCCCCTGGGTACCGAACTCTCAGGCCCTGCATCCCCCCCGGGTACCGAACTCTCAGGCCCTGCATCCCCCCGGGTAACGAACCCCCGGGCACTGCACCCCCCACCCTGGTCTCTGTTCGAAAGCGAAAGGGGAAGGCGGGTCTGGCCACGCCGGGTATGTCTGGCGGCGGGCGGCGGGGCCGAGTCCCGGCCCCCCCCGGGAGCCCTGAGCCCCCCGGCCCTGCTCCAGGGCCGCCACCGTCCCATGGCGCGGCCGCTCCTGCCGCTGCTCTGTGATACCGTCGTCCTCCTGCTGCCCTGGACCAACGCCGACACCGGTAAGCGGGACTTACTCGGGCTCCCTCGCCTTGCCACCGGCGTCGCCACGCTATCCTCGGGGTGTCCGCGCCATCCCCAGGGTGTCCACACCGTCCCCGGGGTGTCCGCACCATCCCCAGGGTGTCCACGCCGTCCCCGGGGTGTCCACACCGTCCCCGGGGTGTCCACGACATCCCTGGGTTGTCCACGCCGTCCCCGGGGTGTCCACAACATCCCCAGGTTGTCCACGCTGTCCCCAGGGTGTTCACGCTGTCCCCGGGGTGCCCAATCCACTGCCCGGGGTACTCCCTGGGTACACACACCTCCCTCCTGCTGCCCCAGGCACCTCCCTGGGGTACCCACACTGCTCCTCCGAGTGCCCAGGCTCCTTCTTGGGGTACCCATGCTGCACCCCTGCGTGCCCACACTGCTCCCTGGGTGCCCACACCTCTCTCTAGGTGCCCCAGGCCCACCCCTGGGGTGTCCATTCCCTGGGGTGCTCAGGCTCCCCACTGGGGTGTTCATGGTGCTCCCTGTATGCACACATCTCTCTCTTGGTGCCCCATGAACCCCCTGGGGTATCCACACTGCCCCCCAGGGTGCCCTCGCTGCTCCTTGTGTGCCCGTACCTCTTTCTAGGTCCCCCATGTACCCCGAGAAGGTGCCCATGCTGCACCCTGGGGCACCCTGGGGTACCTGTACTGCTCCCTGTGTGCCCACACCTCCCCCTAGCAGCCCCACACGCACCCCCAGGGCGTCCAAGCTGCTCCCTGGGGTGCCTGGATCCCTCCTGGGGTGCTCATGCTGTTCCCTGCTATGCCCACACCTCTCTCAAAGTACCCTATGCCCACCCCTGGGGTACCCACCTGCACCCTGGGGTCTCCATGCTGCTCTTTGGGGTGCCTGGGCTCCTTCCTGGGGGGTCCACGGTGCTCTCTGTGTGCCCACACCTCTCTCTAGCTGCCCCATGTACCCACCCTGTGGTACCCACGCCGCACCCCTGGATGCCCAAGATGCTCCATGCGTGTCCACACCTCTCCCTGCATCCCCCATACCCATCCTGGGGGTACCCACACTGCATCCCGAAGCACCCACACCTCTCTCAAGGTGCCCCATGCACCCCTCTGGGGTGCCCACGCTGCACCCCAGGGTGCCCATGCTGCTCCACGCATGCTCACACCTCTCTCTGGGTGTCCCATGCCCACCCCTGGAGTGCCCACGCTGCTCCCTGGGGTGCCCAAGCTGCACCCACATGTTCCCCTTGCACCCCTCCGGGTGCCCACCTCCCTCCTTGGGTGCCCACTCCACCTCCCCACCGGTGTTCAGGGAGGCTGGGAGTGAATTTAAGGTCCATGTGATGGACCCACAGGAGCTGCATCACTGCAGGATTTCACCCTGGGTGGGCTCTGTGGGTTTTCCATGGGACTGTGATTTGTCCACGGCTGAGAATCACCACTGGATCGGGAATGTCACACCGTGTCTTGCATCTCCTAAAGCAGCTTTAGGAAAAATCACCATCACAGCCCAGCGTGGAGCTGGCGATGCTGACACCCCAACGAATTGCTGACAGCATTGGCGAGACTATTAGGAAATGTTTAATTAATATTTAATTAAATAAACATGTTGGAATTGTGAAGGGTGGGCGTGGAAGCGTAGGAAATGGGGCTGGAAGGGAATGAAAAGGTTCGGGACAGCTTTAGTGCTGTCCCTTCTCCTGGCTCCTGTCTGCTGCCAAAGCTGCAACGCCCCGGAAAATCACGGAGTCACAGAATCATTTTGGTTGGAAAAGACCTTTAAGATCATGGAGACCAACTGTTAACCCATCCCCGGCACTGCCCCATGTCCTGAGAACCTCATGTCCGTCTGTCCAGCCCTCCAGGGATGGTGACTCCAGCACTGCCCTGGGCAGTCTGTTCCAATGCCCCACAGCCCTTTGGGGAAGAAATTGTTCCCAGATCCAACCTCAACCCCCCCTGGTGCAACTTGAGGCCGTTTCCTCTGGTCCTGTTTTTCATTATCACTTACAGACCCTCATACCCACTACACGTGGGCACCTGGGAAGGTGGAGCAGTCACAGAGGAGACGTTCCTGCTGCCCCAGGACCTGTCACCATTCCCGCTTTAATTCAGTCAACAGACAATTTGGGATGTGCTGGTTGTGCTGACACATCCCATGACGCTCACTCTGGGCATCACGTCCTCTCCTGCTTCCCATTCCTGGCACAACTGGTCAGCCATAAATATTCTTCGGTTTGAATGTGAAAACGTTTTATTTATTCCTATGATTTCAGTGCTCCTGAGGAATTCTTCAGTCCTGGGCACAGAACTCCGAAATTTCTCTTTTTCACCACGTTTTTTTGCTGATGCTTTTTAAACCATTAGCAGAAAATGCTCTAGAAAATAGAAAGAAAAATCGTTAAGTTTTCCTGGTGTGGATTCTCTGGTGTCTCGTTGTGGTTGTGCAGCCCCATGAGCCGGAGGGGACATCTCCATGCTGTGGGATGACAGCACAAAACAGCATTTCCATCCCTGGGACTAATCCAAGCAACTCTATGTTCTGCTTCCCAACCTGTTGGGACGAGCTCACCAGCATAATTTGAGATCGCTGGCTGAGAAAGCCAAGAAAAGCAAAGCAAAAACGTGCTTAATTCATGCAATGTCGGGGTCGAGACCCCGGCATAGGTTCTGGCCTGCGGCGACAGAGGAAGAAATGCAGCCAATTCAATATGAATGATAAGCATACTTCCATTTATTGCCTCGAAGCACTGGCTTTTATATCAAACGCAGAGCACAGACTTTTATAGCAGTTCTATTAATAGCAATTCTATTTATAGCACCCCTTTATAAAGCAGTTCTATTAATTATGCCTACTCGTCAGACACCGATTTGATAGCATACATAATGAGCCCATCCCCTTCTGTGGTTTCTCTGGTATGTGACTTCCCCGTTTGTCGGGGATCGAGACCCCGGCATAGTTTCTGGCCTGCGGCGATGGAGGAAGAAATGCGGCCAATTCAATGTGAATCGTAAGAAATACTTCCGTTTATTGATACAGAGCACAGACTTTTACAGTGGTTCTATTAGTTATGCCTACTCGTCAAACACCGATTTGATAGCATACGTAATGAGCCCATCCCAACATACATAATGAGTCCATCCCCTTCTGTGGCCCTCCTGGTATGTGAATTCCCTCATTATCTCGGAGCTGCCTCCTGAGACTTGTTTATCCAGGCCTTTCTCAGGAGCTGCCTCCTGAGACTTGTTTATCCAGGCCTTTCCCAGGCAATACCTTCTCACTTACCCTTGCTCAGCTCATGCTAACTGAGGCCTACTCATGCTAACTAGAAGAGATCCTCTTTGTAGAGAGGGTCTCATGCCCTTTCTCTCTTGGCCATTCTCCAACACCCGTTATCTCGGAGCTGCCTCCTGAACTTTGTTTACCCAGGCCTCTCTCAGTCAGTACCTTCCCACTTACCCTTGTTCAGCTCATGCTAACTGAGGCCTACTTATGCTAACTAGAAAAGATCCTCTTCGTAGAGAGGGTCTCCGCCCTTTCTCTCTTAGCCATTCTCCAACAATGAAATACCAAAAAAAAACCACCCCAACAAATCACAAACCAAATACTGCACGTGTATTTTGGCCTGGAAATTTAATATCAGTGGGATACAGGGAATTAGGGTGGAAATAAAGCAGCCAGAGGTATTTTCACAGGACGGCTGGTTCCCAGCACGACAGCTCGTTTGGGAGGTTCGTTAACGATGCGACGGGGTTTTGAGTTCTTGGGCTGGCACATCAATGGGAAAATTCAACCTGCAAAACTCAGAGGGAATGGAGACGAGCGCAGAGATGCTTCTGGCCATCCTGAGAGAGTCTTGTGGGCTTTTCTTTGAATTAAAAAGCAAAATAGAAGACAGATGTCGGGTTTTTGCCGTGTGGAAGTCCCCAGTGGTGCACAGATCCAGGGAATTTTATCAATCTGCTTCAATAAAAAAGCAAATAAGAGACGGAGAGGTTTTAGTTACCACCGATCTTGCTTGGAAGCAAGAGCTTTATCACGGTCCCAGTTCTCTCCATCCATCCATCCATCCATCCATCCATCCATCCATCCATCCATCCATCCATCCGTGTTTTGCACCATTTCCAATTCACTATATAAAGGAAACCTAAATCTTGGCCACACATCTCCAGTGCTGGAAAACTGAATTCTCAAAGATTTCCTCCTCTTTTCCCCCTCGGCACGTGTTCATCTCATTGAACAAACTAAAATCCATGCAGCGATGGCACGAGATGCCGGGGTCATGATCCTGGAGAGCAGAGATGTTGGGGTTTTCTCATTGAAGGATTTGGGTGTTTTGTGGAAGAGAAGTTCATTTTAGAGTTGAACCAAGTGGAAAAAAAGTGCTTTGGTGAGATTACAGTGACAAGATCAGGTTAAAGAGCTGAAAGGCATAAGCGGGACTCAACAAGTCCCTGTTTTTCCTGGACATTTTGGTGCTTTGGGCTGGATTTCAGTGTCCGCGGGTTGTGTTGGCACTGGGAGGGCTTTTCATTCGTTTTCTGGCACAGCGTCCATTCTGGTGACGTGTGAGGCTATTGTGAAATGTCCCGTGGGGTTTTCTCGCAGTGCTCCCAGAAATTCCGCTGCTGCCTTGAGCAGAGGCTGAGAACCAACATGCTCAGCACACACGTGGGCACCACATCACTTGCACTCTCCGGCCACAACGGCTGCAGCTTTTTGGGGTGTTCCAGCACCAGGGGACACACATGGACCCACCTGAGCACCGAAATGGAGCAGACACACCTGTTCTGGAGATAGATAAATTGATTTTTATCTGCAGGAGTTTTGGGTGAGCATGTGGTGCTCCTGTCCCCACTGTGCTCCCATCACCGTCCCGCTCCCAATCCCAGACCAACTGTGTCTCCCTCACACCAAACGTGTTTCATCCCAGTTGAGCATCAATTCATCCACCTTGCGCATCACATCCCAGCCACGGATTACTCCATCCCGGCCCTGCGGGACTCTCTGAACTGCCTGAAAGGAGCTTGGAGCCCGGGGGTCGGGCTCTGCTCCCCAGGAACAAGCGCCAGGAGCAGAGGAAATGGCCTCAAGTTGCACCGGGGGAGGTTGAGGTTGGATTTAGGAACAATTTCTTCCCCAAAGGGCTGTGGGGCATTGGAACAGGCTGCCCAGGGCAGTGCTGGAGTCACCATCCCTGGAGGGGTTGAACGGATTGGAAATGAGGTTCTCAGGGACATGGGGTAGTGCCAGGGCTGGGTTAACAGTTGCACTCGATCTTTGAAGGTCTTTTCCAACCAAAATGATTTTATGATTCTGTGACATCCCATCCCTGCATTGCTCCATCCTGTCCATGCATTTGCGTCCCAGCCATAAATCATCCCAGCCTATTTGTGACAGGCCAAGGGGTGATGGTTTTAAACTAAAGGAGGGAGATTCAGGCTGGACATGAGGAAGGAATTGTTGTCCTGAGGGTGGTGAGAGCCTGGCCCAGGTACCCAGAGAGGTGGTGGATGAACCATCCCTGAGACATCCCAGGCCAGGCTGGACGGGGCTCTGAGCACCCTGAGCTGGTGCAGATGTCCCTGCCTATGGCAGGGGGCACTGGGGAGCTGGGAAGGTCCTTCAGCCCAAACCCGTCTGTAATTTTGTGATTCTAGGGCTGACCCTGTGCATGGGTTGTGCTGGCAGCAAACCCACAGTGGGACCCAAAGACTGGGGCTCAATGTGACAATTCGAGGTGCTTCGTGTTCCTGCAGCACACCTGGCAGGAGGAGGGTGTTCGCTGAAACAGGGGAGCAAGCTCCGGAGCCGGGAGGGTGGGTGCTCGGGAGCTTCGCCCTGGGTTTGGCGATGTTGACCTGCCGGTCATGTGGAATGGAAATGGTCCTGCAGCCCCTGAGACTGGGGGTCCCCATGGTGTGGTTTTCTGTTGGAGCGATAAAGGACTCAGCAAACACTTCGATTCAATGTGAATCATGCCAAAGCCATTTATTACAGAAACAAGCCTCCTTATATATGCAACTATATTCTAATCACGCGTCCACGCTCCAAGTGTGGATTCGCTAAATGAGTATCGTGGGCTGTCCGTGCGCTGGAGTCTCACTGATGATGCGTCCGATGATTCACGCCACGCCAGGACCCCGCTGATCGAGGACGCCCCTCTTTCTCACAGCAGGTTCTGTTCTCAGCTTCTCGAGGCGGCCTTGAGATGCCTTTGAGCCTGACTAATTCAGCAACAGATCTTTATCCATCAAAACCCCGCCACAGTTTCCCTTGTGTCCTGGGGACTTGGTTGGGGACCATGGAGGCGAGGAAGCCTGAGCTCAGCTCTGACATCACTGCTCACTCTGACATCAGTTGTGATGTCACAGCACAGCGCCGCTGCATGGGCATTCTATACGGGCAGGAGGCTGCAGTGGGACAGGGAACATGGGTGTAGGTAGGTAGGGTCTGGCGGCCGGAAGATCTCGCGATGTACGGGAAGGTAGTGGCCCCTCCCTAGACAGGTAGGAATGCGTGATGTAAGCAAAACGGAAGTGACGTTGTAGACTCAAGGTATATAAACCTGTGTTACCTGCAAATAAACCTCTTCTGCCGTCCACCACATTGGTGTCTGCGTGCTGATGAGCCGAGCGACCAGAGCGTGGTCGCCGTGCTGTCCCTGAACCAGGTCGTCACTGCCTCCTGAGAGGCAACAAGTGGTGCCGAAACCCGGGAAAATCGCTTGGATTCAGGTGAACAGCGGCCGGAGCGGCTAGACCAGCCCGGCGGGGAGGACGCTCCCGGAACCGCGAGGAGGATGGAAGCCCTCGTTAAGGTCGTATCCCAATTACATAAGCAATGGGGTATCGATTGTAAGCCTAAAGATTTTACTCTTGCAGTTGCGAGACTTTTGCAAATCGGGGTCATTGACCAGCCGGTAGAAATTCTCCACCCTGAGGCGTGGGATAAGTGCACTAAAGCACTTGCCGAGGAAACGATGTCCTCGGGCTGTGGGAAAAACCTCAAGTCGTGGGGGAAAGTTGTACAGGCCCTGCGTAAGGCCATGCAGGCGCAGGAGACCTGGAAGGCAGCACAAGCTTGCTTGTGGGCCACCCCACAACTGGGGGTCGGGGCGGCTACGCAGACCCCGCACCCCCCAGATAGCGGCGATCCTGCCGAGCCCAAAGATCCGCGAGAGGGCGAAAACCCCCCTCAATCCCCGAAGCCCGACCCGCTCACGGAGGCGCAGGAGCGAGCTAAATCCTTTTGGGGTGGTTTGGTTGAGGAAGCCAGGCGCAACGCTGAGAAACCAGGGGCTGAGGAAGTCTGGACGAGACCCCCGCCATATGCCCCCCAAGATGGCCCCCAGCACGTGGGCGGGGGGCGGGACGAAGATGCTCCTGGCGGGAAGGTGGAGTCGGCTTTGAACCTGGCTGGCGCGCGTGGCCGGGTGGAAGAGAACAACGAAGGGCGGAGCTTTGGGGGCGGTGACAACGAAGGGCGGAGCTTTGGGGGTGGTGGAGGCGTGGACAAGGGGCGGAGAGCCGATCAAGGTGTTCATCTGGAGAGGCGCCACTGGGGGGTGGACACCTCCCCGGGCGGAAGGCGGGGCGAGCCAACAGGGAGGGAACGGCCCACCCACAAGGGTAGTGGGCGGGGCCGGAGCAGAGAGCGACCCGCCCCCAAGGGTGGTGGGCGGGGCCGGAACTCGGAAGTGACCGACCAGTCAAGTTCCGGTTCTGGATCGGACACGGAGGTGACTGACCAGTCTAGTTCCGACTTCGATTCGAATACCGATTCGTATTCGGAGGAGGAAACGGGAACAAATAGAATTAAAAGTAAAAACACTCCTTTCCGAAATAAAGCGAAACCGCAAAGGGAAAAAATTCCTCTTACGGATTGGAGAAAGATTAAGATGGCGTGTGCCGATTGGGCCCCATCGGCCACGCTGGCGTTCCCGGTCCGGGTGGCGGACGGGGGGCAAAGGGTTTACACACCGATAAACCCAAAGGATATACAAGTGATCGTTAAAGCGATCGCAGATAAAGGGCTTAATTCTGCCCTGGTCTCCACCCTCATAGACGGCGTCTTCGGGGGAGACGACCTGCTCCCGTACGACATTAAACAAGTCTGTAGGCTGATCTTTGATGGGGCAGGGATGATCGTTTTTAAACAAGAGTGGGAGGACAACTGTGCAAGGCTACTGGCCCAGGTAGCTGGGGCGGATCACCCGCTACACGGTTCCAACCTGCAGCGGCTGATGGGCTCGGATCCAGCAATGATGAGTCCCCAGTTACAGGCCCAGGGCATGCGGGCCCAAGAAGTTACGGCAACTACACGTGCAGCCAGAGAGGCCATTCGCACAGCCTCTAGAGTCATCGCCAAACCGTCGCCATGGTCGACAATAAAACAAAGTGAAAGCGAGAGCTTCACACAATTTGTAGATCGCCTCCAATCAGCAATTGACTCCTCGACGCTGCCTCCAGAAGCTAAAGGCCCAGTCGCAGCAGAATGCCTACGCCAACAATGCAATTCGGTAACAAAAGATATTTTGCGATCACTGCCAGCGGGGGCCAACATCGCAGACATGATTAAACACGTCGCAAGAGAAGAGCACCTGGCCCCGATCCAGGCAGCCGTTTGCGCAATAACTAACATGATGGTATGTCTTAGATGTGGCCAGTCAGGCCACATCACAACACACTGCCCTCAGTTGGGGGGTTCGTCAACAACGCTCCCCCAATACCAAAACCGACCCAAAGGACCGTGCTGGGCCTGTGGAAAGAGAGGGCACTTTGCCAGGGAATGCAGATCTAAGGCCCAGGGAAACGGGAGGGGGAGAGGGCAGACGGGCCGTGCACAGCCCTCTCCCACTACGAATGTGAGGCGGCCCAACTATGCCAACCCCGCATGGAGCGCGACACTCCCGAACTCGGCGCTCCTGAACCCGGTGCCTCCAAAGCCAGTTCCTCCGAACCCACTGCCTTCTCAGCAGGTGCCCAACTTTACAGCGCAACCAGTTGTCCAGCCGAACCCGCCTTCAGTTTCAGTCCAGGGACAGCAAGCACCACTCCCTGGGGGCGAGACCCCAGGGTGGCTTTGGCCGTAAGGCGTGATAGCCCGCCGATGGTGTGGGGGATCTGCTCCCTTTATAATACCCCAAATAGCACCACCATTAGTGTCCCCTTCCTGATCGACACCGGAGCAGACATTACAGTTATCCCCGAGTCAAGCTGGCCTCCGTGTTGGGAACTGAAAAATGCTCCCACGGTGAGCGGAGTCGGAGGACTAGCCCGAGCCCGGAAGAGTGCTCGTTTGGTTGCCATCACACTTTACACAGAAAAGGGGCCGGAAAAAACCATTACTCTCTTCCCATTTGTCTTGCCAGGAGTCCAACCCCTGCTGGGACGGGACGCCTTAGCCCTATTAAAAGCCAGAGTGACAAATTTATAGTGAGGGCCACTGCCGCATACCCACTTCCACTGATTAAACTGACATGGAAATCGTCCAACCCAGTGTGGGTCGAGCAGTGGCCCCTATCAAAGCCTCGAATGGATGCTCTTCTCGAATTAGTCGACCGCGAACTGCAGCGGGGTCACATAGAGCCTTCTACTAGTCCTTGGAACACTCCTGTTTTTGTAATACCCAAGCGTACCGGTGAAGGGTTTCGTCTCCTCCACGATCTACGTGAAGTAAACAAGACAATTCAGCCAATGGGTCCTGTTCAAACAATGTTGCCCATGAACTCTATGATACCAGAGGGACAACCTTGTGCCGTCCTAGATATCAAAGACTGTTTTTTCTCAATACCTTTACATGAAGAAGACAAGGAGCGGTTTGCTTTCTCTATCGTGTTTCCAAACAACCAGCGCCCTAACCTGCGCTTCCAGTGGAAAGTGCTGCCTCAAGGAATGATCAACTCGCCTACCATCTGCCAGATCACGGTGGATCGGGCGCTGGAACCAGTTCGGCGCAGCGACCCGACTGCAACGATCATTCAATACATGGACGACATCCTGATCGCCGCACCATCAGGAAGTCAGGTGGACCAACTGGTGTCAACAGTCTCGGAAACCCTAAAAACAAACGGGTTCGAAATCGCAAGTGCAAAAATTAAAAAGGGACCGTGTGTAAGTTTTTTGGGAGTGGGGATCACAAATTCTTACATAACCCCTCCCCAGATAAAAATCCGTCGGGACATCAAGACGCTTCATGACGTGCAACAACTAGTGGGATCCTTACAATGGCTCCGTAACATCGTCTTGATTCCTCCCGAGACCATGGCCCCCCTGCACGATCTTTTAAAAGGAAAAAACCCGTGGGAACAAAAGACCCTGACAACGGAAGCAATGGACTCTCTCGACTTCATCGAGCAACAAATATCATCAAGCACGCTTGCCAGGTGGAACCCGCACGAGCCACTCGACCTGTATGTATGCTTCACAGAAGGAGGGGGAGTAGGGGCACTGGCCCAGGGCCCCCATGATAAAGCCCGACCAATACAGTGGATAGTCCTGGGAAAACCATCACGCGCATTCTCTCCAGGAGTCGAGTGCCTTGGCAACCTCATCATGAAAGGCCGAAAACTCGCCCTAAGGCACCTAGGCATCGAACCTGCCAGGATATATCTACCCTTGCGCAAACAACTGCTAACGCAATCAGTGGCGATGTCGGAATCTCTGGCCGTGGCCCTTGCTGGATTTCGCGGAGAAGTCCATCACGCTGTCAACCCCCCTTGGGCTCAAATGCTGAAAATTGCCAACATCGACCTCCCACAGAAGATCATGGATCGACCCCAGCAGGGACCAACGGTCTTCACAGATGCATCTTCAGTGACCTCAACCGCAGCAGTGGTATGGCAATCGGGAGAAGAATGGCGCTGCATCAAAATGACAGACAGCGCGCTTTCAGTCCAGCTATTAGAAGCGACGGCCGTGGTGCTGGCGTGTGGACTGTTCCCAATGGAACACCTCAACATAGTGACCGATTCAATGTTCGTAGCCAAACTTTGCCTGGCCATGTCGGGGCCTGGCGTGTCAACATCCACAGCTGCTCTAATGCTGGAAGAAGCGCTTTCCTCCCGAAAAGGAACCGTGTCAGTCATCCACGTCAACAGCCATGACCCAATCAAAGGGTTTTACCAAATCGGCAATGATAAAGCAGACGCTGCGGCAAAAGGGATATGGACACTAAGAGAAGCCCGTCAACTACACGAGTCCCTTCACATCGGAACTAGAGCCCTAGCAAAGAGATGCGGGATTTCAACCGCCGACGCAAAACACATAGTAGCTACGTGTCCCCACTGTCAAAAAGCACCACTGTGGTCCAGTGGAGTCAACCCCAGAGGTCTCAAAGCCTCCGAGGTGTGGCAGTCGGACTTTACGCTCTGTCAGTTGCTGAGACCTCGAGCGTGGCTAGCCGTAACCGTGGACACATATAGCGGGGTGATCGTAGCTACACAGCACCTCAAGGCCGACTCCAAAGCAACCATCCAACATTGGCTGACAGCTATGGCGTGGCTTGGCGTCCCTAAGCAGATCAAAACAGACAATGGCTCGCATTTCGTATCCAAATCGGTCCAGGCATTCGCTCAGAAATGGGGTATTACTCTAATACACGGCATCCCATATAATAGTACAGGACAAGCTATAGTCGAACGAGCAAATCAAACTCTGAAATCAAAGCTAGAAGTACTAGCAAACACAGAAGGTTTTACCACCACTGTTCCCTCAAGAGACCAGGCACGCTTGCTAGCGACTGCTTTGCTGGCACTAAATCAATTCCCCAGGGGGGAGAAGGTGAATAGCCCTATCCAAAAACACTGGGCCACTCAAGCGCTAGAAGAGGGCCCGTCAGTTGTTGTCGGAAATGAGTTAGGAGAATGGGAACCGGGGTGGAAGTTGGTTCTGACAGGGCGAGGGTATGCTGCAGTCAAAAAAGATGGTAGTCAGATGGTGTCCACTTAAGTCCATTAAACCGGATCTTCAGAACAAAACTAACGAAAACTGTGAGTTTCTGTTTTCAGGACTGGACCATCGGGCGCTCTCATAACCTGTGTACCCTGGTGACAAGAAAAGTCAATGAGTCGGCGAGCACCCTGTCTGAGCCTGAGAATTCCGCACCGATAGAGTCCAGACAACAGCAAAGCGGCCTCCGTGGAGGGAAGTTGCGACACTTGTGCGTGATCTTGATCCTGGGGTTTGCTGCTACAGGTAAAACAGAACCAGACTACAGTCATCATCAGCCATTCAAGTGGCTCCTACGGGACGCTTCAAACGATCGAGTGATAAGAGAAAACACAACAGCAGGTGCTCCGACTTTCACTGTTACATTCAATGACTTGTTTCCTGCATCCAAATCGTTATGGGGAACGTATTGGTGTCCTAGTTCAAACCCGGGAAAAGGCTATTGCAACTATCCGGGATATATGTTTTGTGGGTATTGGGGGTGTGAGACCATTGTAACAAGCAATAGATGGAGACCAGAAAAAGAGGACGAATTTCTGCAAGTAAGATGGGGACCAAGAGGGTGTACCCCTCCCATGTTTGCATTCAACGCAATGCTAGATCAACAAGGTAACTGCACCCATCTAAACCTAAAAATCCGAAACCCGACCAATGCGGGTTGGGTTGTGGGGAAAATGTGGTCAGTTTTTCTTCGCACCACTTTTAAAGATCCAGGAACACTAATACAAATCATCAAGGTCAAGCCACAAATGCCCCGGGCACTCGGGCCTAACCCGGTTCTTAGCCCACAAACGCCCAGGCTCTTAGTAGACGGTACTAAAACATCCAGTACTTTGAAACTTGAAATGCCTCCGCTATGGAGTTTGCTGAACTCAACATACCAGCTCCTGAATTCAACCAATCCAAATATGACAGCGAACTGCTGGCTTTGTTACGATGTAAGGCCCCCCTTTTATGAAGCGGTTGGTATACCCTCTAAACCAGAACTGGTAGATGGGCCCAATCCACCACAATGCCTGTGGAACTCCACGAACAACCCAGGAATAACGATGCAATATGTATCAGGGCAAGGCACTTGTGTCGGTAAAGCACCCCCTGAGAAAAAGGCATTGTGTGCAAACGAGTTCACGCTAGAAAAAAGATCGAGGGCCAAATGGCTAGTTCCTGCCAGTAATACCAAATGGATATGCTCAAAAACTGGAGTTACGCCATGTGTGTCTCTTAGTGTGTTTGATCAAAACAGTGAGTTTTGTATACAAGTAATGATTGTTCCAAGAATCATATACCATCCTGAAGAATTCATGTATAACCATCAACCCCCCTTAACTCTTAGTCACATACAAAAGCGAGAGCCCATTACTGCCCTGACCGTAGCTACCCTACTGGCCATAGGAGCCGCGGGGGCAGGAACGGGAATAGCAGCACTAGTGGAACAAAATCAAAAGTTTAATTCTCTCAGAGCAGCTGTAGATGAAGACTTAGTTCGAATTGAACAATCGATCACCGCTTTGGAAAAGTCCTTGAGATCATTGTCCGAAGTTGTTCTACAAAATCGTAGGGGACTGGATCTCTTGCTTCTACAACGAGGCGGGCTCTGTGCAGCGCTGGGGGAGGAATGCTGTGTATACGCAGACAACACAGGGATTGTCAGAGACACAATGGCCAAACTCAGGGAGGGTCTAGAACAAAGGAAAAGAGATAGAGAGGCCCTACAGGGATGGTTTGAATCATGGCTTAGCCACTCACCGTGGTTGACCGCCCTGATATCCACTTTGGCAGGGCCAGTCATCACGGTCATATTAGCACTGACCTTCGGACCCTGCGTACTAAATAGGCTTGTGTCGTTTGTTAAAAGCCGGCTAGAGCGAGTCAACATCATGATGATCGAACGCCAACAACTACTTTAAAAGGGTGTTTACCCAGTGTTATCCCTAGTTGTCCCTAATCATCTCTAGTTTCACCCCATTACTAACCCGTCACCCCTTTAGTTCTCAGTCTATAGTGCCTTATTGTTCACGTCATGAAATCTACCTCCAAGAATTGTTTACACAGTATTGCACACCGTCACCCCCTAGTTTTCACCAATTTATAGTACCCTGTTCACGTTATTCACATAGTGTTGCACTAAGGTGGAGGTACAAATCTTTGGGACTGTTTATGCTGTATCTTAGTTAATTTAGTTCTGCATGGGGGGGGGGAAATGTAGGTAGGTAGGGTCTGGCGGCCGGAAGATCTCGCGATGTACGGGAAGGTAGTGGCCCCTCCCTAGACAGGTAGGAATGCGTGATGTAAGCAAAACGGAAGTGACGTTGTAGACTCAAGGTATATAAACCTGTGTTACCTGCAAATAAACCTCTTCTGCCGTCCACCACATTGGTGTCTGCGTGCTGATGAGCCGAGCGACCAGAGCGTGGTCGCCGTGCTGTCCCTGAACCAGGTCGTCACTGCCTCCTGAGAGGCAACACATGGGGGGACTGCACGGGTGGTGAGCAACTGGAGCAGCTGTGCAACATCTGCAGAGGGAGGTGGTCCTTGTCCCCGTGTCACTGCTCCCTCCTGGCATCTGTCACCGTAGCAGGGATAACTGCCACCCCGTTTCCACTGCAGCTGTCACCCTCTGTCACCTCCTGCCAGCACCGCTGCTTTTCAACAGAGCGACGCGCAGCCCTGGTCTCAGAGTCACCGTGCCCAGAAGCAAAGGGGCAGCAGAGACTGGTCAGCCTGTTGTCACCATGGATTCCTCAAATATCATCAAGGTTACTGTGAAGACGCTCAAACAGGAGGAGAAGTTTGAGGTTGCTCAGAGCAGCACTATCCAGGAGTTTAAGAAAGAAGTTGCCAAACGTTTCAAAACATCCCCTGATCTGCTGGTCCTGGTATTTGTTGGGAAAGTCCTCAAGGATCAAGACACTTTGAGCCAGCATGGAGTTCACAGTGGGGTCAACATCCACGTTGTCATCAGGTCCCAGCAGAAACCACAGGATGGCCTGGCAGATCAAGAAAGAGTGACCGCCCTCATGCAACCTCCCAGCTGCAGCAATTCCAACTTATTCTGGTTGGGAAGCACGGGTCATCTGCAAAACCCAAGCTAATCCATCATGACTTGTCTGAGCTGTTGACCTCCAGCCAGGAAACAGTGGCACAGACCATGGCGGACCTCTTGTCCAGGATCCCTGCTTCAGGCCTGGATCTGAACACCATCAACAACAACACACTTCTGCTGGGCTTCCTCCTTGGGGTTACGGGCGTATTTCTCCTGGGCCTGGACTCCACAGACACATTGGACTTGGAGAGCAGCATTCAAGAAGAAGAGGTAGCCCTGCACAGCTTGCAGAGGGAGATGCAGACTGCTTTGGTGCAGGATGTCCTCGACAATGCCGACGTTGTCAGGGACTTCCTCATGTCCAGCCCTCAGATGCAGCAGCTGGCTGAAGAAAATCCCGAGATTGGCCACATTCTCAGCCACCCCCAGACTATCAGAGAAATGCTGGAGGCCTCCAGCAGCCCTGCCGTAAGGCAGGAGATGATAAGGAACCATGATGTGGCCATGAAGAACCTGGAAAGCATCCCTGGAGGGTTCAGTGCTCTGGAGCAGCTGTACAGGGAGGTTCAGGAGCCCATCTTGGACGCTGTGCAGATGGGAAACAGCCCCTTTGCTCCCCAGGACAGTGACCCACCCGTGACGGGAGCCAGGCTACCAGCCCACACCGAAAACTGGAGGCCATTACCCAACCCTTGGGCTCCGCGGTCCAGCGGGGTCAGTGGTAACACAAGGGATTGCGATGGCCAGTTCGCCATCAGCAGCACAGGTGACAGTTTCACCTCGCTGAGCTTGGGTCCTGCGGCAGGACAGGTGGTGCCCAACTCGGGGCAGGTTCAGACCATGGTTGAGCAGCTGACAGGAGACCCAGAGCTCATGCACAGCCTGGGGAGTGCGGTAACACACCCCGACAGCCCCGCACAAGTGCTTCTGAACGGCGCCGAGACACCGAGTGACGGAAATTCTCCATGTGAAGACCAGCAGGTGCAGCAGCTGCCACCGGAGCTGGAGGACGCCGAGATTTCGCCCCTGCTGAGGAACCCGTGGGCGCTGCAGGCGTTGCTGCAGATCCAGCGGGGATTACAGACCCTCTCGACAGAGGTACCGGATTTTATACTGAGTTTGAAGGACCCAAGTGTGCAGCTGGATTTGGAAAGCATGGACGACTCGTCACAAAGCAGCGAGTCTGAGGACAGTGGAGATTTCAAGTCAGATGGGGAGCAAGGAGAACATCAGATGGAGATGGATGAGGAGGTGCCACAGGCCAGATTTGGGAGACAAATGGAGCAGCTCAGGGCCATGGGCTTCCAGGACCAGAGCGCAAACTTGGAGGTGCTGATTGATGCAGAAGGAGACGTCAGTGCAGCAGCGGAGATACTGGCGAAAGCACCGTCATCGGACAAGATACCATAACTGGTTTGTCCAAATGAACCGGTTACGTCACCTCCTCTGTCAATGGCTGCGTTTCAGTCTCACCCCACACTAAAAGCAGCAGGGTGCATGCTAACAAGTTGTGTGCTGTAGCGTTCTTCCATCCATGACAATTGATTTCCCCTGGTCCGCAAGGGTTTCTTGCATCCAAAGGCAATAGACTGAAGAGCTTTCTGTGTTGCCTGTCACTGCCAGCATCAGCCTTTCCTCAAGGGAGCAAATGCTGTTATGAAAGTCAATGTGTCACTTCTGCCACTGCGTCTCCTGTGCGTGTGCTGTCCGCGAGGGTTATCGTAACAGTCGGTGGTGGCTGTAAGTCACGTTTACATCCCAAATGTATGCACAGTGGGTTTTTACCCACCTGTTGTTGCACGGAAGGATTGAATTTCATGCAGCAGTTCAGAGTTCGGCATTCCGGGAGTGATGCGTTCCGGGGCCACCAAGCGCTGTTTACTAGAGGGTGTTGGGCCAGTGCTGGAGCGAGCTGAGAGAAGGGAACGGAGCTGGGGAAGGGGGTGTCTGGCCCCGTTGTTGGGGATTTGGGGATGCCGGGGGGGTTAGGAGGGGGCACCACCGGCTGAGCCCCACTCTGTTGTCTCTGAATTGCTGCCTATTTGTTTGTATTTGAGCAAGTTTGGAGCAAAACTGGGAAACGGGGGGTGTGGGGGGGGCAAACACAGCTGAGCGCGACTGACTTGGAGCTGGATTGGCCCCATCCCAGCACCATGAGTCGCCACCGGGTATTTTGGAAAACACATGTTTTCCCCCTGCTCAAGAATTTAGATACCAAAAGATCCCAATAAAACAATAATGCTGTTTACGTCTAGAATTGTCTTAAATACACGTCCTTCTATGCATGTTATAGAACACTGTAACCCTGCTTTGTATATTACCATGTAATACACGACACTAAAACCGTTTCAATTAACTGACTAGACAAAGTTTTCCTCTGGAAAATGCTGCAGTTTTGGAAGACTTCTTACCAACTGAAGCCAGAACTACACACTGTAGGTTAAGAACAAACAAGTCATTATTGAAACAATAACTCATCCAAACCACACCAGGACTCACTGCCACCAGTTACGAGGCTGAAAGTGCTTCTTGGGAACACCTGGCAAATGCGCAGAACAAAACCGATCTGCCCAGGTGCCTGTATCTCAGTCAGAATAGTACTCCAAAAGCTACGATATTTTAAAAACCTGTTGGCTGAAAAAGAACAAAGCATTTGTCATTGAAGCAGCTGTTTCTTCTGGACATCTGAACTCTTACAAACACCTCCTTTCCTCGTTTAGTACAAAATCATTTCCACTGTATCATTCAATCGTAAGCCCACAGAAACAGAAGATTATGCTTTCAGGAAGAGAAAATAAACAGAGGAAGGTAAGCTCTGCACAGGTGTACCATGCTCCGGAACAGACCTTACTTTTAGTACATGTGGTAAAATGTTTCGTATTAAAAATATAGGAGAGGCGGTGCATTCTTAATGTTAACTTTAAAGTCCACTCTACAAGTACCTCAGGAAAAACGCAGACACACATCTTAGCCGTACCTTGTACGGGCAGACCACTCCGGATTCTGTCTGTCTGTCTTGTACTTCTGTAGCAGAAGACGGGGCAACCGCAGTGAGACGGTGGCAGTGGACACCCAGCTGAAAGAGGAAAAAACCTTTCAGAACAAAGCTGGATAGGAATCTGACACTTCCTTTTTTCTTGCGAAGGCTACAGCTGAGTGGAGGAAAAGGTACTTTACACCATCTTTAGTACAGTTGTTGATACGGCCACTGGAGTGTTTGTGTTTTTTAGACAACCAGGCCGTTTTTTGACTCATTGGCAGCCTGAGTTCCCTAGAGCGCACTTTCCCAGATACACACAGAACACAGACACAGATATCACCCAAGTATAGCCAAGAGTTCCTTCCTCGCCCTGAATGTTGGTATTGAAGAGTCCAGCAGCCCATCTGTCCTTGTGAACTGCCCCCCTGGAAAAAAAATAACAAAACACAAAAAACAAAAAACAAACCTTTTCAGGCCATTTCTTCAAACGGTAAAGGTATTTTAAAATTGCAGTTATCTTTTCCAACCAAAATGATGTTGTGATTCCTTTGAAAAGGAGGGTAAGGAGCAGATCAGCTTGCCAGAGAAAGATAGGGACAGGGAGCAAGACAAGATGACACAGAGGGAAAGGCAAAAGGGCCAGGGAGGCAGCGCAAAGGGAAGGAAATGTTAATGAAATAGAACAAGGGCAAGTGTAGAGTCTGACATCTGGGCAGGAACAACCCCAGGTTCCAGTGTAAGCTGGGGAATGACCTATTGGAGAGCAGCGTAGGGGAAAGGGACCTGGGGGTCCTGGGGACAGCAGGGTGACCATGAGCCAGCACTGGGCCCTTGTGGCCAGGAAGGCCAATGGTACCTGGGGTGGGTTAGAAGGGGGTGGTCAGTAGGTCAGAGAGGTTCTCCTGCCCCTCTGCTCTGCCCTGGGGAGACCACACCTGGAATATTGTGTCCAGTTGTGGCCCCTCAGTTCTGGCAGGACAGGGAACTGCTGGAGAGAGTCCAGCGCTGCCACCAAGATGCTGAAGGGAGTGGAGCATCTCCCGTGTGAGGAAAGGCTGAGGAAGCTGGGGCTCTGGAGCTGGACAAGAGGAGCCTGAGGGGGGACTCATTCCTGGGGATCAATATGGAAAGGGGGAGTGTCAGGAGGATGGAGCCAGGCTCTTCTGGTGACAACCAGTGACAGGACAAGGGGTAATGGGTTCAAATTGGAACACAAGAGGTTCCATTTACATTTGAGAAGAAACTTGTTGGGGGTGAGGGTGGCAGAGCCTGGCCCAGGCTGCCCAGGGAGGTTGTGGAGTCTCCTGCTCTGGAGGCATTCAAGACCTGCCTGGACATGTTCCTGTGTAACCTCATCTGGGTGTTCCTGCTCCTTTGGGGGATTGGACTGAATGATCTTTCGAGGTCCCTTCCAACCCCTGACACTCTGGGATTCTCTGAGTTGGCCCAGACATATGCTTTGCTGCATGTACAGCTTGGTCCTCAGGCCATTGTTGTGCTGTGCACATCCACTGGCTGCAGGATGAGCTTTAACAGTTGAATCTAACAGTATAGCCTGCAATTAGCTACCACTTGGTACCTGTTATTACTCCCCTTGTGTGTCTTTACCTAAAAGTGCAGCATGAACTTCATATGTAAACATCCTTTCTGTTTGACAGTAAGAATCCTGGATGGAATTGTTCCCTTTTAAGAGAACAATTGTTCCCTATAATAGCTTGAGTGACTAAAAGTGGGTAGCATTTGAGGAGACAGATCTGCGCAGCATACTGATCCTTGACCAAAGGTCTGTTTGATGCTGCACAACTCAGGGTTCCCAGCATCTGGAAGGATGTAAAATCATCCATACTATCCTGTTTTTTTGTTAGAGTGTTAGCTCCAATAAGTGGCATTTCAAGTGATACCTTATAGTGTGTGAGTGCCTTTCTTACTGGTATTGTGAAGAACCAGCACCTTCAGGTGCTAAACATAGGTGGCACAAGTATGATAAACAGAAATGAGCAACTCCTATCAAAAAAATGTATCAACTTCAACTTCTGGAATTTAGTTGCTGGATTAAAAAAATTTTCTGGATATGTTTACCTCTCCCTGTTACACTGTGGTTCACAACACTGAATGGCAGGAAAATTCACTGTGGTCACACTGACCCATAACTGATCAAAGATGCAGTCCCTGAAAGCACATACATGCATACCTTATTACTCATTACGGCAAACAGATTGGATATATAATGCTGTGTATCACAACGTGAAAGGGATAAGGTGCAATTTGAGATACACTGGGATTTTCTAGTCCTCCATTTGCCACATCAGAAGAGTGTAAGTCTCCCATAGATACTGTGTTCTATCTTCCAGACCTCTGAGACACACTAGAATATCTCAAATTATATGTAAAATATGTGTTTAAACACGAGTGATGTTATAAGAGTAAGATTCAGCTTCAGATGTCTTAAATTTAAGTTTCTAAAATACAAGTAAATATACTGATGAACAACTTAATTACCTAGAGATCAGTATCTAGTGCCATTTGAGATACTCCATGGTGTCTTCTCTGGCCTCCAGCTGTAACTACAGAAGGTTCTGGATACTTCTTGAGTGTTGAGTCACATCTGTTGGCATGTGCAATGGCTTCAAATACTATAAGATACACTAAAGGACACTACCTGCTGATCTCTACCTACAGGGTCCTAAATGTCTAAACTGCCATACGGCAGATGATGGGGATCAAATCAGCGCAGTCAGCAGAGTACAGTGAAATCCAGTGGTGCGCGTGGGAAAAACTTCTTCTGGCCTTTCAGAGGGTCCTGGGTTCGTTGTTCAGGGTGCCACGTCACTTGTTCTTTCTGCGCATGTGTCCTCTGTTGCCAGGCGGTTAATCTCCCATCTTCTCACCTACCCCTGCCCCCCACCTTTAGAGGATCGAACATTTAAGGCAATTGCATAACAAAGGGCAGGGGCTTCCCATGTTGCGCAATAACCCCTGAGCGTTTCCTTTTAAGAAGCTTTAATGAACAAACATCTCTAACTCAATAACCCCTGAGCGTTTCCTTTTAAGAAGCTTTAATGAACAAACATCTCTAACTCTTAGAATTGTTTATTACAACACTGAAATACGAGCTTTAGTGTTGACTCGCTCAAGGGACAAGGCCTTGCAGAGGGATGTGGATAGATCAGAGCACTGGGGACTCATCAGTGACATGAAATATAACAAGTCCAAGTGCTGGATTCTGCACCCAGGACGGAGTAACAAGAGGCACAAGTATAAAGTAGGAGTGGCTGGAAAGCAGCCCTGCAGGAAGGGACCTGGGGGTGCTGGTCTGCACCGCTCTGCAGCCTGCGGAGGATCCCACCCTGGAGCAGGTGGATGTGACCTGAAGGAAGCAATGATCCCATGGAAAGCCCACACTACAGGGCCTTCACCACAGGCTGCAGCGGAATCTCTGCTTCGGTGTCTGGAGCTCCTCCTCCCCTCCTTCTTCACTGTTGGTGTCTGCATAGTTGTTTCTCTCACATATACTCACTCCTCTCAGCTGCTGTTGCAGTTTTTACCCTTTCTTAAACACAGCAGCATAGAATCATAGAATGTCCTGAGTTGGAAGGGACCCACAAGGATTATTGATTCCAACTCCTGTCCCTGCATATGACAATCACAAAATTCACACTGTGTGTCTGAGGACATTGTCCAGTTGCTTCTTGAACACTGTCAGGCTTGGGGCCGTGACCCCTCCCCGGGGAGCATGTCCCAGTGCTTCACCAACCCCTGGGTGAAGAACCTTTTCCTAATGCCCAACCTAAACCTCCTCTGGCACATCTTCTGCCATTCTCTGGGTACTGTCATTGGTTGCCAGAGAGAAGAGTTCAGCACCTGCCCCTCCTGTTCGCCTGGTGGGGAAACTGTAGACTGCAATGAGGTCTCCTCCAGGCTGAACAGACCTAGTGACTTTAGCTACTCCTCACACAGATACTGCTCTAAACCCTTCAACTAGGTCATAGTCCTCCAGTAGCTTTATATCCTTTTTATCCTGTGGCACCCAGACATGCACACAGTGAATGCACCAGGTGAGGCCACACCAGCGCAGAGCAGAGCGGGACAATCCCCTCCCTGCCCGGCTGGAAATGCCTGGACATGGTTGGCCTTTCAGCTCCCAGGGAATCCGTTGGCTCATGTTCAACTGGCCATTGACCAGAACCCCCAGACCCCTCTCCACAGAGCTGCTCTCTAGCATTTGAAATTTTTTCAAAGTCCCTTCAAAATTTTTCACTTTTCGTCCCAATTCTTCACATTCCCATTGAAACTTTTCAAATCCCTCTCCAAATTGTTGAAATCCTGCTGAAACTTTTAAAATTCTCTCTAGAATTTTCCAAATCCACATCAACATATTTTCAATTCCCTGTCAAAATTTCTAAAATTCTGCTCCCTAGAAAATCGAAGTTGACATCCATACTGAGTGTCATTGTAGATGCAATAGCTGTAATAAAGTGCAGGTGCTGTCACTTCAAGTGAGATTCCAGGTGATTTGATAAGGGTGGTGGGCGGGGCCTGAGGTGATTGATCCCTCCCCTTTCCCAGGGGACTGTGGGAAGGGGTGGGCGGGGCTCAGGGTATTTGAGCCCCAGGTCTCGGGTAGGGAGCTTATTCTGCTCCAGGATGGCTTTAGAGCTGGTTCTCTGCCGCTCCTTCAGCAGTTGGCAGCTTTTGAGCCGTTTCAGCTACATGGGCAGACATCTCAGGAGAAGCAGAGGTGTCCCTTTGAGGCAAGAGCTTCGGGTACAGCAAAGGTTCAGTAGCAGCTGTAGTAGAAAGGTGGTTTGTCATTATGTTTCATTTGTTGATTCAGTTCCAGGTGCTTTGCATTTTCCAGTAATTCCTGACCACGATGAAGATGGAGTGTTGTTTTTTGGTTTGTATTGCTGTATTAATAGCTGTTAATATAATCTCTTCTCCTAGAAGAGTGTCTTGTCTCTAGAACCTTTGCAGCGTGCAGAGGCCCCCGGTAGATCATTCAAATGTACCTCCCGGAGCTCAGCCAAGGTGAGCAATGACTCGTAGGCTACTACCACTAAATATTATTTGGGTGCCTAATCGTATGCATGTCCTTGCTTTCCTTATTGTAGGTGATGATGGAGAAAGTGACAATGCAGGAAGATCCCCGTTAGCCCTCTGTTGAAGATGGATCCGGTCCCTTGGCCCTCTGAAAGCTAAGTGGAGGCACGAGGGCTGGGAAGGGGCTGGGAATTGCAGGGAGGGTTTAAAGTTCTGAGACAGAAAAGGGCAGTCCAGGAGCAGTCCGCTTTGGGCAGATAAATGGGGTCAGGGACCTTTACAGTGCCATGCCAGCAAGTGCCGGGCAGGGCAGCTCCAGCGTGTGTCTGTTGTCGCGTAGTTCAGGAAGCCGCCTCGCGCCTATCAGACGATCCTGGGGTATCATTGCGCTCCAGGGGCATGAAAGTCATTTCAAGCGCCATCCCGGGGTCTGGAAAGCTGGTGCCGATTGGGGTAGCGCCATTCGGCTGCCGGTTTTCTTGTATCAGCAGCCGAAAGGGTGCATGGTTCTTGCATCTTGAACGTTTTCGGTCAGTTGTGTTTTATGGTGTAGTTCTGGGCTGCAACAGCAGCTCTGCTCTCTACCCATCCAGTCTCAGGGACTGGCACTTCTTCCCAGCATCTTGAAGGTTTTAAGTCTTGCAGCAGCTTCTCGTATTTGCGCCGTCTCTGTGTGTTTGCACCAGGGCCGCCGTCTCTGTGTGTGTGCACCAGGGCCGCCGTCTCATAAGGGGCCGTGATGTTCGGCTCTTTTTTCTGGGGTTGCAGTAGAGACTCCTCGCCTCACCGCTGCCTCCCTGCAGGTTCTTTTGATTGATGCAGTCTCTGGTTTGGAGTTGTTCTTGTTATAGAGCGTTTTTAGTGCTGTCGATGTGTTGTCGATCACGTTCTGAGGTGCGTCTGTCTGTGCACATGCACATTTGGCTGGAGCTGCTCTGCCCAGAGGTGTGGAGACAGGGGTGGGTGGACGGAGCTCTAGGGGTGCACGGTTGATCTGTTGACATGTTAAACTGTGCAGGCAAAGGTTGTGCAGTCATCTGGGATGGAGTAGCCGTGGGCAGGGGAGCGGACTGTCCCTTCCCCAGTGTTTTAGAGACTCAATTAGAGCTTCTGGTGGGATTCCTAAACAGAAAGCAGACCTGTGGGATGGTCAAGCTGTTGATGAGCTGCTGGGTGACTTGCTGAATAACTTGATTTTAGGTGCAGAGGGACAACTTGGCATGGAAGAGCGACGGAGGAGGCGAGCTGTGCGCCGTAAGCAGGTGGGTCAGTGCGGGGTGCCAGAGGGAAGCTGTGCCGTGTGGCTCTAGCTAAGCCCGGTCATTTCTCTGTTTCCTAAGTGTGAAGCGAAGAGGAAAGCTGGGTATCGGCAGCTCAGCTCATTGGGCAAGGTGAGGACGGAGTGCTGGGCTGAAGCGGCAGCTCGTTTCAAATCCCGTGTTGCCGGTGCAGGTCAGAGCGTCCTTTGGTTGTGTTTTACAGGCAGTAGCTGAGCGTCTTCGTGGTCAACAGCGTGGCAGCCAAAAGCAAGGGCAGCCGGGTGGGCGAGCGGCCCAGGTAAGGGAGGGCGGCGAGATGGGAGCGTCTGCGGGCAGGCTGTGTTTTTGGGCGGCGTCCGAGCGCGTGCCTCTGGTTTTGCAGGTGCCGCAGACGAGCCGGGAGGGGCGAAGCCACACGCCGGCCGGCAGCCGAGAAGGTGAGGCGGCGGTGGGTGTTGAGGAGCCCGGTATTGCCCGGTGACTCGGTTCAGCGTTTGCTTCTCGCTTCGCAGGTGCTTTGTTGGCCCTTTGGCCTGGGAGGAGCATTTGCGGTGAGCTGGGCTAGGGGCGAGGAGGAGCGTGGGGCCGGGGACTCGTTCCAGGCGCTACAGTTCTTTTGCTTCTCGCCGTCTTAGGCGTCATGAGCGCCGAGGGTTGGTGACCACGTCCGTGGCACGACGCGCCAAACAGAACGCCGTGGAACTTAGCAGGAGGTGGGTGTTGCAGAAGGGGTCGGCGTTTACCCCACGACGCCGTGTGCCGGCATGTCTTAGCGAGCGTGCGTTTTCTCGTGTTCCTGCAGACGCTGAAGAGGAACCCAGTGATGCAGGAAGACTGCTGTTCGCGCACGTGGCATTTTCCTCTGTTGAAGACGGGTTCAGTCCCTTGGCCCTCTGAAAGCTAAGTGGAGGCATGGGGGCTGGCAAGGGGCTGGGAGTCGCAGGGACAGGGGGTAAAGTTCTGGTAAGGGAAAGGGCCATCCAGGAACAGTCCCCTTTGGGCAGGTTAAGGGACCAGGGAACTTTACAGTGCGACACCAGCGTGTGCCAGGCAGGGCAGCTCCAGCCTGTGTCTGCGTTGTGTAGTTCAGGAAGCCTGCCTTGCGCCTGTTAGACGATCCTGGGGTCTCATTGTGCTCAAGGGGCACAACGTGCATCTCGGCTGCCATCCTGGGATCTGGAACGCCAGTGCCAATTGGCTTGGTGCCAATTGGGTCCTGGATTCTTGTATCATCAGCCGAAAGTGTGGATGGTGTTTGCATTTCGGATGTTTCCAGTCAGTTGTGATTTATGGTGTTGTTCTGGGCTGCATCAGCAGCAGCTCTGCTCTCTACCCATCCAGTCTCAGGGACTGGCACTTCAAGATGCTGGGAAGAAGTTCTTAGTCTTGCAGCAGCCTCGTGTGTGTGCGCCGGCGCCGCCGTCTCTGTGTGTGTGCGCCGGCGCCACCGTCTCATAAGGGGCCGTGCCGTTTGGCTCTTATTTTTTTCTGGGGTTGCAGTAGAGACTCCTCGCCTCACCGCTGCCTCCCTGCAGGTTCTTTTGGTCGATGCAGTCTCTGGTTTGGAGTCGTTCTTGTTATGGAGCATTTTTGGTGCCATTGATGTGTTGTCTATAATGTTCTGAGGTGCGTTTGTCTGTGCACATGCACCTTTGGCTAGGAGCTGCTCTGCCCGGAGGCGTGGAGTCAGGGGTGGGTGGACGGAGCTCTAGGGGTGCACGGTTGATCTGTTGACATGTTAAACTGCGCAGGCAAAGGTTGTGCGGTCATCTGGGATGGAGTAGCCGTGGGCAGGGGAGCGGACTGTCCCTTCCCCAGTGTTTTAGAGACTCAATTAGAGCTTCTGGTGGGATTCCTAAACAGAAAGCAGACCTGTGGAATGGTCAAGCTGTCGATGAGCTGCTGGGCGACTTGCTGAATAACTTGATTTCAGGTGCAGAGGGACAACTTGGCACAGAAGAGCGACACAGGAGGCGAGCTGTGCGCCGTAAGCAGGTGGGTCGTTGCATGGTGTCAGTGGGAAGATGTGCTGTGTGCCTTTATAATGTGTGTTGTCTCTGCCAAGTGACTGTGTGTTTTGTGTTACTGCAGATGTTGAAGAGAAATTGGGCGATGCAGGAAGATGCTTTTTAGCGCACGTGGTGTTTTTCTCTGAAGATTGATGCAGCCCCTTGGCCCTCTGACAGATAAGTGGAAGCTTGAGGGCTGGGGGGGGGGCTGGGAATTGCATGGAGGGGGTTTAAAGCTCTCATAGGGGAAAGGGCCATCCAGGAACAGTGCCCTTTGGGCAGCTAAAAAGGGTCCAGGGAACTTTACAGATCGATGCCAGCTTGTGCCAGGCAGGGCAGCTCCAGCCTGTGTCTGTTATCGTGTAGGCAGAGGGACAACTTGGCAAGAAAGAGTGAGAAAAGAGGCAAGCCGAGCACTGTAAGCAGGTGGGGCGGTGCGTGGTGTCAGAGGGAAGATGTGCCTTGTGCCTTTATACTGTGTGTTTGCTCTGCTTAGTCAGCGTGTGTTTTCCTGTGTTGCTGTAGATGTTGAGGAGGAAGCCGGTGATGCTGGAATATCCCTGTCAGGTCACGTGGCGTTTTCATCCGTTGAAGATGGATTCGGTCCCTTGGCCCTCTGAAAGCTAAGTGGAGGCTGGGGGGCTGGGAACCACAGGGAGGGGGGTAAAGTTCTGTTCGGGGCAAGGGCTATCCAGGAACAGTCCCCTTTGGGCAGGTGAAGGGTCCAGGGGATTTCACAGTGCGATGCCAGCGTGTGCCGGGCAGGGCAGCTCCAGCCTGTGTCTGCATTGTGGTGTAGTTCGGGACGCCTGCCTTGCGCCTGTCAGACGATCCTGGGGTCTCGTTGCGTTCAAGGGACACGAAAGGCATCTCGGGTGCCGTCCCGGGATCCGGAACGCCAGTGCTGACTGGCATAGCGCCAATTGGGTGCTGGTTTTCTGGTATCAGCAGTTGAAAGCATGGCAGGTCATTGCTTTTTGGACGTTTACGGTCAGTTGTGTTTTTGTGTTTTATGGTGTCTGAGGGGTGCGTCGGCAGCTATGCTGTCTACCCATCCAGTCTCAGGGACTGGCACTTCTTCTCAGCATCTTGAAGGTTTTAAGCTGTGCCGCCGTCTCTGTGTGTGTGTGCGCCAGCGTCGCCGTCTCGTAAGGGGCCCTGACTTTCGGCTCCTTTGTTTTCTGGGGTTGCAGTAGAGGCTCCTTGCCACACCACTGCCTCCCTGAAGGTTATTTTGATCATTGTGTGTCTGGTTTGGAGTCGTTCTCGTCGTTGGGTGTTGTCGGTGCCGTTGCCATCGTTTGGTCTATAACATGCTGTGGAGCATCTGTCTGCGCACGTGTGCATTTGGCTGGAGCTGCTCTGCCCGGACGCGTGGAGTCAGGGGCGGGTGGGCGGAGGTCTGGGAGTCCCCAGTTAATCTGCTGACACGTTAAATTGCGTAGGCAGAGGTTGTGCAGTCATGTGGGATGGAGTAGCTGTGGGCTGGGTAGTCAATAGTCCTTTCAGTGGTGTTTTGCAGTTGTTACTAAGAACATTGTTCACTAGTGTTTTCTGTGGTGTGATGTTTTTTCAGAGATGAAGCATGTTTTAATGAAATATTTTTTCTATTCCTTGCAGGTGATCACATTGTCAATATGAATCACTTACTTACAAAAAGGCATTTTGTTAGGCTGTGTAACACTCAGTTATAGCCTTTTTGATGGTAACAAAAGCAGCTACAGACCCTAATCCCCACCCATGAGATAAGGCCTGCTTTACACTTTTGTGAAGAAATAGGCTTCTTTCAGTGAAAACGCCACATTCAAGGCTGGAAGGGAGCTCCTGCGGACCGTAAACAAAATCTACAGCTGAGCGGAGCCAAGTCCGGTGTGAGGTCAGCGCAAAGGATCCACTGAGAAGCAAGAAGACCACAGACTCAGCTATTGCTATTGGCCCAAATCACAGTGTGGAGGGGTGGGTGAATAGTTTGTAAGGGTAAAAATACCCAGGGATTTCTATACTCGGCTGGGACTTTAGCAGAAGCAGCAGCTCCAGTCAGCCTTCCCGCTGTACTGTTCTGTCTGGTTAGTTTTTTACACAGTTTTTGCCTGAGAGTTTTCCCTGATAGACCAAGGAATTTAGACCCCAACCCACCCATCCCCACGCCCCTGGAAGGGAGGTAGGGATGTCGAGGTGTAGAGCGATGCAATTCTGAAATTCAGGCTGAGCGATATAAAGAATGAGGTGTACACGTGCAATCCTTTGGCCTTATGTAAATATAATATCTTAGGTGTTTCCCCTATCCCCTGCGAGTCCGGGAGCCAAACTGTAGATCTGGCGCGGGGCTAAGTTTGGATCCAGCCGCACCTAGACTCCCCTCTTGGAGTTTAGAAAGCAAGGGGGTCCATTCTGAACCTCACGACTCAAGGGAAAGGCCTCCCTCTAGCCTTTGGCATCTCCCGTCCACGTAGAAATCAATCTGAATCAAGTTCCAGCCGATTTTGATCAGCATATTTTGTCCACTTAGAAAGCAATAGCGTCCCTCGCCATCACTTTCCACGACGTCACAGCGCGAGCGATCCGACGCCGCTCTTGGTCAGCCGCGCCCCCAGTCGGTCACCTGAGAGGAAGCGACGTCGGCAGGGTCGCGGGCATCATCGGCGGTCAGCGACGGAGACGCGGCGCGAGTCCGAGTTCCGGATCGTCAGAGGAACAGACTCGCGGTAACCGCCACGATCGGGAAGTCGTGGAGGAATAGGTCACCGTGGTCAAGAACTATATGAAGGATGGCCAGGGAATTAAGTGCAAACTGTTTTCCTCTCCTGACAATTAGCTTGAGACAGGTACTTAAAAGGATCGGTGCGGTAGATGATGCGTAGCACGTTGGGATAGCGTGAAACCTCGAGTGAACGCAGCTCGGGGTTTTAGTTCTTTGTCCTTGGAGGGTAAATTTTTTTTCCTTTTCAGGTAAATTCCAAAGGTAAAGAATTAAAAAAGCCCCAGGTGGGGGGTTTTACCCCCCCCATCCGGGTTTTTTTCCCCTGGTCCCGGTGGCTCCGCGAGGTGACGTTCATCGCCAACGTACGGACGGAGGTCCGGCCAGGACCGGGGTTTAGGCAGGTGGGGAGAGTTCAGAGGGCGCCAGGAACGGCGTTTCCGAGGGGCGACGCGGAGACAGGGCGAAGGCCCAGGGGGAGAATGGCCGAGAATGGGTGTGGTGGTGTCGGTAGGCGAATGAGTGGTGTGTTAGAGTTGTGTGATGTGGTAATATTGTGTTTTGGGGTTGTAGTTATTTGTTCTGGCAGGTTAATGGTTTTTCCCTTTCAGGTAAATGTCTAATTTAAAATAGAATAAAAAAACCCCAGCCGGGGGATTTTTTTTTTTTTCCCCCGGCTGGGTTTTTTTTTTTTCCCCCGGTCCCAGCCGCTCCGTGAGGTGACGTTCATCGCCAAGGTTCGGACGCGGGTGCCCGTCGGGCCGGGGTTTTTTTAAATAAATAGTTGGTTATGATGTTGTAATGTTTGGTTTGAAGAGGTCGGTCCTACCTCAGGGCCACCACAAAGGTAATAAAGCAGACGTACCTTTTTGTCGTCCGGCGTCTTTTTTCGGTTCGAGCGGAGCGACAGCTGGATGTTTGGTGCACATACCAGAGTGTGAGAGCGTGGGCATCGTGACCGTGAGCGTGCGCCGGCCTTTGTCTTTGTCTGTGTGTGTGCCTGCTGGACTTTGTCTCTGTCTGTGTGTGTGCTGGACTTTGTCTCCGTCTGTCTTGTGTGTGTGCTGGACTTTGTCTCTGTTGGTGTTGTGTGTGTGTCCAGGACTTTGTCTCTGTTGGTGTTGTGTGTGTGTCCAGGACTTTGTCTCTGTCTCTGTCTTGTTTGCGTGCTGGACTTTGTCTCTGTTTGTGTTGTGTGTGTGTCCTGGACTTTGTGTGTGTGTGTGTGTGGATGCTCGACTTTGAGTGGAGTGACAGTTTAGGTTGAATGTGGTTGAGTGGGCTGTTATGGTAGTTTGTTTTGGATGTCAGGTAGAGATTTTTAATTACAACTAACTAAAAGGTATTGGGTTTTAGAGGTGCAGCAGTAGGGCTTTGGATGCTCAAGGGGAGTAAAAAAAATTATTAAAGAAATCAAGTACTCCCCTTGAGCATCCAAAGCCCTACTGCTGCACCAGATTTATTATTTTATTGTTTTTTATAAAATTATATATACATGAAAAATATATTACATATATACAAACCATGCATGTCCAACCCCTGACATTTGCATAACCAGGGGAGTACTCCCTAATTAATGTTATTGTTAGTTGGGTTGATTAATTAGGGAGTACTCCCCTGGTCACGCAAATCACAAGCTAATTATGTAAATGAGCTCATTAAATATGCAAATTAGACAGAATTTATTTCTTCGCCCACCCTAAACATAAAACAACTCCCAATACAAATCACAAAATTCATCAAGAATATAACAAAAAATTATAAAAACACAACTACACAACACTGAATATCATACACAAATTAACCAAAACAAGAAACAAAAAAAAGACACAAAATGAGTAGATACAATCATTACTCTTACAGGCACTAAGACTACTCTAATTACCATTACATTATACACACTCAGACTCACACACAAACATTAGAAGACAAAAATCATTTTACAATACAGACAACAATACAGATTACAATACAGATTACATTACAAACTACAATACACACTACAGAATCAATGCATTAAGAGCTGACAGGCTTATAGGATCACAAGCTGCAGTGCTTACAGTGAGGGGTGACAGGTGACAATCATAACAGTTAGGAGTACAGTTAGCCATGACTATTACGGATACATTCAGTACAGTTACAGTAACAATTAGGGTAAAGTTAGAGTTAGGCTTAGGGTTAGGGGTTAGGGTTAGGCTTAGGGTAGGAATCCCTAATCCCCAATCCTGTCTGCGCCCGCCACCGGGCCCCACCCCCCCTCCCAGCCCGGGAGTAGTTACAGCTTCCTTAAACATTCCAAATCTGACGTCTTCCAAAACAAAGCGTGCGAGCAGCGGAAGAACAAGCTGAGATGACTCAATGTGAGTGATAGAGCATAGTTCACTTTATTGGTCCAGGGTACACATATTTATACAGATAACAATAATTATGTCTACTAGTCACTTATTGATTGGCTTAAGCGCTAAAGGTCACATTTGCATAGCCCTGCTCCTCAAAGTTGTTACGATGCTCTGTCAAGGTCGCGGTGTCCTTGCCAGTTCTGCTGCAATCAGCAGCTTCTACCGCGGCCTAGTCTGGCTACTTACGCTAAGTTTGTTAGAACAGGATCTGCTCGTGCAACTGCTTTGTAGATCCATGTCCTCTATCCTTTAGCCACTCCCCAACACTGCTGTGGCCACTTCTTGCCTTCAGAGTGTTTTTCGTTGCTCTTCCTCATGGCCTGAACCTCTCCCCCCATGTGTGCTGAAGCTCACGGGAGAGAGCGGGATGCGAGGAAGAGGAGGAGCCAATGCTGTCGACTCGCAGGAGCAAGGCAGGAGCCCCAGGGAGTGCTGCTGGGTTTGGAAGGGGCTCAGGCCAGTCTGTGTCTCCCTGTGCCCCACAAACCCTGAGCAGGAGCCCAGGAAAAGCAAAGGGCAGAGTCAGACGCTGGCTCCTGGGGAGCCAGGGCTCCTTTCTGACCGTGCTGGATCTGCCTTCACCCCATGCGGAGCAGCCTGGGGAGCCCCCGGGCCAGCACTGTGGCGGTGCAGCTGCTCTCAGCCCTGTGTGGGCCACGGGAGGTATGAGGGTCAGGGCACGGCGGGGCCTCTTCATCTCACCAGCCTTTCCCCCTCCCCGCAGCCTGGCTGCCGGCTGCCCAGGCGCTGCTGGCTCGACTGCTGGTGAGTAGCGGGGCCCTGGGGGAAGAAAGAGCTTTTCTGGCAGCACTCCCGAGCCTGCCCGAGCCCCGCGGGGATCCCAGTCCTGTCTCGGGGCTGGCGGGGGTGGCTCTGGTGGCAGGGGTGACCCGTCTCTGCTCCCTCGCCCAGGTGCTGGCGGCGGCTCCCCACACCAGCAGCGGCCGCAGCTGCTGCAGGCCCTGCAGGGCTGGATCTGCGGGGCCTTGGGGACAGCGTGGGCCACCGAGATGCCCTTCCTGCTGCAGCACCTGGCAGGTAAAGTGTGGCTGGGGGGAGAGGCTGGAGGGGAGGGAGGGCAGGAAAACGCAGCTTCCCAGCAGTCACACAGTGGGGATCAGCCATGGTCAGAGTGTCCTTCCCCAGCATGAATCCAGTGGCTCTGACAAACGCCCCTGGGCTCCCTCCTGTGTCTGTGGCCTTGCGAGGGCTTTGGTACAGGCGCTTGTGGGCCCTTTCCAGCCTGATGGCCTGGGACTTTTGGGAGGTCTGACCGCAGAGGAGACCACCGGGCTCTTCTTTGGTGTGAGCTTGAGCAGCAGAAGAGCTTTTGCTTCCTCTTGCTTTCTAGGAAGAGCCGAGAGCTCCCTGGACTCTGCAGAGTGGGAGCAGCACGTGCTTAAGGTACAGCATCCTCGGGGTGTCACAAACATACAGGGAGAAGAGGGAACAGGCAGAGTTGTGGGGAGCTGGTGAAAAGAGGGCTGGGCTTGGCAGGGCAGACACTGTCATTCCAGCAGCTCGCCCCAGCAGCATCCCAGGACACGTGGGTGTGGGAAGGGCCCTGGCCAAGGGCAGGGGGACACTGGCTTCCTCTGCTCTTCCCCCCAGTTCCTGCGGGCGTCCCTGGACCCATTGAGGACGAGACCTGCAGCGTGGGCCTGAGCCAGCAGCTGAGCCGGCAGAGAGCAGCTCTGCCCCCGGCTCCTGGGAGAAGGCTTTTCTCCTGCCCCACACCGGGACTCTGCCCACACCGGCAGTTTTTACTGCTTCACCCCCAAACTGCGCTTCCCCCGTGCTGCCCCGGCCCGGCACTGCGGGCAGTCCCGCCTGCTCCTGGGGGAATCGGGTCAGGGGAGGCTTTGGCAGGAAAGGCTGAGGGACCTCAGGGAGGGGCTGACATCGGGGAGGCTTTGGCGGGAAAGGCTGAGGGACCTCAGGGAGGGGGTGACATCGGGGAGGCTTTGGCGGGAAAGGCTGAGGGACCTCAGGGAGGGGGTGACATCGGGGAGGCTTTGGCGGGAAAGGCTGAGGGACCTCAGGGAGGGGGTGACATTGGGGAGGCTTTGGCGGGAAAGGCTGAGGGACCTCAGGGAGGGGGTGACATTGGGGAGGCTTTGGCGGGAAAGGCTGAGGGACCTCAGGGAGGGGGTGACATCGGGGAGGCTGCAGTGGGCAATGCTGAGGTAGCTCAGGACGGGATGGCACTGAGGTTGGTTTCAAATGGAAATGCTGAGGTACCTTGAGAAATGGATGCTGGGCTGGGAACTATGAACACACCAGATTGGTTAAGAGAGTGTTCATGACAGAAATTTGTGCAGTAAAGTATTCCAGCAAAGAGAGTAAGAAGAGCAGAACTTAGATCAGGCCTCCTAGGACGCCTGCAGGTTTGGGGACAGGGATGACGAGGTTGTTAATCCGGTCCTAACTGTTTCTTTCTCTGTCCCTCTCTTGCAGCACCTGACTGAATGGAGGAGCAAGTGGACGGGAAGTTCCTGCGCCACACACAGATCACATTTATTACTCTCGCCCTCAGAGACCCGGAGATCCAAACCGTTCCCATTGTGCCTTGAAGTAGCCTGTGCTCATGTGCTTCTCCCGGGGAGAAGGCAGAATGGCAGTGACTGGCCACGTTAAGCCACAGGGTGCACACTCTGCAGCTGTCAAGCCCAGCTCTGCGTTAGCTCACACCTGCGATTTTGCGCCGCACACGCAGATTTGAGTTGTCGCTGATTGTTGCAGCGTTTAGCTTTGGTGAGGACAGCGTGTGTTTGTCAGCAGTTGGTGTACGTGGAATCTTGAGGAGAAAGCGATATTTCCGTGCCAGAACTGGTTGGTGTTTGCATGGTATTGTGGCGGTTGTTCCCGCAGGCGATCAGTGCTGGAGTATTATTGCAGGATGAGGGGATTTTGGAGGCTTGTCTGTGAGATGCACTAGAGGCAGCAGTTGAAAGCGAAAGGTTGAGATTTGGAGAGTTTGTCAGTGGGTTTTGGGCGGTTGTCAGCTGAAGAGTTGGCTGTTTGCAGGTGAGGTGTAGGGCAGACTGACTTTGCCTGGGCGGCGCAACTGGCTGGGTGTGCAGAGCTGAGGAGAGCGGGCTGCTGCGGGGGACCCTAAAGCTGGAGACCCAGCCGGCAGCTGCAGACGCTCCCGCTGCCGGGCAGGGCCGTGCAGGCCAGTGCCCTGGGGACAGCGGCGTGACGTAGAAACCATGAGAAGGCGAGCGAGGAGGGGGAAGCATGGAGAGGCTTGCAGCATGAGTGGGAGAAGGAGGAAGAAGACTTACAGTGCACTTACACAAGCAATACCACAAATAAACTGTAACAACAGCCAGTAAAACAATTAACTCACATTCCTGACAAGCTGCTTGATTTTCAGAAAGGCAACACACAGGGCGAAAGAAAAGTTGCCGTGCTCCATAGCCTTTTCAAGGCATTTTTGCATCACCCCTCTCCTAGAGAGGATATGTGAGAGGAGCTGCAGTACTGCTGCTTCTTCGTTAGATATATTCTGCCCCATCTCCTCTCGCTCCTGGCTCCTCACCTCTTCAGGTGTCCGTTGCACCGATGTCGGATCCTCTGCTTTCCCACAGCTCCACGAACTGCGTCCCGGTCCCGGTCCAGCCGCGCCGTATGCAGCCGGGGCTCGTCCCTCATCCAGCAGTCATCTCCTCGCCGTCAATTCTCCATATGGATCACATCAGGGTTACCACTTGTGAGGGCAAAAATCACAGACTCCACACAATTCAATGTGAATTCAAGCTGAAGCCGTTTATTGCTTGTTACGTGTCCATCTCCTCTGCTGCCCACCCTGGAAATCCCTAGAAATCTCTACCAACCCACAAAAGGAGCAGCTTTGCTGCTGTTCAAATCGGCCAGCCAGGTGAACATGGGGCTCGGGGCACACCACAGGGCAACAGGGAGGTCCTGAGGGGACATGCGGGCAAAGGGGGGCCTGGAGGCACCCGAGAGCACTCAGGTGCCCAGGGCTGAGCTGGCCTGTGCCTCCCCAGGCGCAGGGTCCCAGAAGGGCCCTTTGTGACCTCACTCTGTGACACCCACTGCCCTGCGTGTGCTCAGCGCAGCCGTGGGCCCAGCCCACACTGTCCGACAGGACGGTGACGGGACAGGGCGTGAGCACGGAGCTGGCGAGAGCCCCGAGCGTAGCCCCAGTCTTTCGGAGAATCCTAGAATCATTTTGGTTGGAAGCGACCCTACAGATCATTGCGTCCAACCATCCCCTATCTCTAGCTGCCCTCAGCAGACTCTGGCTGTGGAGTCCCTGAGCACAGCCCACATCTTTCCCCACTGCCCCAGGCAGACCTGCGGCACCGAGGGATTTTGCCGAAGGTTCTCCCTTCCTTCCCTTCATCCCACAGGATGGGAGAGAGACACCCCAGGCGTCGCAGGGTGAGCTGGGCAGACATTCCCCCTGTCATCATCGGGGAGGCCTGGGAGGAGAGACCCCCCAGCCCCCCTGAGGGGGCCTTGGAGGAGAGACCCCCCAGCCCTCCTGGGGGGACCTTGGAGGAGAGACCCCCCAGCCCTCCTGGGGGGTCCTTGGAGGAGAGACCCCCCAGCCTTCCCAGGGTGGCCTGGGAGGAGAGACCCCCCAGCCCTCCTGGGGGGGCCTTGGAGGAGAGACCCCCCAGCCCTCCTGGGTGGTCCTTGGAGGAGAGACCCCCCAGCCTTCCCAGGGTGGCCTGGGAGGAGAGACCCCCCAGCCCTCCTGGGGGGTCCTTGGAGGAGAGACCCCCCAGCCTTCCCAGGGTGGCCTGGGAGGAGGTTTGGGATCCCCAGGAGGACAGCCCTCCACAGGAGCCCTCTGAGACGTCCCCGATCTGGCACCTGGAGATCGGTGAGTGAGGGGCGCTGATTGTCTGGGCAGGATGGGGCCCAGAGATTGTTCCCCACTCGACACCAGGGTCACGGTTCCCCACACGCTGGCAGGGGGTTCCATGGGTGGGGATTATGCTGCCTGAAGCCCAGGGCTGCTCCGAGCTGGGAGCCGGCCCCAGCACAGCCTCTGCGGGCAGAGGGGACCCAGCTCCTGCTGCAGGGCACGGGCAGCGAGAGGCAGCTGGGCGGGCAGGAGGCAGCCGTGCTGCAGGACAGGGACATTTCCTGCCCGTCTGAAGCGAGTTCCTCACCCGCTGCACCGGGCGCTTTCCCCGTCCTGCCTGGCTTGAGCATCGCAGCCCGTCTGCCGGGCACCCTGCAGCCCTGACACGCACGGGGAGACTGTGCCGGGGCAGCGGGCGTGCGGCTGGACGGGGGGCAGAGCTCCTTCTGCTCTGTCCTGCCTGCAAACGTCTCTGCAGCCCTCCCTGCTCTCCCCCTTTATTAGATGCCACCTGGTTGCCGGTGTATGAATTTGCAAAGGCACACGTGGACTTCATCACGGCCTTTGTCAGAAACCCAGAAAAGGTAACTGCAGCCGCTTTAAAGGCAGCTGTGCTGGCGGCTGCTGACAGGGGCTCTGCTGCGGGTGCTGGAGGGTGCTGGCTGGGCAGAGCTGCTGCTCCCAGGTCTCCACATGGCACTGCACCCCCATGCTGCGGTGCCCACTGGTCGTGTGTCCTGATTCTCACACTCCCTGTTTGCCTCTCTGCTCCCTGGCTCTAGGAGGAGAGCCAGAAGATGCAGTTTCTGCAGAGCATCTGTGCCCTGTGTGACACCAGCAGAAGCTCCGGCTTGTCCCCGGGCCTAGATCTCTTCTGCCAGATATTCCAGCTGGCAGACAAAATCAAGGTGAGGGGATACGCAGCGGCTCTGGGGAAGGGCTTGAGGCCCCTGACACTGGCACCCAGTGAGGACATTGTTGGGCAGGGCCAGGGGCTGGTGGCACTGGGTCCCACCCCAGCTGTGCTCTGCAGGTGCTGCTGGAAGAGGAGCCCAGGGGCCAACTGCGCACGGCGCTGCGGCAGATCGCCATGCGTGCCATTGCTGAATTGAGGTACCTGCCCATCCCTCCCGGGGACCCCTGCCCCCGAGCGCCGTGTCCACCTGTACGAGGCCTCCACGCACTGCTCCCAACACCAGTGTCTGACTGGCCTGTCTCTCTTTGCAGCCTAGTGGACATGGTGCTGGAGGGTAAGGAGACAAGCCTCCTCGAAGCCTGCTTCTCCAGCGTCTTCTTGCTTCCTCCAGAAGAGGAAATGCAGGGCCTGGCCTGTGACCTCTACCATGTGGTAAGTGCTGGGAGAGCTACAGGAGCCCCCAGTCCCTCTGGGCTGCTCTCCAGCCACCCTGCGCTGTGATATGACCAGAGATCCAAGCAGGGCAGGGTCTCAGTTCTGCAGTCCCACCCTCATCCCTTGGTCCCCTGCCTGCGGGCCTGGCCATGTCCAGTGCTGCAGGTTGCTCTCCCCGCAGCAGATTATTTGTCCCTGGGTCTCTCCCAGGCACAGCGCAGCAGCGCGGGAGTCGTCCCTCAGTGCTGGGAGTTCAGATCAGTCCCCTGGGGGTGAGAGGGATGGCAGGAAACACGACCACAACTCCTTGTCTTCTTGCAGACCATGCAAACCATGGACAACATGCTAAATAGGCTGGTGCTCCGGTGTCATGTCTCCAGAGTCAGCGAGCTGCTGCACAATATCTTCCAGGTCTGGGTGTGCAAAGTTTGGGCTTCACAAGGGCTGTTCCTCACCCTGGGGGACGGGGTGTCCACTCTGGAGGTGACAGTCCCACCCCGTGCCGTGCAGAGAGCGCTGCCAGGAGGGTGCCCACCTCCCCGGGGAGCCAGGGGCTGCCCTCCGGGCTCTTCCGCAGCACAGTGGCTGCAGAGGGTGGCATCTGCCTTCCTGCCTGGCCACAGGGCTGGCCTGGGGCTTGTGCCCCGAGCCTGCCAGGGACCCCAGGGCAAGAACCTCACTACAGGCTTTGTTCAAGACCAGGCGAAGCCTTAATCGACTGGGCCAGTCCAAACCAGGACTTGAGCTTCTGCTGGAGCGGTGGCTGCTCCCAGGGCTCTCCAGCAGCTTGTCTCTCCCCAGATGCTCATGACCTTCACCAGCTCCAGCAGAGCATGTGTGCAGGAGAGGGCTATGGGCAGGATCGCTATGCTGAGCCATTTACTGTCCAACTTAGTGAAGGTAAGGACCAGGCACACCCTGCTCTGCCAGGACCCAGCTCTGCCCCAGTCCTGTGTCGGCTGGGACTGCCCAAGGAACCCAGGGGGAGCCCAGGTCTGGCAGCTCTGCCTGTGTGGGGCTGTTCAGGGAGATGGGGCCCACAGGGCCCTGCAAAGCTCTGACCTGCCTGCATCCAGCCCTGGGCACACCCTTGGGTTCAGGGCTTTATCCCCAGGTGCCCTCAACCCTTCTGTTCTTCCTCCTCCCTTGCCCAGGCTGATCCCAATGAGGACAGACAAGCCTCCTACGCATGGACCCAGATCCCAATCCTCGGACAGCTGCTGGGACATCTTGTCCTGCTCCTGTCATCCAGGGGAGAAGAGATCAGACATTTGGCTTTGGATGCTCTTTATTCCCTCTTCAAAGTCGAGTATCAGCAACACTGTAAGAGAAGCTGTGGCGGGATGAATCCCCCTGCACACCAACATCACCCAATACCTCTGCTAATCTTCCTGAGCATTGCAATGAATGGTTCTCCTGCTTGCTGGAGACACCATCATGTCACCAGCCCTGGCCCTGCTCCTGACCCCCACGCTCTGTCCCAGGCTGGTGATGGTCCCGTGTAGCTGAGCTGCTCCTCAGGAGCATCTTCCCATCTCCCCCGAGGGGCCCGTATCCCTGCCCCGCAGCACTGCAGCCATGCGAGCCGTCCCCCACGTCACTGTTATTCCAGCCATGGTGGACTGAACTGTGGGACTGCATGCAGAGCTCTAGGGCCTTGGAGTTTCCAGGGCCAGGAGCATTCGCACACGTACAGTGGAGGCGGGTCAGCCTTTCCGTGGCCCCGCTCTCCACCACCTCCTCCCCAGACCCTGGGTCATAATCTCCCTCCTCCCTCCCTCCTCCCTCCCTCCCACTCCAAGTTCACAGCTCTTTCCAATGCTGGGGAAGCTGCTGTGTCTTACCCACTCTTCTGCGTTTGCCCCGCTCTTTAGGTGCGACACTGCCAGAGAAGAACGCACAGCTCCAAGGGGATTGGGAAGCCAAGGCCACCTCCCTGCGCTCTTTGCCCAGCACCACTCACGTTGCCATGGTAACAAGCTCCCCCCTTGCTGGCCCTCCTGGCTGTGGCACCAGCAGCGGACTTGTGAGAGCAAAGGCCTCCACAATCAGGGGGCTGGCATGGCCTCCCTGTCCCTGCTGAGAGGGTTCCTGCTGTCCCCGAGCAGGGACGATGCGAGGGCTGCTCTCCAGTGTCCCAGCAGCAGCCCCAGTCCTGCTGGCCACCAGCAAGCCCAGGTTCACGGCAGGGCCAGCACGCTGCGCAATGACCGCAACCCTCCTCCCTCTCCCCGGGCCTCTCTTCTCCTCCTCCCCAGCAGTCACTGCCGCCCCTGCTGCCAGCTTTGCTGCGGGCACCGCCACAGCGCCGCCGGGCGGCTCTGCAGGGCTGCTGGCACTGCCCGGCTACGCAGCAGCACCGGGGCACTCGGTGTGACTTGGCTTCGCTGCCTCCCTTCCTCCCTTAGCTCTTTGCAGAATACCTCCAGCCTTCTGAGAGGACAGACATGCTCCTGGTGTTCATCGAGGCCATGAGCGACTCCAGCACCTTTGACAAGGAGATGGCCAGAAACCCGCTGGACGTGGTCACGGGAAACCCTGAACTCTGGCTGGTGGATGTAAGTGGCCTGTGGTTGGATTGCCCTGTCCTTCGGCCCTGTCAGGCCTTGTTCCTCCCTCCATCCCTCTCTTCCTCCCCACCCCTGGTGTCTCGGGCACCTGAAGTCACCTGAAGGCGGCAGAGAGGGATGGAAAGGGCAGCTGAGGAAATGGCTGCACTCCAGTGGCAGCACCATCCTCACCTGTGTCCCCTCCAGGTGCCAAAGATCATGAGCTGCATCAACAAAAGCCTGCAGAGCATCAGCACGACAGCAGCCCGGCAGGGCGTGGAGTCCCTGCTTCTGCTGATGGCCAGCAGGAGCCCTGGGGAGGTGGTGTCGACACTGCTGACAATCGCTCCACCAGGAGACAGGTACCGGCCCCAAAAGCCATGAGGCCTTGTTCCCTGTGGGGAGAGGGGCCCGGAGACGCTCTGGCTGCCAGCACCAAGGAATCCTGCAGGACACCCCCGAGGAGCAGGACCCTCCATCCCACCACGCTTTCCAGCGCTGGGGTCAGCCAGGCCTGCAGCAGCCACAGCTGAGCGAGCCAGCCCAGAGCCCCCCACTGCGCTCCTGCCAGCCCCACGGGAGCACCAGCTCAGCCTCTGCTGCTGCCCAGGGCATCCCAGGCGTCCTGCAGCGCGGAGCCCGGACACGCTGCTGTGGCCCAGGCTGCCCTGCTGACAGAGCGCTCTCTTGCAGCACTGCCCTGGCACTGTGGGAGGTGATGTTCTCCGTGCCCCAGACCCTGCTGAGCGTTTTGAAGGAGCTGCTCATCCAACTTCAGGACACAAAGACCAGGCTCTTCTGCACACACCTGGGGGACCACTGCCTCGTTAGAATGGCTGTGAGTGACCGGAAAAACACCCTGGTGCCCTTGGCCTGGCGCTGGGGTGCCTGCTCCAAAGGCCTTTCCTGCCATGGTGGGGCCTGGTGGCTGCCTGGGGAGCTCTCCACACATGGACCTCGTCCCAAAAGGGCAACTCTCTTCTTCATACAGGCAAGGAAAATGAAGGTCATGCTGCCAGACCTGATGCGGGTCCTCCAGAACGGCAATAAGGCCATCACGATTGAGGCTCTGGCCATCTTCAGAACCATGATGGCTCGAATGAAGAGGAAGGAGGCCAGTCCCATTGCCGTGCCGCTGGCAAAATTTCTCCTGCCCTTCTTTGATGACGTAAGGCTGATGTATAAGCCTGAGCCCCACGGATGGGCACTGGACAATGACAGCTGCCCTTCAGCCCAGCCACTCAAAGCAGGGGCTTCTCTCCTTTCTCCCCGGGGCTCTTGTGGGATGGTTTCTGCGTTCGGCAGCCCAGCCCAGCTTCTCCCTGCCAGCTGCTCCCACAGCTCCTCCCCACCATGGCTGCTGAGGCTGCTGGGGGATGCTGGGACGGCACTTTGAGGCACAGGCACTGCCTGAGCAAGTCCCTTGAGTGGCCCTTCACGCACCCAGGGCTGCAGATCTGGCCACAACTGCAGCGTGCACAACGCCGCCCTGGAGCGTCTCCCCTCCCATCAGCCATGCAGGAGCTTCTGCTCCCCGTGGGCAGAGAGCTGCTGGTGCTCAGGTCCTACTGTGCTGCTCCCTCCCAGGAGCTGAGCCAGCTGAGAGAGATCTCCATCAACCTCTTCAGAGACCTGATGAAGATGGTGGTGTGGAACGACAAGAGGGAGATGAAGAACACAGTGCGACTTGGCCTGCTCCCTCTCTTCTTCCACATGAGTGACCAAGTGCAGAGCGTGGCCAGGGTACAGATTTCAAAGCTGAGCAGTGATGCAGGGAAGAGACCCCTGGGCGTTTGGGCCAGGGCATCTCCCCGCTCCCTAAGGGCAGAATCACCCCAGGAACAAAGCCCAGAGCAGGGGGACACCAGGTCTCCTGCCCCAGACAGTGCTGCCATCTCCCAGCTTCTGCTGTTCCACAGGCTGCTGGGGAAACCCTCCTTGCTGCCGCAGAGCTGCTCAGGTGGAAACAGCTCCAACGCCTGGTGCAGACAGAGCAGCCATGGCGGATTGGAGAGAGCTTGGTGAGGACAAACCCCAAGGCCCAGGGCCCAGGCTGGACGGGGCTGCCCCACATGTCTGTGCTGTGGGCTCTGCAGATGTGCCTCGCCTGTCCTGCTGCAGCCCCGAGCTGCATCCTTGTTCCCTGTCCTCAAGAACAGAGCCCCCAGGGGCTCTTCCCTCTGCCCCGCAGCCAGCGGGAGGGAGGGCTCTCAGCGCCCCTGGGACCCTCGGCCTGTGTCTCTCTCTCAGCCCCACAGGGCTCCTGGCTGGAAAACGGGGATGGCCGGGGCGGAGGGAAGGGGAATGTGTGTTGTTGTGGGGAGGGACTGGTCCGGCCAGCTGGGGAGGGACAGTGACGTGCTCACACCCTTGTGCTCTCTCCAGCTGGAGCAGGACAGGAGCAGAGCTCAAGAGCTCTTGAGTCAGAGCCTGCCGTACCTGAGGGATGCTCAGGCCAGCTTGCGAGAGGCGGCCGTGAGGTTCATTGGTGAGTCACAGCCCCCGGGTCCCTCTTTCGGCAGCCTGGCCCCAGTCCCCACTGCTGCCCTGGCACAAGGAGCAGCCCTGTGGCTGCCAGAGCCCCGGCTGCCCCGTGCAGGGCCTTGGCCTCCCCTCCCAGCCCTGCCCACGCAGGCGGGCTTGGTGGCCGCCTTGCCCGGTCCCACCATCTCGGCTCCTGCTCTCCCCTGGGGTCAGCCCTGATGAGGGGAGGGAGCAGGGGCTGACGAGCTCTGTGCCCAGGGCTGGCTGCGCGGCCCCTGAGGGACCGAAGGGAGGAGGAGGAGCTGGCTGAGATCTGCAGCGGTGAGTAGGGACCGTGGTCGGGAGGGGATACCTGGGGGTCTCTGCAGACGTGGGAGCTCATCTGGGTTCTGCTTCTTTCCCTTGCAGCCCTTCAGCCCTTGAAGCGGGACAGAGAACCCTCCATCCGCTCCCTGGCAGCTCAGACCATCCACATCCTGAGCAACCCAAGGGAGCAGCCACGATCGCGATGGACCCTGCGAGGCCTGTGCTGCTGGCGCCGCTAAGCCCGGCGGAGGAGCAGCTCTTCTCGGGAGGAGGGCTGGAGTTTAATAAAGCTGGAGGAGAATGCCAAAGCCCTGGTGTCCTTCAGATGTGCAGCGCCCTGAGCGTGCTGAGCAGACGGTGTCATTCCCGGGCTCTCCCGCTGCCGCGGGACATCTGTCCGTCAGCACAGCCTGGTTCCAGGTGTAGTCACGGTGCCGGCGGGTGGGGCGCTCGCTGGCCCCCAGGCCCTGCCCTGCAGGGTGAGGCCGGGGAGGCAGAAGGCCGTGCGGGCATGGCAGGCACGGGGGCAGCAAAGACACGCAGTTTTACAGCAGGGCTGGTCCCAGCGCCTCAGGAGCTGTTTCCCACTGTTTTGCCCTCAGCTCCCGCCACCCCCGAGGGTTTCCACAGCGCCGTCTCAGCGAGCGAGACCCTCTGCTCCGGGCTGCCAGGCCTCGTCTCTCACGCTGCCCTCCCCTCCTCGCCAGCAGCTGCCGCCCAGCGCTTTCACCCTTTCCTGGAGACGCTTTCACAGTGTGTGTTTGATATAGAGAGATTCCCTGCACTGATATTCTACAGTTACATGAGAAAAAAGCTGAGCGGTAGATCTACCCGAGAAAGGTTTCCAAACAGGTCATTTAGCACAAGAACAGCAGTGTGCGCGGCTGTGCAGAGCACGGCTGTGCTGTTTGTAGGAAAGGTTCCGCATGTATCTACTTGCACAGTCCTGCATTTCTCATGTGGACAGATGCAAGGTAGCTCAGCTAGTAGAGGAACAAAGACAGTCGTAGGCAGTACTGAATGCTGCTCCATGGTACTTGTCTGCCATGGCAAATGCTTCACAGTGGCCCGAGGAAAGACTCTTAACAATCGATCTACAAGAGAAAGGAAACAGACCATGGCATGACACAAAAGAACAGCAGAGCATCTCTTCACAACCTTGTCCCTGATATAGAAGCTGAGGACAAACACTTGTGTCCTTGTGTGACAGCAAGTGCCTGACAGAGCCCGACTGAGCTCGATAGGTCCCAAAGGAGCCCGACAGAACCTGCCAATGTCAGACAGTCTTTGCCAGGCCTTGTCAGACCCTGGCGCTCTCAGTCGAGCTTTGTTGAGCTCTCCTGGATTCTGTAGGGCTTTGTAGGGCTCTGATGAACCCTGTCGGGCTGTGTCGAGCTCTGCTGAGCCCTGTCAGGCCCTCTCGGTCCTTGTTGGGCTCTCGTCAATCTTTTTTGGGCTCTGTGGGGCTAAGTTGGACTCAGTCAGTTCCTGTCAGATTTTGTTTGGCTCTTTCCAGTACTGTCTGGCCCTGTCAGGCTCTGTGGAGATCTGTAAGGCTCTGCCAAGCCGTGTTAGGTCCTGTCAGGCTCTGTAATGCTTTGTTGAGCTCTTTTTGCATCCGTCACACTTTGTCAGCCTCTGTTAGGTCCTGCTGTGCTCTATCATTCTGTATCATGCGCTGTCGGGATTCGTCAAACCCTTTCGAGCTCTGTCGAGCTCTGTCGGGCTCTGTTAGGCTTTGTCATGCACCATAAGTGCTCCAAAGACTGGATGCACTTGCGATGCTTGTATTCACAGAATTATTGCATATTCATTACAATTTGGGGGAACTTGTAACATACAACGCAGCTATAGTAAGAAAGAATTGCATATACCTGGGTGAGCGTGATGTCAATTATTTCACGGTCTTTGCTGCCATCTAGTGTCTATTGAGGGCATGCACTAGAACACACATTTGGTGGGTACCTGCAGACATGTGCCTGTTCCTGGACGGGCCTGTGCGTGAAAGCATTTGTGCCTAGAAATGCTCGTCTGTCCACCTGCGTGTGCCTTGAGGTGGGCTCCATTCATGCTTTAGTTTGCGTGTACCGCTGTGCTCTTTGTTGGAAAAGTTCTGCGTATATCTAGTTGCACATTCCTGCATTTCTCATGCGGACAGATGCAAGGGAGCTCTGCTACTAAGGGAACAAAGTCGCAGGCAGTACCGAATGCTGCTCCACGGCACTTCTCTGCCATGGCAAATGCTTCACAGTGGCCTGAGGAAAGATGCTCAGCAATCGATGTACAAGAGAAAGGAGACTGACCATGCCATAGTGCGAAAGAACAGCAGAGCATCTCTGCACAAGCTTGTCCCTGATATAGAAGCTGAGGACAAACACTTGTGTCCTTGTGTGAGAGCATGTGTCTTTCCTGTAAGTGTCTGATTGTTTGGCACAGTTACATGTGGTGGGGTCGGCTATCAACATCTAGGATACCTGCGGGTCAGTCCCTGTTGGTGCAGAGACAGTGTGCCTGTAAGTCAGTCTGTGTTCGTTAGCACCTGCTGTATCTATCCATCGCTCTACACATGTCTGAGTCCATGTCTTTCCCTCCACAAGCATGTGTGTTGATTTTGTCGCACATGTGCATCTGCGCTGGTGTAGAGCTCAGTGGAGTGTGTCTGGTGACACGAGATAGATAATCGAAGCCAAACCTTTGTTTTCTGGGACTTCTGCCTGGGCACCTGTACACACACGAGCTTTAGAATTATCCAAAGAGAAGAAGATTAATATTTGGACAGATTCCAAGTATGCTTTGGGAGTGGTGCATGCCATGGAGCATTTGAAAAGGACCACGTTTATTAACAGCATAAGGAGAACAGATTAAATGTGATACTCCATTTGTCAGAAGCTGTGCTCTTCCTAGAAGAGTTGCCATCATGCATTTCAAGGAGCATCAAAGGAGACACTGATCAGGAAACGGGAAATAAATTGGCAGCTGATACTGCGAGATGAGCTGCTGAAAAGACAGAGAGAGCAATGAGAGTGATGTCTCTGAGCCCGGACGCTGCCCCTCGAACCAGCACCAGTAAACTCTGCCTTGCAGTGTGTTAACAGAGACCTTCTCAGGCTGGCCTGAAGCATCCCCTGCCCAACTAGTAAAGCTACAACAGTAACCAAAGCTTTGTTAAATGAGACCGTACCCCGATTTGGGGTACCCGCCGTGATGTCCTCTGCTAGAGGGCCCCGTTTTGTTGCACAGGTAGTGCTGCAAGTCAGTAAAGCATTAGAGATCAATTGGCAGTTGGCACCCTATTTTTTCCTCCAAAAAACCCTTTTTTTCTGCTTTAAAACGCCACGTACCTCCCCATAACCCACTTCCCGCCAAAACCACTTTCCTCCCTTTTCCCCCCAAAAAACCCACTTTTTCCCACTAAAAAAAAACCACCTTTTTTCTCCCCAAATCCAAATTTACCTCAAACCCCCATTTTATCCCCCAAACCCCCTATTTTTTGAAAAAAAACCCTTTTATTCTTCTTTTAAACTCCCACATACCTCCCCATACCCCTTTTCTCACCAAAACTGTTTTCCTCCATTCCCCCCCCAAACCCCACTTTTTCCCCCCCAAAAACCCCTTTTTTCTCCCCAAATCCAAATTTACCTGCAAACCCATATTCCTTCCCCAAAAATGCACATTTTTTAATTAAAACTCCTTTTCATTCACTTACACTCCACGTACGTCCCCATGCCCTGTTTCCCGCCAAAACGCCACCATTTTGCTCCTTGAAAGGGGCATTTTTCCCGCCAAAACCAGGTGTCCGGCGGCCCCTGCAGGATGTACAGCTGCCCAGCGTGCGTCCTACCACCACCCCATCGCCCCGTGGTGTCGGCCCCTCCAAGCGCCAGCGTGTGTCCGGGGTGGCAGGAACACCTCCCGGTTCGGGAAGAGCTTCGGCTCCAAGGGCGGCCAGCACGGATCCTCCTCCTCTCTCAAAAATAGAAAAAAATTCAGGAAATTCTAGCAATTCTGAGATAAATTCTTCCACTTTTGAGAGCGATGTGGTGATTCTGAGGCAAAATTTTGGCTGTTTTGAGGTGAATTTTGGGGATTTGGAGGTGAAATTTGGATTTGGGGTGAAATGGTCCCAATTCTGTGTTCCCGCAGCTGGAGTCCATCAAGGGGGATGAGAAGGAGGCGAAGGAGGGCGAGGACGATTCCTAAAGCCCCAAACCCACCCCCGTTCACCCCAATAGGCCCCATTTCCTGCCTCCATGCTCATGCTGTCGTGGCCCCTCCCCCCGGCCCCGGCCCCGCCCCCCCCTTTTAATTTTGATACCTCGTTACGAGTTGATGATTAAAGGACGGATGCTTTGTAGCTGTGGGGTGACCCATAAGTGACGTGGGGACCCATAGAGCCTCATAGAGACCATAGAAACCCATAGAGACCCATAGATTGACCCATAGAGATCACAGGGACCCATAGAGACCCAGTGACCAATGGGGACGCAGAGCTCTGCAAGCCCCGCCCCCCAACCGTTGTGGGCGGGGCCAACCCCCAGTTCCAATGATGCTCCGCGGCAACTCCTGTGCTTGGGGCCCGCCCTAGGCCGCCCCTCCCCCCCCGCTTCTCGCTGTGAGGTATTGGGGTGGGGAGGGGACACAAAGGGGCGGGGCTGATTCTGACCCCTCCCCCACCCCCCAGGCGCCCCCACAGCAGCTTCACGTGGCTGCCCCTCCCCCCGCCCCCCAGCGGGCCCCGCCCCCTCCAGGCGGGGATGGGGGAGGGGGAAGGAGGGGTCCCCCCGGGGGCGCTGAGCGAATACGAGACAGTGATGGCCGCGCTGGGGAGCCCCTTGGAGGAGGAACTGGAACCACCTGCCACGCCTCCCCTCCCGCCGCTGGAGCCCCGCATGATCCTGCAGGTGGGACCCAGGAGTTGGGGTGGGGACCCGAGGAGTTCGGGAGGGCCCCTCAGCCCCGCCCTGTGTCGCAGGCGGAGGGCGTGCTATCCACCCGCTTCCTGTCTGCCATCTTGGGGCCGCCGCGTGACCTGCCGGATCTGGAGGCCATTTTGGAAGAGGAGGAGGAGGAAGCCAAGATGGCGGCGGTAGCGGGACGTCCCGACCCTCCCAACATGGCACCCGTCGCCATGGAGACGCCGCTCCCTCCCAAGATGGCAGCCGCAACGCGCCCCGACACCCCCAAGATGGCGGTTGCCGTCAAAACGCTCGCCGACCCTCCCAATATGGTGCCCGTAACCATGAAGACGCGCGCCGACCCTCCCAAGATGGGGATGGGTCCGCGGCGCGGGAAGCTCCAGCCAATCGGGGCGCGTTTATTCCGGTGCCGGGGCCGCGTCTGGCAGAGGGGGCGGTGCCGAGAGCGCCAGCCGGGGCGGGGCCAGCGCGTGGCGGGGCGGGCGCTTCCCGTTGACCAATAGGGAGAGTGGAGACGAGACCCGCACACCCTGGAACGAGAACGTCGCACCAGTAAACACTAGTTTGAACCAGTTTAAACCAGTGACCCCCAGAGCCCACCAGTTTGTCCCAGTATAACCCAGTCCCCCCCATAACCCCTCCCAGTCCCCCCCAGTATAAACCAGTAACATCCCAGTATAAAACAGTGCCCACAAACACCCTCCCAGTGCCCTCCCTCCCCTGGGTCCCTTGGGGCACTCCTGGGTCTCTCCCAAACACCTGAGTCCCCTGGGGCACTCCTGGGTCCCCTAGTTTGATTGGAAGCTGTCACGCTCAGGGGGGCTCAGGATGAACAGGACCCACCCACTCATTGCGTGCCCAGGAGTGGCTCCTGGCTGCAGAGGTGGAGCCCGTCGCTGGCCCCGCCTTTGCTCGAGGCACCGCCCACTTCCGGTCCCCGCTGGCAGCTCCGCCCCACCGGGGCTGCACCAGGGACACTAAAAAAAAACCCTAATTCCCCACGAATTCCCTTGTTTTGCACAAAAATCCCCTTAAAATGCCCCCAAAATCTGATTAATTTCCTATAATTCCCCCTTATTTCTGTTAATTTAATTAAAAATGCCCCAAAAGCCCCTTAAATCGCCTCTAAATCAATTTAAGTTGCCCCCAAATCACTTTAATTACCCCGTTTTGCCCCAAACCCTTGTTATGTCCCCCAAAACCCCCTTAAAATGCCCCAAACACATGCTCCATCTTTAAATACGCCCTCGAGGCCACGCCCACCGAAGCCCCGCCCCTCTCACCCGATTGGCCATCGCGGCGCGCAGCCTCTCCAGGAAGTCCAGCAGGTGGGCGTGGCACCGCCGAGGCTCCGCCCACCTGGGCGCCAGCGCAGCTGCGAGGCTCAGCCCGTCCAGTGCTGCCCCGAAGCTCTCCTGGTATTGGAGGAGCTGCCGGAGAGTGCTGATTGGCTGCGGCACACAGCGGGCAGCTCCCCATTGGCTGCCATGCCTGCCACTCCGCGCTGCACCCGCCCCCCCCCTCCATTTTTGATGCTAATGGTCCAAACGCGGTGGCCACGCCCCCCGCCCCGCCCCTGCCGGCTTCCCATTGGCTCACCGTGGCGTGGTTGAGGTGCAGGTCGACATTGTTGCGGCTTTGGGGTCCAACCGCTCCTCTTTTGGGGAGAACGGGACTTATCCATGCCCCCGAGCAACGCCACACTCCTTAGTGACCCCTTTACCCGCTAGGAAAAGCCTTGGGGTTGCCTTAGCCACGCCCCCTAACAACCACCCCCCCATAGCAACCGGCAAGGCCTGAAGCAACCCTATAGGCCCAGACAGACCCGGGGGCCACACCCCTAGTAACACCATGTCCCCTAGGAACCCCAGGCCTATATAAGGACGCCATAAGCACGCCCCTAGCAACGTCACGCCCCCTAGCAACAGCCGTCTGGATAAGGATCCCGTGGCCACGCCCCTAGCAACACCACGCCCCCTGGCAACCACTCAGCAACCCCCTTAGTCACTAGCAATCACGTGGCCACTCCCCCTAGCAACCCCACCCCCCCATAGCAACCACCCAGTCCTGACTCGCCCCTGCAGGCCTGAAGGCCCCAATAGCCTCATCTTTTTTCCGAACAAACACGGTTTTTCCCCCAAAAACACCCCCCAGCCCCACACATATGGCCTGTGCGTAGGCTCCCAAGGCCCACTGGGCGTCCTGGGGTTTCTGCCCCCCACAAAAACAGCGACATGTACATGTTGCTCAGCATGTCTATTGGGGAGGAGAGAGGGGTGAGAACCCCCCCTAAAAAAACAACTCCCAAAATCACCCAAATCCCCGCTGTGCACCCCAATATCGCCCCAATGTACGCAGATCCCATTAAACCCCCCAATCCTCCATTATAGCCCCAAAATTCCAAATTAAACCCTCAAAATATTCCCCAAAAAAATCAGCTCCCCCATTAGACCCCAAAATTATATCCTCACACTCCCATTAAAGCCACATATCTACCCAAATCCTCCATAAAACCCCCAAATTTGTGCCCAAAGGG